>NC_051444.1:26615384-26645149 GCF_001649575.2 Kryptolebias marmoratus
CCCCCCCCCCTTGTGAAAGCACTGTGATATATACTGTGGCGCTCTCAGATCTGTTGCGTTTGACCTCTCCGAAACACCAGGCTGGACTCTGACACAGCTCTGGTCATTGTACTAGTAGTTAATGATTTTGCCCCTCCATTTTCACCCTCAGTCTCCCTCAGTTCCGCTGTCTCCCTTTATAGAGTCAGGAAATGGCTGCCTCAAATGGACGTAACTTCCAGGTCAGTGGATTTGGGGTGAGGGGTCACGGTTGGGTAGAGTCAGCCATAAATTGAAAGAGTGGGCAACTTTTTGTAGTGATTGATGGATTCAGAAACCTTTCATGGTCAGCTCCTAGAAAAAACATATGCCCAGATGTGCATGGCACGTGTGGTAAAATGTGTGAATGTCTGTCTCTTTTCCTTTTTTTTTTTTTTCTGTTGACAGTCTTCTCCCCACCATCTCTCCTTCACTTTTTTGTCAACTTTTCCCCTTGTTCCCGTTTTCTCAGTCTCACGTCTTGTTTCAGTTTCTTCTCCTCTCTGATTCACCTCACTGCTAAGCAACAACGACAGCCGTGACAGATTTGTGTCCTGGCTCACACTGTCATATTTGACTTTAGCCAACCTCCTACATATAAATACTGTACACATACACACATATGCTGCACAGCCAAGTGCCTGCTGGTTTGCAGTTTATGATGCTGAACCCCACACCCCTCCTTGCAAAATGTTCCTTGGTCAGCACCCCCACATGAAGGTAACAGGAGGGAAGCGTCCAGCTGGATGGAGCTCTTGTGGCTCTCTCCTGAGGGCTTTGATCTTTTGCCCTTCATCCCCCAAATCAGTGGCTGCCCTGGCAGCCTGGAGAAGGGGGTGGATCGCTGTTTGATTTAGCATTGTTCCTTTGCCCACTGGGACGGAGGCCCATCAAGGCCTCAGTGTTGGAAAGATATGAGGCATACTTTTGCGGGGCTTTGCGACAGCTGGGAGAAGATGGAGGCCTTTTTCCTCCCGCTGCCCCATGTGCACCAAGCGCCCGCCTCCTTGTCTTAACTTCTTAACTGGCACTCAGTGTTGGCTCCTCTTAGCTCCACAGCACAGACTTATTGTCTCTAGGCTCCCTCTCGTCTCTGGGGAGCAGAGGGAGAAGGCTGAAGCTCCCTCACTCTCCCCTCCCTTGGTACCCCCTGATCCCAGCCCCATTTTTTAAGGTTTTAAGACTGACCTGTCAGTCGCTCTCTCTTCCCCAGAGTCAATGCGACCCGGCCCCCTTAAAGACCCATCCACATCGGCCTTCTGTTTGTACAGGCCCCACCAAAAGACCCCTTGTGCTCCCCTTTGTGTGCACATAAATAAGATCAGAGTTAAAGTCCCTGCACTGTTGTGTCCCGAGACGGGCCCTGTGGACCAGGAGGACTAATGCTGCTTGGCAGGCCTATTGATTCCAACTCTCCTCCCAGGACGTTGACCAGCTCTGCAACTGCCCTGATGTACTTGGCTGTTACAAAAAACTTATAGTTGCATACAAGTAGATACACATATCCTCTAAGATTTAGCGTTGTGACAAAATTTACCATAATATATATGTTTAAACAAAATCTTCTATCTCTTCCTTTTATTTAGATTTTCAAAGGTTAAGTAGATTGTTCATAAGCGAGGATTTGTAATATTTTAACCTAGCAATCAAATCACCACACCCTTGTCTTCAGAACACATTCAGAGGTAGAAAATTAAAGGACCCACAGTATCAAAGCAATGACAATGACTAGCTCACCAAAGAGAAAACATTCCAGCCTTTTATAAGGTGTAGAGTCATGGCTATCGGTAGAAATATTTGTGTTCCTAAATATTTGAGATAATTGTGGTCCTTTTAACATAATTTTTATAATGCCCTTTGCTAACCTTTTATTTACAGGTGAGTCAAACAGATTTCCTTCAGGTGACAGTGTTCACTGAGAGTTTACTCTCTTTTCACAAGGCCTTCTCATTGTCCCCAGTATTATTTCCAATACATGTTCCTACATATATTTAAAAAAAAATTGATGTTTTGCTTCAAAATGTTTTATAAATGAAATGTATAAACTATTAATCATTCAGTAAAGTATGCAGTCAGTCAGTTAAAGTATCATCTTTATCCTTATGAACTCTTACTACTTATTTGTATGAATATACTATATCAGATAAAAAGATTGGTCTAGTTTTTTTTTTTTTATAGATAATACTACCTTTTCAGCTGAATTGTATTTGCACTAATACCTCTGTCTAGTACCCTGGAACACTTTGTTAGATTTCCAGTAATTTTAATTAAAAATGTTTTTTTTTTAAAAGCAGTCAGATTTTAAATAATCCAGAGAAACACATACATACGTACACACACACACACACACACACACACACACACACACACACACACACAAACACACATAACACATATATATATAAAGTAAACTGGCAAGTCTATCTGTAGACAGAAAATGAAATGGACAGTTCAGAAATTTACAAAAATTGGAGTCAGCCCGAAGACTGCAGTCCATCTCTAATCAAAATATGTTTTTAAATCTAAACCCCATAGCATCAAAGCACATAGTTAACTCCTAAATCCCCCAAAGTTTGAAGATAACTTTAACCAACTACATTGACTGCAGGGCCCTTCTTACTTTGATTCATATGTTCCTTCTTCTTCCTCTCTGACACTGCTTGAAGTAAAACCCTGATCATACCCTCAGACCCTATCAAATCTTATTGTATCCCTACAGCCTTGGCCCTGTCCAGGAAAATGTCTTTGCAGTCTAAATCAGCCCAGATTTACAACAGGGCTTGGCTGGAGTTGAGCTCTGCTTAAACAATCGTCTGTCTTGTAACTTAAGAGGCAAATAAAAAAGAGATAGTCTCCTCTTCTGGCGTCAATGCGAGTTGTCCTGGAGCTGGAAGCCACCACATGTCTGTACATTGAGGAAAAACACTGCACAAGCTATAAAATGCTCTGGTCCTCTCTCTTGGACAACAATCTTGGAAACGACGAAGGAATAAGTGAGCGAAGAGAGAGGGGGAAAAAAAAAGGAAGAACCTGAACACCGACGAGAATACAAACTAGACCAGATCGGGTTGAAAGGTCCAACTGATGGGGAAAGGAGAAGAAAACAGGATGAACATACCGAAACAAAAGGGGAAAGGCCAAAAGGCTGCAATTAGAAGAAGGAAACGGGCCATCAAAGAAAACCAATTGACTGCATTGGAGGATAATTGAACTTTGACAACAAACTAGACACAATCACTGGTAGTTCTGCTACCTTGGCTTTGACTTGACTATTGAGTATGAGATGATACAATTTTTTTTAAAGAAATAATTATATAGTGTTTATGATTATTTCCCGCTTTCATAATATTTAGAGTTTAAATTGTTTTCATTTCACAGGTATTACGTATTCTGTTAAAACTCTTTTGGCTGTTGAAGTGAAATATTACGTGTCCCACTGGAGATTTAAAAAACACTTGTAGATTTCTGCTCAAAAAGCTGTCAATACTGTACATTTCATGTAATCTCTGTTATATAAAAATCTCAAACTTTAGGGTTTGAGCACAGAAAACGAGGCAGTTATGTTCATGTGAATAATGTTTTAAATCCAATTGTCGAGCATGATGTCATGAGATATCATGTGTCCTTCAGTGAAGCTGTTTGCTCTGGGTCATAATCCCTCTGTCGTGATGATAGCATGCGTTTCCTTGTGTCTGGAGCCACTGCCCCACCTGTTCTCACTCCTTCATCAGGAATGAACCGGGGGCTTGGCATTGGGTGGCTCGGGACTAGAGGCTGCCACTGTTTGAAGGTCTTCCAAGCAGATACATTTTAAAACAATAGTACATTGAGGCCCAGTCTGAATCCAGACAAATCTATTGACAAAAGTATACGTTCTGAATGGCCAACATTGAGGGTGGTCACACAAATAGTCCTGGATAATGGTCCGTAGTTTTGACCTCTTTTGCAAAAAGGACACGTTAACTATATTAACTATATTATTGGAATTAAAATCTGCATTTAGCGTTGGCAATCAAGTGGAAAATCCTTAATTTTGAAAGAATCAAAGAGATGTTTGGCTCTAAAAGTTTCTATAGATGAAAATGCTTTCTCTCTGACAGAGTGCCTCCAAGAAGGCTCAGTCTTTTCTTTTTAGGTGAATGTGAAGGAGGCCTAAAAAGTGCCCCTAAATGAGTGTGAATAGTCATCTTTAGCTGCCTCTGTTTCATTTGAGACGTCTACTGTTTTTCCTCTCGGCCTCTAATCAATCACCAAGCCCCTTTCCCCCTCTACCTTCTGTTTTCTCTCATCTCTTTTCTGCTGGTTGGAGTCTATTCCTCCCCTCCTCTCGGCACCCCTTTATGAAGTGAGAGGAGGAAGGTGGTGGGGCTTTTAAAAAAGAGAGGAAAAGTGAGCGAACTGCAGAAAGAAATGAGTGCACAAAGAAAAGAGAGTTCTGCCAGTGTTTCTTAACATGTCTAACTGTGATCCAGGCTTCCTGGGGGCTTTTGTTTGGGACCTGACGATCCCCACTGGGCATTGTGGGAGCAGCAGAAGAAACAGCAGGGGATCTGAGGAAAAATTTATATAACCAGTTATAGAGGGGAAAAAACTCATTTAAATGTCTAATTTTTGTTATTTAAACTACAGCGGATTCTATGGGATGATGACCCGATATTTATGATTCTTTAAATCAATGGTGCCTCTAAACTGTTGCTAAAAATCACTAAGATGCTGAAGTTTCGCTAAAAACGGTTTGAACATAAAAACAAAATATTTACTGTCATTATGTGATTAAAAACATGCTTGGCTATAAATCCAGTTTATTTCAGAGAGTTAATATATCATGTCTTAGTCATAAAATACGTAAACCTTTATAGCTGCATGAACTGTTTGAAGTGTTCAGAAATCATTGATTTTACGTTAATGTTTTTCAAAGCCTCATTTAGACATGCCTAAGATGGAATTTGCCGTTTGCACTGGATCAAACGGTACACCAGTCATGATTTATCACCAAGTCCTCAGAGTTACAGTTTTCTTACATCATGTCATATAACGTTTCACATTAGTGTGTTATGCTTGCTACATACTGACGGTTCACAGAAGCACCTGAAAATATTACTTTTCTACACATCGAAGGTTCTCATGCACTCATTTATAGGCAAGGAGATATAATTTCTCTATGCTAGGATACAGTGTTTGGGAAAAATGTGATTTCTGATTTCAGTCCAGACCCTGAAAGTCATTCTAGTGGTATCGTTTTCTGATAGTGTAAATATCTATGTTGGTGTTACAAGAATACATTGTGCTGTACAAGATGGCAGTCAACAGGAGCAGTTTAAACGGTTTTCGTGTTGTTTGCAACTAAATGTTGATCAAAAGTGTGGTGCAGAAAAGGTCTGAACCACACTTCCTTTGATTATTTAATTAAAGTGATCTGCTGTAGTTCCTCCATCTTATGTGCCATATTAAATAGCTATTAAATGTGACTGCAGTAGTTCACATTTGTGCCCTTTTGAGAGTGATTCATGATGAGATTGGGCAGAATGTTCCGGAAGAGCACCGAGGCACTATTTAAGCACAGTACCGATTTAGTTGTGTACGAATTAATGGAAACCCATGCATGTCTGAAATAGTTTTTAGTGTCTCCATAGGACTGTTACACCTGCTTGACAAAACATACTCTACTTGCACAATGGGTTGCTGCAGGCATTAGATGAAGTACATGTATACTTTCTAAATACATCCCCATCGTGTGTTGCCTGGCATGATTAACCGACTCTGACGGCAGGCTTGCTTTTCCGTGCACTTTTTATAAAAAATGGCAAATAGTAAGGCAGCAGCAGAACGTAAGACAAGCTGTATCTTATTGTATTTGTTACATTTGAGGAAACTATAATATTTTTATCACGGAGAAAAAAAAAACTGCTGTAGTTGACATTGACAAATAAAGTTACATTGTCTTGTGAAGCAAATTTAGCTCTTTACCCCCTTACAACCTTTTTTTTTTGGGACAAAAGCTGTGTTCTCATGAAATTAATGAAGTTTTGCTCTCAGCACAGGTGCAGGTGATGTGGTGTTGCAGGAATGAGATGGATGTTTTTTCGGAGGTGCCCCAGTTTGCCGCTCTGAAGTTGGAATGCTTTGACAGGAGCAGGAGGGAGGGAGCATCATGGGGGATGGTAGCTTTGGTAGATACCGATTCTTTACTTTCTTCCTTTCTGTCTATACTGCTCTCTCTCTCTCACGCACGCTCACACGCACACGCTTTGAAAGTGGCAGTGCAGTTAACTCAAGCTCAAGTTCATAGTAGTTCAGTTCTTGGGGGGGGGGCGACAAGTGTTGGAGGATGGCAGGGCGGAGGGGGGACGGTGTAGGTGGGGGGAGGAGGGGGCTAAGGAGGAGCAGTAATTAAAGAGCTTTTGGAGAGGGGCCCCTGTGTTCTGTTAGATGCATTTCACCCCCTCCCCCGTCCCCGTAATCCCCACAGGAATAAACAAATTGGGCTTTTCAGCCTGCAAGCTGGGCCTCGAGGCTCCTGTAATGGGATCGACATAAAGTGAACATGTGCGTGTCAGGCAGAGGGAGACGGCGAGATATAAGAAGGCGAACATGTGTTTCTCTGTCATTCAAGTGTGTGCGTGTGCATGTGTCCCAGTGTGTTTTACAACAATCTCTGTAACTGGCTAATTGTTCTTAGCTCGGCGAAGTGGGTGGACAGCCAGCGAGGCCTCGGCTTCATTTGCTTAATCCACATGTTGAGTATTTGAGCCAGATTAGACTGTGATACCTCTTAAACAGCTGAGTACCTTATAGCTGTTTTCCCACATGACCTCTGGACAATGTACAAAGAATTCCGTTTTGGGCATCATCTCTTTATGTACATTTTTGAGACAGATGATGTAAGATGAAAGATGAAACACTCATAAGCACATGTGATGGGAGAAACAAGGCTGTTCAGACAATGCTGATTGGCAAAGATGTGACCTTCAAAGTAAGATTTAGACACAACAGAGCATGTAATGTTTAGCAGTGCAAACTTCCCAAAATATGTGTTTTGAAAAACACATTTTGTTCTAATTAAGGAAATGTGCCAATTGACGTTTTTGAAACTAAGAGGCCCACAATCCCATTGAGGAAAAAGGTTGGATCCATATGTTGGTCTACAAAGTAGACATTTATGTGTGGGGTTGACTCCCAGAGTTCAGTCAAATATAACAAATTTACTGATAAAGACTCTCTTAATGGAAAACCTGGCCGAACAAAGCCTGTAGAAAAGTTGGAGGGATAGTAATCTTTCTTTAGGAAGAGTCCTTGGGGTTCTCTTAAACGATTGAATCTTGTTGCTTCTGGCAATTGGAAAAGAGGACTTGGCCATTTGTTTGTTTTAGCAGGTAAACTTGCAATATTTGTTTATATAATGCAAACACATGCATCTATACATTGTTTACTGTGCAACTGGAACATTTTTATTTTTACAAACAACCCAGATATTTCCTTCCTAATTTAATAATACTTCTGTAGTTGAGCATAGGATGTGTGTTAGATTTCTTATTCTGATGAACAGCAAACCTCCTCGTATCTGTGGTGTTTCTTTATACAACGATAGTTTCCTTGTCTGATTAGTGAAATTGTTTAGTGCTGGCCAGTCATTCAAGGGAGCTGCTTTTTCTTTCACTTTCTACAAGTTTAGTAGGAGTTTCAGAGTTTGTAACCTTGCAAATTTTGATTTGTGATGACTTCAAACACAACCCTTCTTAATTTCTGATTTTCCTTTCTTCTTGTAACCGTAAGAATCAGAATCTGACAGTTTTATTGTAAAGAAATCTTGAACAGTCAAAAATTTTTTTACAAGCCTCCAATACTTGTCTGTTTGCAGCTACACAATTTAACAAGAATGACAAGAAACCAAAATAAGATTAAAGTAAAATAAAATACAATTACAAAGTAGCACACCTTGAATTAATGCATATTGCCCGCTGCCTTTCATACCAAAGTTTTTTTTTAAATGTTATGTAATCTGTAATCTATTTGACACGAATGGGATTCAGCTACTTTCACACCAAATATTCCATATGTTTATTTGATGGAGCTGTGCTGATTTTTGTGTTTGTTAATCAGTTCGTTGTGATGGCCATCTTGGATCTGCTAGACCCCAAAGGTTATTTTGATGTAGATATACCATCCAGTGATTATTTTGTGAGAGTTTCATTAAAATCTTGTCCTTTGGTTCATGAGATATTCTGCCAACAGACAGACACCACATACACACACACACACACACACACACAGAGGCATTTACATAACTGCTTGCCTTTCATAATGGGGAGTGATAAATATGTACTGTATAGACTGCACAGTATTTGACTGCAGAGCGTATGCTATGATTCACTATAGCCACTTGTAAAAAGTAAAAAGGGATGGTAGAATAATATTTTTTTAAGAGTAGCATATGTATAGTTCAAGTGAATGAATGAGAGAATTATTTAATACGGAGTTGCGGTTGTATAGGATAACATTAATAATTTCTGAGTTTTATGTAGATTTCTGAACCAGGATTCTCACTTACTGCTAATCTAAATCCTATTGCGACTATGCCTTCCGCCTCCAAATGTCTTAATCGGATCAGAAGCCCATGAGCGTGATGTCAGGCAGGCAAATGTAATGAAGAAGGAGAGAGGGGGTGTATCTAAATCTTCATCCTAAAGCTTAAATGTACTCTGAGTCCCCGATATGTCTTTAACTTGATAAGAACAATTGATGTTACAGGTTTAAGCTGTTTTAAGCTGCTGACCAGCACACACACCAGAGATTGTGTGTTCATTGTTCAGTTCTGAGGTGAGTGTATGTGTGTGTGTGTGTTTGGGGAGAAGAGGAGATTAGGCTCTTTTCTCTTAATGAGTCTCAAGCACATCTCATTTCACTGGCCACCACTCTTTAATAAAAGCCCCTTCCTCTCTTCCTCTTCTAGTTTTTCTTTCAAGTTGAGAGTGTTCTGCCATGCAAAGCAGCCAATGATTTACTCAAAGGTCTTTTAATCATTACAGGTGTTATTTCCCTGGTCTGTCTGGAGGTCTGTTTTATCGTATCTTCCTCTACATGAAATCAGCTCAGATTGTTGACAACTGGAGGGGCATGGTGTTTGAGCTCATCTGCCTGCAGCTCTGATTGGGATTTGTAGACAGATGTTTTTCTGTCGCCGAGGGGGGTAAAACGGCACTGAGGCTGGCATCCTGCTGAAGCCTGCACCCCCTTCCGTCTCAAAGCTGCGTTTACTAAAGTTCTCCGGAAAACCTTCTCAGTGGAAATGGTAACATCGCTGAAAGAAAGCAAGTCTGCGTACGTCACCGTCCTCTTTGTTTTTTGTCTCTCTGCTTTATCACCGGCATCCTCCACTGTTCAGCTCATCCAGATGCTGTGACAGTGAATACATCTGATCTCCCAGCTCATTGTTGAATTATCAAAGGATTCCTTTTTGCATCTCATACGTAGCTTAGCTCCCTCCACAATCCTCCTCTTCAGTCACTTCCTCTACGCCAACAAAAAATAGGGGGGGGGGGACTGGGTTGTGGGATGGTGAGGTTGGAGGCTGGTAGCATAAAAGCATAGAAGTAAAGGAAGACGCAGCTTCTGCTCTGATCCTTCTTTAATCAAAGTCTAGAATATTCCATCAGTGGCAATGTGTTTCTCTGTTGCTGCCAGTGTTCCTCCTCCACATTCCTTTTTCACAGGAAAGTGATTTGTAACTTTTTCTGCACTTATTCCCCCCCTTCATTTTATCTGTTAAGAGGGCTGCGTCTGTTAATCTGTTGTCTGGTAATCAAGAGCATAGGGGTGTGACCGCAAAGAAAATGTGTTCTTCTACTGTTTTAATTCTTCATATAATAACCTGATGAGTTAAGATCACATGTTTAGATAGAAAGTTAATGTTTAGATTTTTCAGAGCCTTTAGAATGCTAGATTTTCATTTTTTTGAAATGAAAATCCATACATTTTCTACCATTTGTGGTCAGGTTTCAAAGGTCCAGGAGGGAAACCCAGGCGTCCCTCTCCCCTGTGACACTCTCAAACTCCTCCTTGAGGATCTGAAGGTATTCCCAGGCCAGAGAAGATATATAACCTCTCCAGCGAGTTTTAGGACTGCCTGAAGATCTTCTACCAGTGGGATGTACCCAGAAAACCTTAAGAAGGAGGCATCCAAACCAGACACTCGAACCACCTCTACTGACTCAATTCGATCCAATTTGAAGAGCAGCAACTCTACTCTGGGCTCCCCTTGGATGATGGAGCTCCTTACCTTATGTCTAAGGCTGAGTCTGGCCACCTTATGGAGGAAGTTCATTTAACACTCTTGTATCCAAGGTCTCATTCTTTCGCTCATGATCCAAACCGCATGGAATGGACTAGTAAATCGAAAGCTTTGCCTTTCGGTTCAGCTCTTTCTTGACCGTGACAGTCTGGAGCAGCACCCTCATTACTGTGGATGAGGCCTCATTTCATCGATCCATCTCCCTCTCCATTATACCATCACTCATAATCAAGACCCTGATACTTGAACTCCGCTTGAGGCAGACGCTCAACCCCAACCCAGTGGGAGCATTGTACTTTTTTCCGGTCGAAAACCATGACCTCAGACTTAGAGTAACTCTTATTCTGGAGTTGAAACTTTTTTATATAAAACTATTCCTTCTAACTGTGTGTACATACTGCACATTTTATTGTTACTATATTTCAACCATCACTACTGTCCCAAGTACTGCGAACAAATATTGATTCACTAAAGTTTGGTTGTTCGGAGCCATTCGCACACCTTCAGAGAGTTCCGCTATGCAAGATAGTCAATGATTTACTTAAATGTCTTTTAATCATTACAAGTTTTATTCCGCTGGCTTTTCAGGAGGTCATTTTCCTTTTATTTAAACAATGAAGCTTTGTTTGTTTCAGATAAATGACAGCCAGAAGAGGATAGCAGTAAAGCAACAGTGGACTGTAACAGTTTTAACTCATCAAATGATTATAAGTCATGTTCACCTCACTGATCGCAACAAAGAAGCTCTGCGTGATTGTCAAGAGTGAGTGTTGTCTTTGTTGGTGGCAAGCAAGCCACGGCAGGCCCAAGATCAGACCTCAGACAGCCTCTTGTCTTTCCTTTTGCAGTCACGGGCCCCTATCGCTCTCCCCGCATGCTGTGTGTTTGTGTCAAAGTATCCCAGACAGGTTCATTCTTTTAATCAAAGCTGGCTTTAAACAGATGGGTGTGATACCGGTATCACACTTGAGGAAGGCAGGGCTGCCATTTGACTTCAGGAGACAACAACCAGCTGAGTAAGAGCATAAGAAGAAAAAGCGTTAGAAGGAGAAAGATGAATTCGTGGAACATAAAGCTGGAGATTTAGGACCGTGAGATGAAGATTTGGCATAGACAAAGTGTGTCAGATAAATGTAGTGTGTGTTCGTGAGTCAGGAGAGCAGTTCAATCCATCTTAACTATCGCTCTGTCACATGTCCGAAGGCAGACAGTCTTTCAGACGCTGTTATGACTTGGCCAGAAACAGATTTATCTAAATGAAAGATGGGATGAATGCAAGATGGACATCTCATGCTCCCAGAGTTGATGCTTCACCAACAGTAATGTGTTAAAAAAAGTGACCTCTCTCTTCTCAGCTTCACATCTACTAGAGCTCACGGGAATATATAACTTTTCAATAAAAAAGAAAAAGATAAGTCATCCTTCATTTTATGCTTTGCACTTATTGACACCTCATAGTCTCTTAAATGTACTACCAACAGCAAAAAGGTTGACCACCAATGTCTTAAAGAAAACAGAAATTCAAATTGTTTTGAGTCATTTTTAAAGAAAGGCCCACATATTGTTTGTCATTAAGCACCGATATTAGAGATTCTGTTGAGAATAACTTGTTTCATTTGCTAGTCATGTATTAATTGTTGGTGTTTGTATAAAATTTGATCTGTGTAGTTTCAGTAGATCCAATTACTGAACTTTTATGTAACATTTGCAGTTTATAATAAACTGAAGGGCCAATAAAACTGAAGGAACATGATTACATCTTTTTTTTTTTTTTTAATCTTTTTCTTCCCCAAATGATTGTTGCACAGTAGAACTATAAAGTTTTGGTATTGTTCAATTTCTCATCCAGTTGAAGTTATTTTTAGCAACACTTATCTGTTTCTGTAGCTTTCAAATTCCTCTAACTTGGCAAACGGAGTTACATAAATACTGATGGAAATACTGATTCTCTCATCTTCTGCTGTCGTAAGCTGGTTGTTTGAAGGCTCGGGGGTGTCGGAGGGCTCTCCATTAGGATTGATGTCTTTGTCTGAAATGCCTAGGGCCAAATTAACATTTATTGAGTTACATCCAAATTTTCCTTTTATGAAAGTTTGCAATAAGATTACACCATTGCAGGAAGATATTAAACAACAGATAATAGCTCGGGGCTGGAAAAAATACCACAAACACGCACAAGCTTGATTGTTTTAGGCTTTCTACTTGATCAAGGTGGGTCGCTTAAGTGGAAGAATGTGATTATTTTGTAATTTACTGATTGCAGCGTCTACAAATTAGGCTTCGCTGAGTGTTTTGTTTCCACCTTCTTATTATGGTTGAAGATCCATTAACAGTTATTATGTTGGAGCATAATTACTCCTCAGCTAAAGGGAATACATAACTATATTCTCTGCGCAACATGAAGCACTGCAGACTGACAGTAAATATTTGCGTAATCTGTTTAAACCAGAGGTTTACTGGTGGCAACCGAGTCGGCTCTTGTCATTTATTCTTGCAGACATGTAAAAGCCTCACTTCATGTTTTGGCTTCTCTTCTGCAGATGATCACATCCATTAACACTCAAGAATGAACTAGCAGCAACATTTAGGATACAAGTTTGTGTTACTGTCTTATTTCAGAACTACAAGTACCAACATCAACCCCAATAGCACACGCATCATTTTAATTTTCTATTATCCAAGAGATGGCAGTTGCAGACGATGGGTAATATGCTCCATAGCAACAAAACTAGAGACACTGGAGATGGTCTATAATTAGCCTAAGTAAAGCTGTATCTCTCCATCCTACACGCACAGGGGAAAATTGAAAATTGAAAATAAAAGTATGTTTAGTGGGAGTTTTGATTTGGTTTCTAGCTTTAATTCAGGCACGAAGGGAGATAAATGTGTGCCATTACATAAAATATAGGTTTGCAATTTAACACCTCTTAAGGGTGTTTGTGAAAAACAAACAAACACTAAAGTTAGTGTCCAAGTTGTTGAATATAATATGTGTAAATTAATTTAGAATCTGCTTGTTAATGGAGCTATTTTGGCCCATGTTATACGAAACCTGTTGTCTGCTATATGAGATTCCAGCATCGTTCTACTTTATACAAATGATCAATCGGGCCATGTAAAAAACATGGCCCGATTGATCATTTGTATAAACACACTTTAGACTAGGCATGGGCCAGTGTAAGTTCTGATCGTACGAAAACCTTGAGTACAAAAATCTTAATATCATATTATTAAAACAAAAATAATTTGCTTTTATGTGAAAACATAAATGTTGTTATATTGTTTATAGGTATGAGAAAATAATGTTTAGTATTGAGTGAACCTGTAGTAGACTGTTTATTTTGCAGTAGTCATGTTGACTCCTGTGGATTGTTGTAAACATTTGTTACAAAATAGTTTCCTGGTGACGGAGGTGTTGCTCCTCTGGTAGCAAAAAAAAAAAGTACAACCAACCAGCATCGTCCATTTTTAATGAGGAGAAATGTTTAGGGGAATTCCTCCCTCACCACCATACAAAGCTGACTGATGGCCGCAGTAATAAGTAGGGGAGGAGAAGCATTACTCTGCGCTCCGTACGACTGGAGAGAACAAAAAAAAACAACCCAAACTGTCTCTGACATCTCATTAAAATACATTTCGACCACAAAAGCAGTTTGACTGAAAAATGTAGAGGTTTTGACATTGGGTTTTTTAACCCTCCAGTGGCCTTCGGGTCAAATTGTCCCAAAGTTACAAGGACTTCTCTGCCTCTCTCTATCTCTCTCTTTCTTTTTAGGGCTTCATGGGGGTTAACTTTATCCTATATCTTAAAACCTGAAATCAACCCATGTCACCTTCAAATCCTTAAATTCTTTACATTACATCTTTGACTAAGCCCTTTATTTGCATTTTCTGTTATCTCCTTCCTCAAATGGACAATTGGTCTGTATTGATTTCCCCATCATCATTCCCAAGATGACTCATCCTCTTGCTCTAGGAGTTTGGCTCCATGAGGAAATGCTTTTTTTCAGGTTTCCCACTCTGCTCTAGGTTATGCTTGTCAAAGTAAAAGTCTCCTCTGAGACTCGAGGCTCCGAATGGTTGCTTGTGATAGTAGGTGGCGAAGATTTATAATGTATTCATTCCTCAGAAGGAGTAACAACATCTTTAGTCGGGCCGAGGCTGGCAAGAGGTGTGCTGTGGCACCCCTGAGGGGAATTTGGACCTCCTCGACTGTTCTGTGAGCATTTGACAGGTGAAATAGTGTGGGAACTGCAGGGAGTGTAGCTTTAAAATGCTTTTTGTTGCGCTTGTCAGGGATGTGGAGGTACCGCGTGAATGCTCAATAGCTCTGTAGGAGTCACTGGTGAATGGCTGAGCACTTGGAAGAAAATGGCTTCCTGAGAGTGCTGTGCAGATTGTTGCTGAGGCTCCTTTGGTGCGGAATCTGTCCACATGTCTTTTACCTCAAATGACAACTCCCACAGAGGATTTCAGTTTCTTGTTTTTGACTGGTCAGGCTGACTTGAAGATTGTCTGTTTGTCAGCTTGAACCAGTTGGTTGCCGTATGAACTGATGAGCCACACGTTCCACAAAAGCCCAGCTTGTGCTTGTACATCCTCTGCCTGTGGAAAGAAACGTGTACTGGAGTTTTTTGTTATGGCACAAAGCCATTTCATTGTCTGCATAACTTTTTTTATTGTTTGCAATAAAGGCAAAAGCCAGGCAATAATATTTTTGCCCATGTTTCTGTGTTTGTTTGTTCGCCATGTTGGCAAAAAACATCTCATGAACCTTTGGGCAGATTTTAATGAAACTTTCAGAAAGTAATCACTGGATGCATGTCTACAACTGGCTAACTTTTAGACTCAACCTGACTCAAGATGGTTGACACAGATTAGCAACTGTAGTAAACACAAAGTCTTAGAAAACAAAGAAAACTGTTGGATTCAACCCTGTTTGTTTGTTAGCAAAATATATCATGCACCACAGGATAGATTCTAATGAAACTCTCAGAAAGGGATTAGAACCGAACCAACTTTTGGTTTGAACCTAATTCTAGAAGGGCGCCCTCTTAGCCTACACAAAAACAGCTGTAACTTAGCTAATTTTACAGTTATTGAGCGGAAGTCTCTTGTGGTAATGGCTGATCATCATTAACAAAACACACTTTGAGCTCCAACAGATCATATTGCGAGGATCTTGCATATCATTATTTTCAAGTAATTTTTTCAGTTCTCAACATAAGATGATTTCAGTTAAAACTTTGTTGTGAAAGGAGGCAGACTAAGTGCAGTCCTTCAAGAAATGCTGGCCCTTTGATTTATTTATTTTTTTAATCTATCCACTTTTGACATGTTACATGGAGTACACCCGACCATGGTAAGTTGTAATTTTGACCCTGACAATTAATCAAACCAATAATTGTTTTGTTCACCCATTCTGAGTTTGGTGCAGGCCCCTTCAGGCAGGAAAGATACACCAGGGTGCTCACAGACAGAAAAAGGATGGGGTGAGACATAGCGATGGGGGGTGAGTTGCTCTTGTTTGGACGATAAGGGCAATAAGAGGGTCAAACAGGGTCCTGAGAACCCAGAAACATGTGGGGCGCTTTCTGCTTTGAGTCTTCGTTGCCTAAAACAAAGATGAAAAAAAGCTGAGGTGAAGCAAAACCAATGGAAAACCCACCATAGCCTTTCAGGTAGAGGTGAAGAAGAGGATAAGAGGGGACTGCGTATGTCAAAGGAAATGACTGCTGATGGACATTATTGGGTGGGTGAAAAATGCTGGTTTTACAGGAATAGCTTGTGATTGGTTTGAGGAATGGGGAAAGTAAGGCAGAGTGAAGCAGGGAGAAGGATTGTTCAGAGCCAGTGCCTGGCGAGGCCCATTGTTCATCCTTCCCTTTTGAGCTTAAGGACACAGGAGAGTTTCACACGCCACTCGCAGGCGTCCCGCTGGGCGGCCCCGGAAGGGGGCTATTGCAGCCGGTAAAGAAGGCCTGGCCGTAGGGATAAATTACTCTGAATGGAGGGGTCTGTGTTTGCTGTTTTCTCCTCCTTTTTTTTTTTTCTTAAAAGAGCCAGAGAGGGAAAGAATTCAACCCCAACCACAGGTTGTCCGCTTCGTTTCTGGAAAGCTCTGCTTTCCAAGTCACCAATTTACCATCTCTCCACCCCCACTGCCCTGGAATACTCTCCACTCCCACCATCTCTGGAATGCTCCGGGGTTTTGTTGTCATGTAGGGACCAGGGTGGCTGTCTTATGAGATTTTGTAACTTCAAGATTTGCATGTATTCTCTCTTGGAAATGAGGTGTAAAATGCATTTAAGAACATTTATTTTCTTTTGCCCTTCTGATAATAGCGAAATAGTTTGATCGTCTATTATTGAATGCCTGTGTGTGTGTGTGTGTGTGTGTGTGTGTGTATTCATTTGTCTGATGTGTTACCAACAAGTATGACGAGCCACCAGACAGCCATTATTGAAACTGTCAGAAAGTAATCACTGTACATCTACAACTAAATAACTGTTATATTAACCACATTTAAGATGGTCGCCAAGCTAAGTGACCTTAGAAAACACAAAAGAAATGGCTAAACTCAGGCAATTTTACAGTTTTCGACCTACAATTTGGCGTGTTAGGAGCTTCGAGTGACCTCAACCTTATGCTCAGAGTTTTAACTGATTGTGCAAGATATTTTTAAAACTTTGCTAATAATTATTGGAGTCAACTGTCAACTGTTTGTTAGCAAACTTGCTTATCGATCACTGGATGGATTTTAACAAAACATTCAGAAAGGAATTATTGGGTGTACAACTACAACTAATTAATGCTAATGCTAGGCCTTTCATTGAGATGAAGAACTTCTTACCTACGAGCCCATCACTTTCAACTTGTTGCTTTTTCACCACATGGGAGTCTGTTTTGTTGAAAATAGTGGACAGGAAATGATTAAGATTCCATTTTAGTGTTTTTAACATTAAAAGTTTTAAATACATGTGTAATTGCTGGCTTTCAAATGAGTATTTTTTTTTATCTGGCTGTATGAAGATCTGTGCAGCTTATAAGACTTTTAACTGCCAACTTGTACTTGTACACTGGCACAAGTATGTCTTTGACTGCTTACCTGCAAATTCCTCCTGATCGTTAGCGGCCTACTTTAATGGTAATGCCTGCTGGACTGATGTAGAAAACAGAACGGTTAATATCGTGAAACTGGCATACTCCTTCAGAGAGCTGAAATTTACAAGACCAGTTTTTGTCCCAAGCTCCACATGTTAACATCGTTGAGAGTCCTACGCTGAACCGCAGAAGGTTAGAGCGGAGCCCCCCCATGCTGTGTTAGTTTATAGCTGGATATTAGAGAGCCGAACCTCAGTGCCTGCTCTCCTCATCCAGTCAAAACCCATAAAGTGAGTTACAGCTCACCAGCATGGAATAATCTCCTCCTATTACACTTATCCCTTCTGTGGGAGTTCACATTCACAATCATGGACTAAATGAAGTTGCTAACTCAGATCTGGTACAAGGTCTGTTCAGGACCATTGTTCTTGTTTATGTTCAAGAATGTGTTGTTCTGAAGTAACATTAGCTTACAACGGTTCCTTCTCCCTGCGCCTCGGTTTCAGCGGACTGTTTTACAAAGGAGGATCATGGTTTTGATTGGCAGCAGGGTTCATAGAGACGCATTTCCCTTTGTGGAACAGTATTTTTGCATTAAAGCTACGTTAGGAATACAGTAGTAGATGCTTACACTGACTTCCAATTTCTTTTACAGTCGTGATTTATGACGTCTTGATTTCATTTGTTTTCCCAGCTTAATGCAAATTAAACATTTTTTATCTGTGAAAGGAAACACAATTGAAACGTAGTTACTCCTAAAATTATTCACTTTGACCTTTTATTTTAATTCTGGTGTCAAATTGTGATTGATAATTTAGTGTAAAATCCTGTAACCACTGGTCCTCAGTCCTTTAGCTACATAAAAGCTAGAGGGCTTTAAGTCCAGAATAATTGGAAGGGTATATTATTTGTAACTGTGTGCAGAGTTAAGGTGATGAGAACAAGCAACACTATATAAACCAGGATTACAAATGATATATCCAGTGCTCAAAGTGGGAGGGAAAAAAGTGCTGATAATCTTAATTATTGTCATAATTAGGCTTAATTATTATGAATATTAAATATTTTTAGTGAGCTTAAATATTATTACGCTTCAGTTATTTTCCTTCTAATTCACACCTTCATGCATGTGACCAAAATGTCTGTCTTGTGAACCAGACAAACAAAGATCCATATTACTCAGAAGGAACAGTAGGGAGGGAGTGAGATTAATCTGCATGTGAATTTAGCTTGACTCGTGACTGATCTCCTGGAAATGTTGGATTTTCTCATGTTGATTGTGAAAATGTTACACGTTCACACGGTAATTCTGTGACTGCAATCGCTGTTTTAATGGGACCATAAAAAAAAAAGTTGAATCAGCTGTAGTTTCCATGCCAGGTCACTAGCTGGGGCTGTGATTTTTTTTTTTTTAATTTTATTTTATTTTTAACGACACGTGCATGTGTGCCGGCACATCAATCTGGGAGCATGAAAGCAAATACAGGACCGTTCAGCATTTGTAGAATGTGGGAAATGGGTCTCAGCTGACCCAAGAGATGGTGTAGCTCATATTGTTCCATGTCAGAAGGTCTGATAAACTCAAAATAACACTCTATCTTTCATTGTTACTGTTGCTGAGCTACTCGCACAAGCATAGAAAAACTGACATCAGCTGTGTTTGCCGCACATGTGCGATTTCCTACCGATGCTAGGCGTTTCCGAAAGCTACCAACCTGAGATGTGGATTCAAAAAGTTTAGTCAGACAAAGTCAGACAACACAATCGCTGTTGCCATGTACACAAAAGGCTGAAATGCAACAGAAATGTTCTGGTATCACTGAAAAACACTTTCATGCAAAAACGGCCTAAAGCTTGGAACTCCACACTCTCCAGTTTTGAATTGAAAGCTCCCCTGTTGGGAAGCAAAGCGTCTTCAACTACAGAATAGAAGTCCAGGTTTGTTTTTTGTTTTTTTGGGGATTTGCTGTGTCCCGGATGACTGAGAATCTACACCAGCACACCTTGAAAGATGCCACTCTATGCTGTATAGGAAGGATTTAAATATGTTGCTGTTTCCAACATTCATGACCAACAACTACAACTGCAAATTGAAGCGTCTTAAAGAACGTTTGTTCAGTCTGATGATCTCTGTGTACAGACTATATGTTACGGTCCTCACTACTGAAGATTATATACCCAGCACTCACCCAGCTGTGCCTCCAAGTGGGTCCTCATGCTTTTACCCAATCATCATTCCTCATGAGTCATGCATCATCTGATGATCTACCTTTGACCCAATCAGAAGCAGTGTATAGCAAGTTATGAGATGCGGTCAGAAGTAAATAGAGACGTAACATAAAATAATTTTGCAGAAATTGTTAGCTTGTATTCAGTAATGGAGCAAGATGAACACGCCCATTATAAACCCGCTAGGACTGACCAAACATTTTTTGTTTTTTTACAACCAACTGATCACTTGATCATATATACATATTCATTTGTTTATTATTTTAAAGTACATGTGGGTAGTACTCACAACATGAAAGACTGAATAGAACAAAAATATATATGAAAAAATCTAGAGCACCTATTACTTTTTTTTTCACCATTTTTGGCTGAAAGCATCCTGTTTTGCTTCTGCACAGCATCTGTTATTCTCCTTATTACAGCCACGTGTTACATACCAGAACACCACCTGCCGACAAGACTAATCAGACTGTTTTGTTGTTGTTGTTACTTCAAACCAGCTTATGAAGAGAGACATGATAGACATTTTCTATGGAGCAACATTTGCTTTACTATTGGATGGAAGCCCAGCTGTTGAGGGTTACAGTAAGATGTTACTTGCTCTAGAAAAAGTACAGATTAAATCTTAAGGTCTTAGTAACTAATTAACTTGCGATAACTGTGGTCATTTTTGAATACAGGTAATATTCACCTCTATTCCCTTATATTAAAACGGCTAGAAATGTATGAAAATGTCATTTTCTAAATTGTTTTTCAACATTTGAGATATTTGATCACATCTTGTTGCATACTTTTAACTTTTTTATTCATGCAACATGCTTTTTTTTTGTTGTTGTTTAGAGGACCTAAAATGCAAGCACTAAGTGGTTCCTGTCTTTTATTAGTTGTCCTAAACTAGAGCTGCACGATTATTAGGAAAACATGGGATTGTAATATTTTTGTTGAATATTGCAATGACAATATGATTTGGGATAAACCAACATGTTCTTTCATTACAATGTTAGGCACACTTTTCGTTTGTTGGGTTTGGCCATTTAGAGTAGGGTTCTATCTGATTGCTGAATTTGTATACTTTGCACACAGTTGATGTTTGCGATATTTTCAGAATCTTTTGTGAATCGATATTGTGCACACTGATATTGCAGTATCATAAAGTTTTTCCTATATTGTGCAGCCCTAGCTGGAGATGCTAATAAAGTGTTCATCAAAATGACTTTTTATACAATAAAATGTCATTGAACATTCCAAAATTGCAATGGTCCTAAAATCATGACAAGAGATTTAAATCTTGTCTAAACAAAACAAGCTCTTTCTTTAACAGAACACCAAGCCACGGACTTATTTGAGACGGGGACCCCTAAAATGGGCCTCGACTGGTGGAATTTGGGGTTTAAAGTCGGGTTGGTAGAAAGTTGTGAGAGTATGTTTGTGCGGGTGCAGGAGAGACGATTGGCCAAAGAGTCGTTCTGTGGATTAGAGGGAGCTTGGACACCAAGTGCTCACTCAGCACATTACCCAGCAAGTCTAGTGTTCACAGCCAGAGGCAGAGCTCAGAGCTCTGGTGTGTTTACACTGTCGGGCTTGACCCATGCATGCATGCACACACGCAGACACACACGGACAAACAGTCCAGTCCATACCAAAACCAATACATGGCTTAATGCTCCAAATATCTTAGCAAATCTGCCATGAAATCGTTGAATCTGTAATGACTGTATGAGTATGAAGGATGAATAGAAACGTTTGTGTTGCAGTTCTGTACTCAAATATTGTCATCGTTATCACCCGAAGGCGAAAGGGTGATAATGGTCTTTGCCCATGTCTCTGTGTGTGTCTGTTTCTGGGTTCATTTTGTCTGTTGTGTTGGCAAAATATCTGAGGAACCACTAGACATATTTTTAAAAAAACATTATTACAATAGTCATTTCTATTACAATTTGTAATAGTCACTTCTGTCAGCCCGCCCCAGGGCAGCTGTGGCTACAATGTAGCTTACCGCCATCAGTGTGTGAATGTGTGGATGAATGGGTGAATGATTGTAGTGTAAAGCGCTTTGGGGTCCTTGGACTAGATAAAGCGCTATATAAGTGCAAGCCATTTACCATTTTACCATTTGATGTAAACATACAACTCAAGATGACTGCCACATCTAATCACCAATTAGCAAACACAAACATAGCTATAATTTAAAAAAAAATGACAAAGTTGTCGTTGTAGCTGAGTGTCGTCCCCACCTTAGACATTTCTTTAAAACTTTGGCATTAACTGTTTCAGTAAAAGCCAACTGCTTTTGACCCACACTTTTTTAAAAACGCCACCAATTTAAGCTTATCATTGTAAACTTGCAGCTCTGCATCTGCCTTGTAGCATCAAAATTGGTCATTCTCTTTCTCTTTCAATCATTTAAGCCTCAAGAAGCTCCAGTTCAACACAGAAGGTACAAATCAAAGTCGCTGTGATAGATTTTTTTGGTGCGTTTTCCTTTGATTAGAATGCATAGTTACTGACAGTCAAGTTGTGTATACAGCACACGTGTCGCTCCAGAGTCACATACAGTAAGTACAGCAGGCGGCTGCCAGAGTCATCACAAAATGGAATGCTGCAGCACTACATGCTTGCCCCCTCTCTCTCTTTCTCCCCATTGCGTAAACATTTCTGAACATTGCAGATTTGCAATTTGTCCTTTTTCCCCCTCCGTTGTTGGCTCGCATGCTTGTCCAGCAGCCATCCGCTCATCCCAAGCCAACTCGGAGTTATCTTTGAAGTGACTTCAGAAAGTCTGCTGCCCTGGCCATGGATGAAACCCGTGTGTACTGTTTTCTGCTTTGTATACAGCTTCTGTTTTATTGGTCTTTAATTTCGAACCCCAAGCGGCAGGATGATGATACATCACCATGCGTGTAATTACGCTTTTTTTTTTTTTTGGTTTATTTCAAGTAAATAAAGGAAAGCATCTTCCCATATGCCTCTGGGTCACACTTAGTTAAAAGGCAATGACTTGGCTGTGTTTGTGTGTGTACATGCATAGCTTTACTTGCCTGTATTAGCAACTACAAAATTCCAAGCCAAATTGTCAGCCTGTCTGTCTGTCAGTGGGCTGATTAATAGTTTCAAGATAAAACTATGATGAAAAAATGGTGTTTAAACCACAATTGTCATAGCATTCCTATGGTTTAAATGCCATTAACTACGATGCCAGAGAATAAGTGTTGTTAAAATAAAAGCAAATAAACTGTTTTTCAAATATTTTGTATTTCAGAAACTCGTGCCAGCCCATGACTAGTCTCCATTCAGGCTGCTGAAAAGTTAACATGGATTGGCCTTAATGTCAAGCCAACAGCACACACACACGTACACACAGACTCTCATGCCTTCTTGCTGAGTTATAAGAAGGTGATTGAGTGCTGTGGCGTGATAAGGCAGGAGTTTTTAATGAAAGTCCAAGATGAACAGGCGTGAAAAGAACCCCGCTGGTAGACTTGACTGTTTCACATATTTTGGTACTCCTGTGTGTTTTGTGAACACTTTAAGCAAACCAGGCGAATGAGCTTGTCATGATGGAGCTACTTCACAAGGTTTTTAATCACCCGCCGCTCAAAGGCGAAGGTAGACAATGGTGTTTTGGCCTGTGTCTGTGTTTGGATGGGTGTGTTTTCGTACAAAATGTCTCATGAATTTTAATGAAACTATCTGAAAGTATTCATTGGATGCACATCTACAACTCATTACTGTTTGGTTTAGGTTAGGCTTTATTTTAAAACAGTTTTGACAATTGAGCACTAACTCTGTTTTAAAAAGTTGTATGCGTGTGCATCTGCTCATGTGCGTCGTTTCCTCCACTCTCCGTTTCTCAGCTCCGGTCAACATGATGTGGCTTCCAGCTCACCACATCAGATGACTTAACCTTCTCTGGCTTTTAAGTATGTGTGGATGAGTCGATACAGAGGAGGGGGGCTGGCAGGAACGATAAGCTGTTTAGCAGCTTGAAGTCAGGTCGTCGTAACCCAGAGGCATCACGGCCGCAGTGACTGAGTTCCTTGGATTGTTGGAAGCAGCTTTACAGCTTCCATATGCTCTAATGTAATTATAGAAAAGAAGCAAAACCTTGGAAATGTAGTGTGCAATCACAGTGTAGTTTTAAGGCCCATTTTATGTATTGTTGGATCACATGTTGCTGCCTTTCATGGCAGAGTTTTAAACGAAGATCATCTCATGTTGACAAAAAAC
Source organism: Kryptolebias marmoratus (assembly GCF_001649575.2). NCBI lineage: Eukaryota > Metazoa > Chordata > Actinopteri > Cyprinodontiformes > Rivulidae > Kryptolebias > Kryptolebias marmoratus. The sequence continues at coordinate 26,639,252 of NC_051444.1, forward strand.
AGAGTTGTAGCCGATTTGGTCAAACCTTGAAAATAACATTATGCTCACGATATTGTGAGATGTTATGCTCAGAGTATCACTTGGCTACTACCGTATTACATTTTAGCTTAATGTGTGTAAAACTGCCCGAGTCACAGCCATGTTTGTGTTTGCTAATGTCAGTTAACTGTGGTGGCAATCTTTAACTGGATTGACTCCAAAAGTGAATCATTTATAGCTATGCAACCAGTGATTACTTTCTGAGCATTTCATTACAATCCAAGTTGACTCCAAATGGCAAAATTTTAAACAAATGTGTCAGTGCTCAGAGCATATGTTGGAGATGATGCTCAACAACAACCACACCAAATTTAAACTCAATATCAGTAAAATTCATATAGTTGATTCTTTTTTTCTTTTTCTTTGTGTGAGTTTTTTAAGGTCGGATGGCTGTGGCAGCCATCTTGAATCAGGTTGACTCTAAAAGCTGATCAGTTTTAAATGTGCATCCAGTGTTTACTTACTTTATGCAGGTTTTATTAAAATCCGTCCAGTGGTTTATGAGATATTTTGACACACGGGCAAAAACATTATTGTTCACCTTTCCCCTTTGGTGGCAGGTGTTTAAAAAAGGAATATTGAATTTCTGCTCATTTGGTGGATGGAAACATTGCTTGTAAGTTCCAAGTTGTATCTTTTTTTTCTTTTTGAGAAAGAATTGCAGTATTTCTAACAGAAGTCACCTGATTTACTTGGCTTTTTATAATCGTTTTTGACCATAAGTAACCCTTTAGGTAAGATATCACTAACAATTATGCACTGGAGCTTCTACTACTATTGTCTCATCAGTTCTATTTGTAGGGCCATGTCAGTTTGAATGTGAAGGACATAATAAGTGTTAGTAGCAATACTGTCTCCTGTTGTTTGGAGAAAGGCTCGCATTAATATTACCCTAAGAGAGCCAAGACATTGTTAAGGTTTGCGGGCACGTTGTAAAACTTGAGCGACAGTTATTGCAGGTGAGCAACCTTCCCGTAAACATGCTCAGTCACCCGTCTCGTTTTGTCAGCAGCACCCGCGGCGAGAAGCGCCGAGCGCCGAACACTGTTGCTCTGACAGAGATGCGGGAGGCCAGTTTGGTCCATTCTGAGTGTTCAGCGCTGCGCGACGCTGCGCTGTGCAGCTGAATGCGTCTAGTTTGGGACAGTGTGGTCTGAGCAGTTGCTGGCATGCTGAGTTGCAGCTGTCCTCTCACTGAAGCTCCACTTTTACAGCTCAATACCAGCAGCAGAGGGGTGACAGGAAGACAAGAGCACCGACAAAAGGTTCCCTCCTTCCATGCCCCTTGTGCTGCTCTTTACATTTGTCCCTCACACAGGAAGATTCCCGCTTATCACCTTTTTTTTCTTTTCACTTGACATTTTCACAAACTGGTAAAAAGATGCAGCCCTGACCCTCCAGGTAGTCTCGCGGGAGGTCCACGCCTAATTAATCAGCAGCCCTTTTGACATCGTTCAAAACGTGCGGCCACCCGCTCTCCAGGCTGGGTTACCATTGTGTGTTTTGGCTCCACAACATTTCATGCTTCCTGTTTAACTATTTAACTGGAGCAAATAGTGAAACGATGGAACGGAACCTGAATGCCACCTGGTCAGATTTCCTACGTTGTGGCAACTTCTGGCTTGGTTCGGTTGGAGAACACAAGCTCCTGGTGCACGTGGGTCAGGTTTAGGTGTGGCGTCAGCGTGGGTTTGTGGGACCATCATTGTGTTTAAATTTGGGAGACCACCTGTCTTGTTCCACACTAGGTCTGTTTAGACAGTTTTCAGATCTTTGGTGGTCCTTGCTTTTTCTTTTTTTCTTTTTTCTTTTTTTTTCTGACTTAAAGCACACACAACTGGACTCACCCTAAGCAGGTGAAGTAAACCCAAGACCAGGATTAATATGCCAGAGATGACTTGGCTTGTATTTTTATTGTTTGACAAAAAATACGAAAGCCTCAAACCTCTCAACATTAGCTTGGAAAAATGTTAATATTATCCGTGATGTAGTCATGACAAAACTGAGACCAAGCCAAGACCACAGCATTCTCAGTTCTTACGTACTCCTTTTTTAATTAGATAATTCATACTAACGTCTAGTAGTCAACGCAGTATGCTTTGTGTCTGTGTATACAATATAAAACTCCTGGCAAAAAGTATGGGATCACCACTCTTGGAGGATGTTCGTTCAATTGTTTTATTTTGTATATAAAAAAATAAATAAATCACTGAGACGACACAGAGCTTTTTTTTTTTTTCAAAATTTAAACCTTCTGGCATCAAAGAGCAATAAAAAAGAAGCACAATTCTTGTAGTCAGTCACAGTTGCTCTTTTTAAACCAAGTAAAGGAAAAAAAAATGGAATCGCTCAATTCTAAGGTAAAAATTATGGAACCATGAGGAAAAAAAACAAAACACTGCACCCTTAGTACTCTGTTGCACTACCTCTGGCTTTTATATCAGCTTGAATGATCTGCTAAACAGGTTAAGCTGGGCAACAAAATAATGTGCGCAACCTATAATAGTTTTGCAGCCTGGGCACATGACAATAGGTGGGATTTTCAAAGGCTGGCTGTGCAAAAGTCTGCTACATTTCTTTAAGTTTAAAAGATTACAGATAGAAGAACAACAACTGACATTGATCTAAATCTATTTTTTATTTGTGATATTAAAAAAACAGCATTATTTTGCAAGATTAAAAAACAAACAAGTTATTCTAGAGCAGTTCGGGTGATTTTGTAAAGAAGTGCACTGGGATTAGGAGAGATAAACAAAGAAAAAAAAAAAAAGCTCTTTTACTTGAACTTCAGTTAGCTTCAATGGAGCTAATTTAATTCCAACACACTGAACACACACAAAAAAGCCTGTTTTGTTTCCTCCGTCTTGAAATATGCTGAAGAAAACATGATTAAGGGCTGAAATGTACAACAGTGTAGAAGGAAGAAACTTTCCTTCAAAACTATTTCAGCAGTTTGATGCACTGAGGTGACTGACAGAGGCACACTATCTGTGTAGAAACTATTATTAGACTGGTGCATGGTGAGAAGATGGGGTCCAACTGTCCAGGGCTGCTCACCATAGGGGTGGTGGGTCTAGGAGAAGGACAACTGAAAGTAATTAGTTTAATCTAACACACAGCTTTTTGTCTACCTACCACCTCAGTGTGTTGTTACTTCGCAACCAAATGTTCTTTGTCAGCATCTTAAAACCATTTTGCTGCAAATGCAGAGGCTCCCACCAGCAACAAATTATCTCACACAGCCTTGAAATCTGAGTAGACTATCATGTAATATTTATACCAAAGCACTGTTGGTGCAAAAAAAAATACTTTAAGATCTGGTTTAAGATCTGTAGCTCAGACCAACATCCACACTTCAAAAAAGACTCAAATCCAGCCTTTTTCAGCCCTGAGACTGCTCCTGTTGCACCTCCAAGAGTAAAAAGAAAGATCGACTTCAAATAGATTAAAGTGTTCCTATCTTCAGCTCTGTGATTTTTGATTTTTTTTTTTTCTTTGAGTTTCTCCCAACTCACCGTTGTCAGTGGAAACAAACCCAGCATTAGATCAGTGTACATCTAAGACTCCTATTATCCTCATGTACATAAACGGCCTTTAATAAATATCGGTTTTGCAGCTAAACCTGCACTTCTGCTACAAAGTGACTTTCTGTCTGTGCATGTGATCTGTTATCAGTGTGATACATCAGAAGCTTGTCACGCTGGCGCTCTCCAAAGGCGCGGAGCTGCCAGGCCTGGCTGCTGCATAGTGAGTGTGTGTGTTTTGTTTGCAGCCTTACATAACAATCTAGTGTGTGCTGATGACTCTCTCTGCTTCCTCAGTAGGTTCTTGCTTTCTGTATACAGTAACAGAGATAATGGCCTGTCTGTCTTGTCCTGGCACATATTTGTGCTTTCCTAAACTAATATTTTGTGTGTGTTTGTGTATGGAGGGGGAGGGTGTGTGTGTGTGTGAGCGTTCTCTTGCCATTATTAGTTTTGTCAGTTAGCATCCAGATTGTTTTGCTTTTCTTGATCCCAGTTTTGAAGCTGTGGTCATTTCAGCTGTTGTTAGCAACGTTTCTTACTGTCGACTCGTAAAAAATATTTGTCTCGTAGGACAAGATGTCAGCGTTTTCTTCTGTCAGGGACACTGTACACTTGAACTTCTTGTTTTGTCCCGCCTGTGAAAGGGTGATACTGTTTTTGCAAATGTCTGTTGTGCTTGTGTGCTCTTTAAGGTGGACTTAAACTCCACGAGAAGTAGCATAATCTCATCTGGCTCATGTGGTTGTGAGCTGTTTTGATGTTTGTCTTTTTTCCCTCATGTACGTTTTATATTCAAAACCTCTCCCACCGTGGGGTCGCCACTCTTCCGTCTCCGTACAGGTTTTTACCTTCCCTTACCGCTACCAGACAATGTTATTTTACAGAATCAGACAGTACATGCTGTTTGGCATTTGCAAATTTGTCACAAAAACACCACCACTGTTCCAAACAAAGTTTCACAATAACCACGTAGGGACGTAGGGAATGTGTCCCTACACTGCCCGGCTCAGGTGTACTGCCTCCAAGCCAGCACAGCCGCAAAGAGCCCCCCGTACCTCTGCGCTGTCTGTTTTCGTGAACAGTAACCGTGCAATGTCCTTCCATGAGTTCTTTGCCATTTGATTGTCTTTGTAGGTTCTGCTGGAACAATCGTGAAGCTGACCATGTTTTCCAACAGCCTTTTCCAGCTGCTTCTCCTAGTTATCCTTTTTTCCTAGCACAACAGCCGCCTGGAAACGAAGCAGTTGTGTTTGTGCGGAACAGCACTTCCTATCACGCCCACAAAGTTCTGACCAATCACACGATACTTGGCGCATACCCCTGTGATTAAAAAGTCCTAATTGACCTTATCTAACACAAAAAGGGCTGTACAGTCAAATTTAGAGTTTAAAGTATGTGTGGTAATAGTTGAGAACCTTTCACAACATGTACTTTGGCTGCTACAAGGTTTGACTGTTTAAATTTGTCATTTTTTAACATAAGGTGATCTTAGTTTAACACTTTGACATGAAGGGCAGTGGGCCATGCAAGGAAGGCCTTTAACTTCAAGAGCTTTTATGTCATATGGTAATTTCATTCACCATATTCTGTGCTTGTCTGTGTAAAGCAGCTTATCTAGTAGCAGGATGTGTTTTACTGATACACTATCAGTCTCAGTGATAGTAGCTCCCATTGCAGTAATTTGAAACGATGTCGATCCTGTTTTTTTTTTTCCTTTTGTTATAAAAGTTTATAAAACTTCAAACTGTTTTGCTTTCTAGCAGTTGAGCTGCTTATGCTGATTGGTACAGAGTTGAATTTGAACTGTTGTAGAATAATTTATGGAGGCTTGTAGTACAGTGTGGTTGGTGGCTTCTTGCTAAACTCTGGATATTTCTTTGGCTCTGGTCAGAACTTGTGACCTCTTGCTTTTTAAAGCATGCTTGACAAATCCGAGGCCTGTGATGTGGCTTTATGTTGACAAGACTTCTGCTCAAGCTCACAGACTCTAATTTAGCTCTGTTCAAACCAGCACACACACACACACACACACCTGGGTGTACGTAAGCTTAAGGTTACAAATCGAGTGGAGCTTAAGACTCTGCTTTATAAGCTACACATTCTGTCCTGAGGAGTACCAAGGATCTTTCACAGGCTTTAGTAATCTGTCTGATTGTCCTGTCTTGTCTCTTCCATGGAAAACGTTGTGCCCCCGAGCTCGGAGGACCGTAGGAATTATAGACTTTGCTAGAAAATTAGAAAGACAAGTTTAAAGACAGGAAGACTTGTATGACGCCATCCCCGCTTTCCTCCCATTAGTGGGGAGTTCTGGAAACAGGGGGGATAGGGGAGA
>NC_051444.1:26645170-26695609 GCF_001649575.2 Kryptolebias marmoratus
GGGGAAAAGGAGAAAAGAAGGGAGGCAGCTTAGGGGGAAATGTGAAGAGAGGATTGTGGAAAGACAAGAAAGACAGGGAGAGAGGGAAATGAAAAGAAAGAGGCCATTAATTTAGTGCTGTGGGAGGGATCTGAAGGTTACTGAGCTCTCCCTGCCAGGCCCTCCTGGGTTGACTGATGCCTTTGTGAGGAGGCCAGGAACCGCACACACATGCTCACTTACACACACATATATATATATGTATGCTCCAAGAAACTTTGGGTTGTGGCAGTCCAGTTTTAGAAAAAAAAACTGACACACCAACATACAGATGGTCATTAATGGACTTCAAAGGAAGAGCAAAATGGAAAACCTTTATTTATTCCTTTTTCTGGTATAGCATTGCTGTGATGTGTGTGAAGATGCAGTGGGTTTTTTTGTTATATATTGGTGTATTGGGAAACAGAATGTATAGACACTGTCTGTGTGACCTTTTTTGTACAGATGCTTGTTCATAGTGTATAATAAAAGTTTAGTAGGATAGAATGAATGTTTGGAGGATTTTATTACAGCTTATTCCTGCAATAAAGTTCTAAAGTTAAGCAAATACCAACGGGTAATAGATTTAATATGCCTTTTATTATCTAAAAAGATATGGTTAAATGAAGTTCCTGGGAAATTTTGATGACATTTTCAGTGTTCGCTTCAAATTCTTTTTATTTTATTCTATTTATTTTTATGATGATGACTTCTGTTGAGAAGCTCCTGATAGATACTAGTTTCCTTCAGAGCTCACATGCCATATATACATATATATATATATATATATATATATATATATATATATATAACTTGTGCTTATTTAAACTCCCATGGTCTTCGAGTCAAACGGACCTGAAGTTACAAGGGCTTCTCTTCCTCTGTTCAGTTACGAGGGCTTGAAGAGGGTTAAGTGACATGTTGGTGTCTCACTCAGCTGTGACTATTGAAGACCAGTTGGCAACTCGAAATTACGAGGAAATGGGTACATTTTAATTTTCAGCCTAACCGATTTTTGAGCTTTACCGACCAAGCGACCAGAAAGGCATACATCCACATTTTGAATTTTTGAAAATCCCAGCCTATTTTCATGCACATGGGTTGCAAATCTGTATTCTAGGTGTACATTTTTTTTTTTTTCATTGCCTGCCATGGCCCACTTTGTACCCACCTTGGCAGCTGCCCCTACATTTAAATTTAATCTACAGGGGTACAGTTTTGAAATGAAGATGAGCCGATTTGGACCATTTAAAAAAAAAATAAATAAATAAAAATAAAACACTGTCTGTCATTGGTGTGGTTAGGTTTAGGATCAGGGTTAGGCTACAAAAATGAATTGAAGTCAATACAGTGTCCTAATAAGAATAGAAATATAAACCTGTGAGCATGTGTGTGTTTCCAGCTATGAAATACAAATTCACATCAACTACACTATGTTTCAATCACATCACATCATTTCTTTAGTTGTAAATTACCAGCCGAAACTAGACGTGCGGTATTAGAGAAATGGAGTGTACTGTTCTTGTAAAAAATTAATTAAACAAAATCCCTAACAGATCATCTAACTTGACATTTCAGCATGTGGCGATTGTCTTCCCAAGCTTTTGTCAGTCTAGCTGTCAGGAAGTGATAAAAGATAGTGTTGATTCTCAAATGGATTTGTTCTGAAAATAGAATCACAGTCCTGTTGTGTGTGTAAACTGATGCCTTCTATATTTTCCCTCTGAGTGTTGTGCTGCCAGAATTCAGATTGTGATTTTTTTTTTTTTTTTTGATTTTTTTTTAAGTCTGTGAAAAATCATGATTGATTTCACTTCTGATAAACTGAGCGTGCCAGATTAGCTCTGACCTCCTCTTCCTCCCTGTGCTCGCAGGTGTTCACGGCAGCACGGATTGTTCCTGTGGGAGAAACCACTTCACATGTGCGGTCAGTGCTTTTGGGGAGTGTACCTGCATTCCTGCTCAGTGGCAATGCGACGGAGACAACGACTGCGGAGACCACAGCGATGAGGATGGATGCAGTGAGTTTTTGATTATTTATTCTCATCAAAATTCACCCATTCAAACATTTTTTTAAACAACATTTAGTCACTAAAACTGATCATTTTGACAGTTAATACTACTTGCTAACTGGGTACAATCTTATAAGCTACGATCACATGAAAAGATGACATTACACTGCATCCTTCAGACTGAAGTAGAGCGCATTCTTTGATATTCACAGTTTTCTGTTTGGAGCTGAAACAGTCCACTCAAGAATCATTTCACACAATACTTAGTGCTGATTACACCTCTTTCCAATGCATTTAAAATAGTATGTTAACAGGTGTTTGCAATATTTGTATATTAGAGTAAAAAAAAAAGTTTTTTTAATCTTTTTGTTTAAACGTTTTTCTCACATGCTTACGGTTTGGCATTTCTGAATTATGAAGGAAACTCACAATTCGTCTTGAGCTGTGTTTCAAATAAGACATTCCTTGGTTTTTTTCCACCTCACAGACTAGAGATTAAACAAACATATTGGCCTGATATTTCACAAAAAATAAAAAATAAAAGTACTTTTGTTTCCAGTTGTCCCAGGAGGGGCATGGTTTGCGGAAACCACTTTGATTGGTCTTGTTTCTGTCTTTCTTTTTTCTCAACCATCTTCAAGAATAAATGAAGAAAGAGCAATATTTGAAAAAAAAAAAAGTACATCGTTTCACTTCAGTTTTGTTTTGATGCACCAGTAAAAACTCCCACACTCAAGTCCAGCTCTAGAAGTAGCTGCCACGTTGTATAAAAACTTTAGCTAACAAATAGTGTATTTTATGATTTATTTCCTATAACCTACTGTGCATGATGACAGTTTAAATTGATTCTATTGCTACAACAATAGCCTTGTTGTGCAACATCAGCAGAGACATCCCTAAGTCGAAGTCAAGCACTAAAGTATCCTCAGTTGTTTTTGTCTCCTATAACATAACTGTGTCATACGTTGATTAAATTACTAAAGTAATTACAGCTTTTAACTTTTCACGAGTCTGCACTAGACTGTCATCCAGTGAAACTGAACTCAAATTTTAAAATCAATTTTAAATTGGAAAAATAGCATTATTTGAAGGAATGCACATCTACTGCCACCTTGGATGCCAAGAAGTTCAAAGATGTGATCTCTTCATGCTCGGACTATTTTTTGTGGATGACTCTGAGCTTCTACCACACCAAAGATCAGCTCAATATCCGTAAAACCGACAGAGGCATAGCCAGTTTTGTGTTTGCCGAGGTTGATACGCTATGGCGACCATCGTAATTCTAGTTGGCTCCAGTAGTTAATCAGTTGTAGATGTACAATGAATGATTACTTCAGGAGAATTAGGTTTATGACATGCAACATCGAAGAAATTTGACAACCATGACATCTCCACAACATCCAGAGCCTTCAGCAACCCAGGGTGAATCTCATCCACCCCTGGCACACTGCCACCGGGGAGTTTTTTTACTTCCTCGGTGACCTCTGTCAAGGTAATGGACTCGTCTTCCCCTGAGTGCTCAGACTTTGCCTCCTCAAAGGTGGACATGGTGGTTGGATTAAGGAGATCCTGAAAGTGCTCCTTCCACTGCTCAACAGAGTCCTCAGTCCGGGTCAGCAGTTCCCCACTCAGACCAAGTATGGCCTGGGACAGGGCCCGCTTTCCCTTTCTGAGTCGTCGAATGGTTTGCCAGAACCTCCTCCAGGCCAGCCGAAAGTCCTTCTCCATGGCCTCTCCTCCAATGCCTGAGTTTTTGCCTCCACAACCACAGGAGCTGCAGTCCCTCTGGTCACCTTGTACCTGTCAGCTGCCACAGGAGTCCTCTGGGACAGCCAAACCCTAAAGGCCTCCTTCTTCAGCTTGTCGGCCTCCATCACCGCTGGTGCCCACCAGCAGGTCCTTCGGTAGACGGGCACCAATAACCTTCAGGTCACAGCTCCTAGAAGTCGCATCTGCAATACAGACCCTGGCTTGTTTAGATTCCATGTCCCTTGGTTCTAGAATAAAATTAAAACAAATTCAGGTGTTATTGTGGTGATAGGATTATACTGTATGAACAGAAATGTCATTTGCATTGCATTTAAATTGATATGAGTTATAAAACTTAATCTTGTAAAAATACTTTTTTTAGTAGACATTATATGTCCGCTCCTTGAGCAAGGCATTAGATTACCATCATAAAGCAAAGAGTGGTTATTTTTGGCAGCTCAGTGGTGTAACGTTTTAAATTTGTGCAAAGAAAAAAAGAAAGTGTGCTCAGTTTCCTCACAAAGTATTTTAAAAAGAGAGAAAAGAATACGGCTATTGAGCTCCTTCGGATCCTATCGTTACCCAGTGAAATCGTGAATGGCTCACTGGTCAGGAGGGGTGATATTTCTCAGCAGAGTACTTTCCGTGGTGCATGCCCCAAGCACAAAAAATAAATAAAAAATAAAAATGCTTGAGTGACTTTTGGCACCAGATGAATTTTGCCTGGAGGTTAGTCTTGGCAGCAGCAGTCAGGAGTGTTTTCCTGCAGAGCATGTCAGTTTGTCAAGTGGAGGAGATCTCCGCTGCTCTTCTTTTGCACTTCTGCGTATTGATGGGGAGCCATCAATGAGAGGGTCTTTATTCTTCTTGCTGCTCGCTCTTTGAGCACAGAGACAGATGCTGGCCTTTTGTCGGCCACTTCCTCCTCCTTGTTTAGACGTGTTTGTGTGTGTGTATGTGTGTGTGTGTTCCTTCTCAGTCACTCTTCTGTCATATTAAGCGCTTAAGGGGTTGGAAGAGGGAATGCAAAGTGTTATTGATCTCGGGGCTAGTTGAATGTTTAGTGAGTCAGATTGCCACATATTGATTGGGGGTACGTTACTTATTTAAAGAGACACATGGAAGCAGCTGACCGATATCAGAGGATCTAGCTAGACCTTCCTAATCCATTAGTACTGTATGATCGATTCTCTGCTTTTCCACTCTGTGGCTGAGCGATCACTCTTTTAGATGCACCTCATTCTTTTACCAGCAGCTCTCATGTCAAATGAATCTGTTCTGTTTAAAAAAAAAAAAAAAAAAAAAAACTCAGGTGAGCTCCAAGAAAATCAATGTGAATTTTACATGTCCCAAAATGAAAATGCAAATATTTTTAAGTTGTTTTTTTTTTTTTTGCCTTTTTATTGACCTCCCCCAAAGAGCTATATATTGTCAGTAGTGTGTGTTTGTTTGATTTGTCTGTGCACAAGATTACTCAAAATGTAATGAATGGATTTGGTAAAATTTTCAGGAAATGTTGAGGTTGTCTCAAAGAATAAATGGATTACATATTGGTGGTGATCAGGATTACTATCTGGCTTCTACGATTTTTTTTTTCTTTTATGACCCTATAGTCTAAGCGGAGGTTTGCATTTTGAGTTCCTCAACAGTGATGACATCAATGATTACATCACATGATGATGATGATGCCATCAGTCCCATTGTAATGTCTCAGTAATAAGAGATCTTGGTGGTTTGCACTCTGAGTGTTTCTATTTATTTATATTTTTGTTTTCTGGTTTTACTTTTAGCGTGTCAGACTTGTCAAGTAATTTACTATTATGGTTTGTTTAAACAAAAAATATTTCCTAAAATAAATAAATAAATATATGAATGAAAGAAAGCATTTAAAACCAATTGTTCTCTTCAAACAGCCTCTTTGAAATTGGACCGTAGCTCTTTTGTTTGGCCTCATCGTTCTGTTTGTAAAGCTCTGAAAGGAAGTTGATGCCCCGCTGAGGTAGTCAGCGGATGTAGTGAAAGAGACAAAAGTTTGCATATTTGTATGTATGGGAGAACCAATATGGCGGGACACAGACACAGACTCTGTCACTTTCTTGATCATGCTGCTCAGCTGTGTTATTTGAAACACAGGTTAGCCTTCTACCTGTGAAAAGGGCTAGTGATACATTTAGAAAAACATCTTGTTCACTCCAAAAGTGAAGCTATAAATCCTACAGAACATCTAAAAAGGATTGCAATATTTTATTTCATAAATATGAAACTGCAGTTGTGTATATTTGCAGTAGACGTTTATTTTACTTTAAAGGTTTCCTGCAGGTCTTAGATGTACTTCCCTGTCAGATATAATAAACATCAGCTAAATGATTGCGTAACGCTTGTGCGTTTTTGCTTTTACCAAATTAAAAATAAAATGTGTGTATGTGTGTGTGTTTCTTTAGTTCAAAAACCATTTAATGCAGACCAGAATAGAGAAAGAAGTGTTGCTGAGGAGAATCGAAGCCCATGTGACTTCTGCACTGACTGAACGAACAGGGCCAAATCGTAAAACTAAAGAGCAAAACTTTATGGTTTTTAAGAGCGTTCTCTAAACACAGCGAAGAATGAAATTTTCGGAATAGCAGCTTCAATAAGTGGACGGCGGAGATTGATTTCCAGGATTCAAATTGGCCGACGAGTGTGACCGTGAGAATGCAGAATGGCAATGAACGCACGCGGGGAAGCACAGAGAACCGTGTCTCTTCTGCTGAATCCAAGCAGCGTGGTATGTGGCATCCAGAATTCTTCTTTTGAACTTTAATGTATTTATCATTTTTACCAATTTACCAATTTCCAGACAAAGCCCAACTGTTTTGGAACACCATGGAAGGAATGTGTGTGTGAAACTGGGGACAGTTGGAGGGCAGGCTGACTGTCTCTGAAAAGCGATCTAATTACAAAGTGGAAATCCTGTAGTTTGGACCTATGGTTGATGTGTCTTTTATGTGTGTTTGAGCCTGTGTTTTTTACTTTTTCTTTTTTTTTTTCGCTTGTGTTCTACCAGATAAAATTTTATAGCTGTACAGAGACCAAAGAGGGAGTGGAGGAAAGTTGATGAGGGACTTAGAGGAGCATTTAAAATGTTTAATTGAGCCGGTGTGTGTGTGTATGTTTAGGAAAGTGATCTGGAACTACGATCATCAGTGCAGGAATTCTACCTCACTCTGCTGGAGCTGCTGATGGGTGTAGTGAGGAAGAAATGGACTTTACAGCCATGTGTTTTCCTCTTAAACCTCCTGTAACATTGACCTGTTTGTACCGGACCACACTGGGTGAAGGGGTCTTAGCTGGGTGACCATAAATCTACCACTTAAAACAAAACATTTAAAGTTAAAGGTCCGTGCCTGTGTGTTTCCAGGGGACTTTTCTTTTGTCAAGGGATTCCATTCATTCTGGTAAATGTGATGTAGTAGAGTTTGTGGAGATGTCTTGTGCTCTTGATTGGCAAGTAAAGAAAAAAGGGTTTCACATTCTTTTTTTGTGTTGCAAAGTAACTTGGCTAAAACAAACAAAACAAAAACAGTTAATAATGCTAAGAGACCAATAAATGGTAAGATTGCTTTGCAGTTGTATGGTGCCCAAAGAGCAAAACTATTGCACAATTAAAATGAAAGCAGCATTGTTGGGATACATGTCACCCACAGTCTTGAATGCCAAAATTTTAAGCAAAGATGTTACACAATTTGTTAGCACTTGGAATATGTGTTGGAGCAGACTCTCAGCTACTCCCTAGCTAGATTTTAGCTAAGTATTTGTAACAGTGACTAGGTTATAACCATTTATGTGTTTTGTTAACATTGCTAAGTTGTAGATTCCATCTTGAATTGGATTGAAAAGTTATTTAGATGCACATGCAATGATTACTTTCTCAGATTTTTATCAAATTTCATGCAGTGGTTCATGAGAAAAGTTGCAAACAGGCATACAGAGTCAACTCCAATAGTTCATGTCAAATTTGAAATAATTACACAGGCATTTACATGATCATGGCAGTGGAAGATCATTGTCCTGTATGGTAACAGTGATGGACAAGGCTAAGAAGTAGGAATAAGCAGTGATTTTCAAATATCCAAAGTCTAGTTAAAATGGGCGAATTTCAAAGAATTAATGCGACTGTCACTGCCGTCTTTAATTTAACATCTAGTTGTGGCACGCCAAGTAGTTTCCCAACTGTGTTTTTCCAATCCAGGTGCTTCTTGTGACATAACACATACCACCAGCACAACCTCCAACCTCCAACCCCAGGCACTGGTCCTATATCATGAACTGGCTGCTGAGATTAGTGTATGTTAAGACTACTTCCTCTACTTTTTTTAAACAGTTTGTTGTCGTGCTATAACAATTTGCTCTTCATGACTAAAGAACCAAATAAGCGCACATTGTGAGAAGCATAAATTACTGCAAGTTGGTTTAAATTTTGGTTAAATATCCAAAGCAAAATCCGATAATTATTGACAAAGTTGAAGTGTTTTTGCCTAAAATGCCCATCCCTTCCTGTCAGTTACAATGGGCCGTCTTTAAATTGTGCAAAAACGCACCAAATTGTTTTCACATAGCCCATTGCCAACTAATATTTTTTCATGTTTTTTTTTTTATGAAATTAAATGAGGAACTTTTGCCACAGGAAATCCAAGTTTTAAAATACTCTTCAAACCAGATTTTATAATCTTGACAATTAGGCTAAGTGTGAATTGCAACCAAAATGGTAAACATGTATTAATTTGTCCCAAGCTGTACAACTGACATTTCGTATATTTCTTTCACTGAATACTAGTGTCTGAGTTGGAATATTGCACTACAACGATGCCAAGAACTGCTTGGTACTGACATTGATTGAACTGACTTCAAGATTGCCTCAGTCAACAACCACAGTCAGGCTTAAATGTATTGCTGGCCAACGCTGTGCCCTCTGCCTCAGCATTCCTGCTATGTCAACAGAGTTCTCATTAAAATGACCTGTTTTTTTTTTTTGTTGTTGTTGTTTTCCCTGGACCAGTGTGTCTCTAAACACTGCCTAGACAAACCCAGACTCCCTGTCTGAAACACATTTGGTTCTCTCCGTCTCGCTCGGTTCTACCATCATAGAGTAGTTTTTGAAGGTGAGAGAATAAACCAACAGATCAAGAGTTCGCCAGTCTGGTACCAACACCCACATCGCAGCACACCGTTTCTCCCTTTCAAGCTCTGGTCTTATTCAGTTGTGAATTTTGGCAACCTGCGATTTTAATTTCTCTATAAAAGCCTCACCAAGTAAATCTAGGGGAAGATTTATATTTCTGTAAAGACTTTTTTTTTTTTTATTTATTCTTCTTTTGCTGCAATCCTGGCTGCAATCAGATAAAAGTCGTGCTTGAAACATAAGATGGAGGAAAAAGTGTAAAACATTTTAAGATGGAAATAAATAAACGGGATATATGTGATCACGTCACATGTTTCAGGGCCTGACTGAAGTATGTTTAATGTAACATTTTTTGTAGTTCGTCGAAAGTGTGTCGATTTCCTCACCTCACCAGTGGAAGAGCTGGTTACTGGGCTACACATCTCAAGGACAGAGGACTAATTAGCTGTGATGGAATTTAATGAAGACATTACTCAGACGCTTTATCTAATTAATAATCCCCCTTATTTTTTTTTCTTCCTGTTTTTCATTGACACAGCTGTCTGAGCTCTAGATGGTATACAGACACACTTTATTGTATTTGATAGCAGGCCAACCTTATGGGCTGAGTTATGTCTGCAGTGAAGCCTTCGCTCCATTGGAGAAGTACATGTTTATGTTCTTGGCAGCATTTCCATAACCATAAACTCCCATAAGGAGAATGAAGACTACACGCTGCTTATGTGGATCTGGTTCTTTTACGAAATCCCATTGAGGGCTTATTGTGTTGAAGGCTGTTCATTCAGAGGAGGCAAAGTGGAAAGTTAATGATGAAGGACAGAAAGATGTCTGCTTCGTGTTACGGTTTGTGCTTCCAGCTAAATCTTTTTTTTTTTGCTGCTTTCCTCATGATGCGCCTTGCTCAAGCTCCTCTGTGACCGATCGTGTTGTAGACAACTTCTGCGTTGACAAAAAAAACAAGTCAATGCAACATGGATTTTATTTGGACGAAAAGTGTTTGAATGAATTGAGGTTTTCACTGGACACTTGAGCAAATATACGGAGTCATTCCAGCAGTTTAGACCGCCAGATGTTTTGATTTGAATTGGGCCTGTTTACTCTTTGATTGTATAGTATCCTGATGTATCGTTTCAAACTGAATTAAACTGCAAAAATTATAGAGACATTTGTAAAAAGACAAGAAATCAAATAGACCATGCAGAGCAGTGAAGGTTAACACCAAGGTTTTACAATTATAAAAACAGGAGTAATGTGTGTATTCCTTTTTAATCCAGTTTTTTTATTATTATTATTAAGACAAGTTAAAAGTGCATTACAGTAGTCTAAATGAAAGGAAACAAAGGCATGGATAACGATCTCCAAATTGTATTTTGACACCATCCTTCTTAGTTTTACTATATATATTTTTTTAAATGATAAAACCAGTTTTGAATCAGCTGTTTGGAATGACTCAAGTTAATTGATTGGTCACAAACAACATCCAAGTTTGTCAAACTTAATTTAACAGCAGAGTGTAAGCAGCCAGTTTGTCGCCTAATTTGTGGAGCCATGCTGTCAGGGGCAATGATCAGTCATTCGGACTTATCAGAGTTTAACTGAAGGAAGTTATTTTTTTTTAACTAAAATATAGCAAATATGCAACATATGGCAAATCAAAAAGCTTAATCATGCTCGGATAATGAGGAAAGTGTTTAAGTCTACTACTATCTTATTTTATTTTTTTTTTTTACTTTAAGATTTTAGATGAATGAGAACACTAAGTTTATAGACTTTATGTACTTGTATCTCCCTAATTCACCTGCTACTCTGCTTCTCTAACCTTTCATTTCTCTCTCTTTTTTTTTTTTTTAAAGTATCGGACAATGGAAATATTCAGCACACACTGATGCAGGATATTGAGAATAACTGAAACCACAGTAGATAAGACGCAACATCTGATATTTCGCCTTTCGTATCTTTCCGGCTCATCCCGCAGGTCATCTTTCAAAGCATTTTTTCTTTCAGAATTTGCTTACGTTGAACTAAGTGCACCCACACACACACACACACACTTGTAGATGTATATCAGCTACAACCCATTTATTCACAAGGCAAAATAATTTAGTCTTGCACAACCTGAGCTTCTTTGAACCCAGCAGGACTTCAGCAGTGTGTGTGTGTGTGTTGTCGTCAGTGTATGTGAGATGAAATGGAAAAGGAAATTTTCTGTTGTGTGCGAGGTTTAAAGCGCTGCGTGAGTTTTGGGTTTCTGTCGGCTCACACAGGTCTGTGAGGTTTGGGAAATCTGTGTGTGCTGAAGACTCTTATAAACACCTCACAGGTAAACGGAGACATTTTCAACACCAACTTGTGTGTGCCCTCCTTTGGATGAGTTTCTAGTTATCTGCGAGGCTCAACCAGACTACTAGATGCTGTCTGTGTACTATTTTTATAGGAGAAGTTGTTTGACCTGTTTTTATGTTTTTATTGAGGATAAAAAATACCATTTGAAAAGGTTTTGCTTTTCCCTGGTCTTGTAGAATTACACTGTATGTACATATTTCTTGTTCCTACAATTCAGGGGTAAAAAAAGAGGTCGTTCACCATTTTTGACAAAGGAACAAGGCAAAAACAAATTTGTGTTGTCAGTTGCTTAGCAACAGTGTCCTCAGCTTCCTTTTAACCGAACATCAGTAGTTATACTTGACATTGTACCTGTATTTGGAAATCGCAGTTTGACATTTTCAATTAAAAGCAATTCACTCTTTTAAATTGAAGACCTAAAAAATATAGAATTTATCCTGTAAAGAAAAAAAAATATTTTGCAATTTGTCAGACCTATTGGGCTTTATATGAAAAACTGGGGAAAAAAACTGAATTTAGTTTGATCACATCAGAGCATTATGATTAGAGATCAGAGTAGAAAACCTCATACATAAAAGAAATTGCCTAGTTTTCTTATTAGGGGTGGTCAATATCCTGGTGACTACCAGTAAATCAAATGTTGTCCTTTGTTGAGGACATTTGTAAACCTGAATGTCTCCCACCCACAGCATACAACTGAATTAACTCCTTTTGCCATCTACAGAGGACATTTAGGGCTTTTCAATGATACCAAATGTGAAGGTAAGAGGCTAATTACCTTATAGAGATTGGTAAATTAAAAAAAAAAAAAGTGATTGGACAATACTTTTTTTTCTGGTAGTCAGGAGGCTATGGCAAAAATATCATAAACTTTTTTTTTTCTTTTATTGTCTGCATTTCTTTATATATACTTTTCCCTCTCTTTGGTGGTGGTGAAAAGGGTGTTAAGTTTTGTAAGTAGGAAAATAGTAGTTTGATTGCATTGTTGGACTCAAAATAGTAAAAAAAAATAAAAAAAATTGAATATGACAGTTGCATTCATTATTCAGATTTGCCCATTTTAACTGGACTTCAAATATTCAAAAAGACCCTGGTCATCCCTGATTATAAATGTCTTCTTTGACTCATTGATGAGGAGGAAGAGGGTTAGGAAGATGTTTATTCACGATTATTTTTGTCCTCGGAGGTTTTGCCTGACACTTTTTAGCTTGACTGAGAGTATAATTTTGTAAAGCTTCACATAAAACAGTCGTAGTTTATTATTATTACTTTTAATAGCGATCTAATTTATTCCATTCATGCAGCACACAGTCTGTAACGAATTGACATCATGTTTCTGCTGATGTGTCGTCCTTTTAAAGAGTGACGACCCAAATAATCACTTTGATGTGACTGCTTATTCAGGTCATCACACAATTATATGTTGATAAAACCTACTGAACGGTTGTTTATAGCTATTGTTCAAACATTGTTCCGCTGTAAACTTTGCGTTTAGTGTAGTAGAAATTACAGGGTGCTACAAAAGATAGAATGTGAGCTATAGACAATACTCCCATTTATTTGCTTCGGCACAACACATTCTAATCCTTTACAGTCTAATATCTCCCACTCCCAGTTGCAGCAAACCTAGAATGATCTAAACACCACAACCTATACTTCTACCTGCCAACTATCTCATCATGTTTTCACTTCTTTTGAAAAGTTTGTTTGAAATATACGGGCATCTTACCATTGAGTTTGTCTTAGGAGAAAGAGTAAGGCTTTTATATAAATTTTGACGCGTTTCTGGCTTCATGAACAAAGCCAAATTACATATGTTTTTAATCAACAAACTTGAAACTATAGTTCCCAGAACCAACCAATGAGGAATGAGCACTCTGTGCTTTCAGCACAACTGGTTTTCGCAAAGGCTTTGACACAGCTTCACTCTCAAATATGAACCAGCCGCAAAGAAGTAGCCCCTCTGTCCTTTAATCTACCTCTCTCCACAGTTTCAGCCAATCAGACAGCAGCTTGGGACCGCAGGAGCAGAGAAGATTAGGACCCCATCCCCTTCGTCTCTCCGTGTTGCTTCATCTTTTCCTCCCTCTGCCCTTGCATCCCTCCTTTCTCTGCCCTCTGACCACAGGAAACCCGCACGGCCAACTCCGTTTTCTTCCCCCCCCCCAAGACTTTCTCATTTCTTTCACACTGTGCGGTTGAATGTCTTCCTCCTTTTAGTTTGTCCTTTCTCCTGCAACCTCTCCTTTTGTCATGTTGTTTCTCTTTATGTTGCAAGCTTCGGCCCTAGTTGTTTGGACACATTAGCATAATCCTCCCCCCCTCTCTTTCTTCCATCGAAAGCTCGCTTCGTGCTTTTCTCCACCTCCCTCCTAAATATTTACTTCCTTCTCAATAAACCAGTCGGACACACTTGTTCGCGCAGAAGAGGGCATGATTAAAGGGTGACCGAAAGCAAACAAAGTGACAAAAGTAGAAAGAGAAACAGAGGCTGCTAGTTTGTTTCTCATTCTGTCTTTATCAGTCATGTACACAGTTATTAGAGTACTTTTTAAAATGGCTGTACTTTAATAAATCCAACAGACGTTATGTTTTTTTTTTTCCCCTTTTCACAGACAGCACAAAGTTTGATCTCCATATGATTTTATACTTCATTTCACCTATTGCTTCCCAATATATTCTGAAACAAAATCAAGTAAACCGTTGTAGTTTTCAGTCCTTTTAATAAAGACAAACTTAAACATTATCATGACATTTGTTGGTCTGATTGCCAAATAAAATTGAATTTGGCAACTATTAACCTGCTTTAATGTTTTCACTGTGGAACCATAAGTTTTTAGTTTTATTATCAATGTGTGTGTTTATATCAAAATAATAAGTAATAACTTTTACCCTGAATATACTGTATGTTACACAGAGACTTTTAGGTTGCAACCATTATGGATGTACTGATAAAGAGTGACAGAAAAACTGGAGAAAGGATTATCAGCATACTGTTTGTGACCACCTCTATTAAGGCAAAGGTGTGTGTCTCCTACATTTTCAAGTAGGAGAAGCATCAGCATTGCTTATTGCCTGCTGCCATCAATGGAGTGTGACAGTGATTATCGCCTGTATCTGTGTGGGTGTGTGAATGCGATTGTGTGTCTGTTGGCAAAGTAACTACTGGATGAAATTCAATGAAAGTCTCAGAAAGTAATCATTGGGTGTACATCTTGAGCTGATCAACTTTTAGAGTCAACCTGAATCAAGATGGCAGCCACAGCTAATCAACCTTAGCAAGTACAAAGAATGACTCTATTTCCGTCAGTGTTACAAATATTGAGCTAACATTTAGTGTGGTAATAGCTAAGAGTCATCCCCCAACACATACTTAAAGCGTTAACAGATCGGGAAAGGTTTTTGTTTAAAAAGGCTGAGCATCCTGAGCTTGGTTCTGAAGGAGGTTCCTTCCTGGTAAAAGGGAGTTTTTCCTTTCCACTGTTGCCAATGTACCAATGGCTTTTATAGTGTATGTGAATGTTTCTGTACAGTGCACTAAGACGACTTTTGTTGTGACTTGGCGCTATATAAATAAACTGAATAGAATTTAACTTGGAGTTGACCCCAAAGTTCATGTCAATCTGTTCTTTTGCAAAGTATTTCATGAACCACTGGACAGATTTGAATGAAACACTCAGATTGTTATCCCTAGATGTACAAATAAAATGTAAAAATGGCTATTACTTTTAATTTTACAAATATTGTATCCCCAACACATACTCCAAGAGCTAACCAACTCCAGAAGATTTTAGTTTAAAACATTGGCATGCAAGGCAGCTTTTTTATTTTTAAATTGCATTTCTAATCTGTTACTAGCCACCATTCTCTTAAGATTTTTTTTATTTTGTATTTTTTGTAAAAAGCATCATAAACTGGTCTTTCCAGGACTTACTGTTTACCATGATGGTACATGATGGTACAACGTGCTTACAACCCCAGATTAAATGACGACTTTGCATAAATCTGAAGTTAGATAAGTGCGTTCATCTAATGTCACCAAACAAGACAGGCGACCACAGCTGTGTTTGCTTTAGCTGAATTGTCTTTGTGTGCCAGAGTGCATGTGTGGGATGTTTACTTGAGCTCCTCTTAATTCGTCCTATTGTCTGTAATCAACAGCCCTGGAACACAGATTTGATCCTTTGTCCTACGGTTGGCTCTGGGATGGCTGTGCTGACACAACTTGACGTCTTGACCGCTGTTTGACAGATTAGCAAATAATTTGATACGAATGGCCCTGGTCACCTGAGAATACGTAATGATTCTGATTTTTGTTTTGATTCAGTCAGGTCTTGGATTCTACTTGTGTACACATTGTTGGTAGTAGCCCAAAATGAGGGGCTCAGTAAGATATTTAACACTGAGGAACGTATGATTTTAATTTACCATGTGACAGAACATTCAGATACTCTTTCAATATTATGCTGAGGCTGTTTTAAAGTGTTTTCTGTCATTCAGTCTTGTTGAGGTGTGGGTTGCACTGATGACAACAGTTGAGTGTTTCTCACTGGCATGAAGCACTCAGCAGAGGTTTGCCATGGCAACAAAGAAATGTTACTGTCTTCATCTGCCACGATGGGCATGCAAAGATGGCTCAGTTGTAAATATTTCACACACTCATGGGTGCCTGCTGTTCATTCAGTAAAAGCATTTAATTTTGTTACACTATACATGATGCAAGTATTTGTAAAATTTTAAAATTTTATCTGAAATGATGCAGTGTTCAACTAGCATGTAGAGGATTTTATGACCCTTTTATAAGAATCTTCAAAAGTAGGGTATGTTAAGTTTCTATTGCCGGGGCAGCTATAGCATTTATATATATTTTAGTTAAATTCTAAATTATAGAAACATGAAGGGCAATGGATACATTTTCAAGAATAGAGCCAACAGAAGAGGGCACTAACTGTTCATTATTGTCCACTGCCAAAAAGTGATTACTGGATATACAGTTACAGCTGATTTACACCCATTCAGGATGACTGCAACAGCTAAGCAACCTTAATTGTCAACAAAATTGGCTTTAAACCAGTCAGTTTTACAGATAATAAGCTAAAATTAGGTGTGGTAGTTGCAGAAAGTCATTCCTAAAACCTATTTGAACGCTACTCATTGCATGACATCTTTACCTAAAACTTTGACAACTTCACAACTTTTTCTGTTATCAGAATATCTCATTAACCACTGGATGAATGTTATTGAAATTCTCTTAAAGTCATCAATTGATGTACTACATCTTAGGCTAATTACCTTTTGAAATCAGTCTAGTTCAAGATGGCCGTCCCAGCCAATCAACATTAGCCAACACAAAAATAGGTATGTCTCAGTCAGTTTACACTTCCCCTGCCACCTCACAATATTGCTTGAAATCACACATAACATTATGCTTAATTTTTTGAGCGAAACAACTGTAACTTTGTCATTTTGCAACAAAAGACTGTCTTAGTCTAAAACTCTGGCATGAAAGGTGGCAGGCAATAAGAATTCCTTTAAGACTTAAATTTTATTCAGTGGTTGCAAAAGGACTTCACTATAGAATAAATCTAGAGTGAAATCATACTTCATTTACATAATATCTAAAAACTTTCTCAACAAATTTTTGACGTTAATTTCCTTCTTTTTTATCGAATTACGGCACCTATTTGAAGACACATTAGGACTGCATTGTTTGAGTCTGCTCAATCATCATTTCAGGTGTCAAAAATGGCTACATTAAAACCACCAAGCTTGACAGGTTTTGACCTTGATAAACCAATGTTTGATTTCATAATGGCTACATGTTTGTATTTCATACAGTTTATGGTCCCATCACGAAACAATCCCATCACAGACCATGTAGTAATTACACTTTACCCTAGTGCACATTTTTCCAGTTTTTCTATAAAGGCTACGTTTTTCAGATTCATGTTTTTATCTAAACACAAAGACCTTAGTTTAGGTCTTGGTTTGTGACAATGTCAACATTTTATCCACTACACAACATTGTCCACTTTCAAGTCTGTTGACTTGGCTGCAAATATTTATATAGAGGCTAAATGTGTGTAGGTATTAAAAAAAAAGAAAAAAAAAGTATCTCTGTCAATATACAAAGGGTAGATCTGTTTGACGAAGTATGGGCTAATAAATTGCAGTCTCAACAATGTACTTACTTTGTCCTTATCAAGTTTTACACAACTGTTAAACCCATTCTTTTAGTAACTCACAGTATTCCTCACAGCTGTGATCAATCCTAACATTGGAACACAACTTTTTGATACATTTTGCATTTGGACTTTGTTTCCTTTAAAAAAAAATGAGTCTGGGCTTTTTCCTGAACCGCACCGGCGACTCGGGACTTGTTGGTTTTGCTAATGTACATAGAATGCAGGGACGTTCCAACATAAACTGCCCTTCAGTTTCATTTTGTTGAGTTTTTGTGAACTCCCTGCAGTAGTTTTGTTGTTATTCAGCCCTGTCAATTTTGCAAAAAAAAAAAAAAACCTTAGAAGAGAAGGATGAACTTATTTGGTTTTGAATATTCGTTTTACTTTGTGTACCAGATCACTGGAAAAAGGTCATCGCTGTTGGTCTTCAACAACTGATGCGCTGAATAGTTAAACATGCTGATGACAGTAATGTTATGACTGAGACTTAGCAGGGAATCTATATGTTATAGATGGGAAGGGTAGAAAGAGCCAATCGCAGAGCTGCTGCTGGACACAAGGCCAACAAAAACCCTGCTGGCAGAGCCCCTCTGCTCTGTCGGACTGAAATATGTGCTGGCTGCTGACCAGAGCTGCATATAATCAGATAAGCCACCACTGTTGGGATCAGCTACGAGAGGAAAAATAAAAATTAAGAGAAAAACAGAATGAGCAGAAAATGTGGAAAAGAGGCTTTTGTGCAACGCAAGAGAAAAAAGCTAAAAGAGACGTTTCACTGCTTTTTACAGTACGCACCTCTTCTTCATTTGTTTTTACCATTAACTTGAGTGGAAATGAACTAAATCACTCATTTGCATGTGCTCACTCAAAAAAGTTGCATGTTGATTGCTGCCAAAATGCATAAAGCTCTTAACTGGAAACAAATCTGTTTTTATCAATTTAGAACCTCAAGGCTTAGTTCTTTAAAAAAAAAAAAAAAAAAAAAAAAACTTGCCTGCAAGAAAAATGAATGATCACAGTATACATTCAAGGATAATAACAAGAAAGACAAGTAGAAAGAATCTAGTTACATGCAAAATACTTGTAATAGGTATGCTGTTATAAATTACATTGTCCCTGTGCCTTTAGGCCCATAACTACATCAACACGGTCAATTAGATCAAATAAAAACAAATTTATTGAAACACTTGGGAGGTGTGTTTATAAGAGCCTAGCCTTGTGAAACAAAGAAAACGACCAAGCTGATGAAACCCAATAATGGCCTCAGAACACCCTCCTCTTTTGCTGAACACCTACTTGTCTGATGTCCACATCTGTTTTTATCTGGTTCTCGCCACCTATCGTATGTCCATCCTCCACCCTCTGAGCTAGTTCGTTAAACGCCGCCGAGGCAGATATATTGGTCCCATTAGAGCCACTTAATTCAGCTGCTCTATAGTAAAGGAGAGGCCATTAACTGTGCTGTTCAAGGCCACTTAAAGATGAGCACATTCATCTTCCTAAAGCCACACACAAGCATATGCAAGTCGCACATGCACATCCTTAGAGATGTCGGAGTCAGAAAGAATAACACCTGTACAGAAACTAGGATTCTTAAAAAAAAAAAAAGTAAAAAATTGCCAAAACAAAACATTAAGTTAGCCTGACATCTGCACCTGAAAGTGCATCAAAGTTTGGATACTCATATCGCTCTTATGCGGTACGTAGCACTTGGAGTATGTGTTGTGACTGAGTCTCAGCTACTACCACATGAAATTTTAGCTCAGTGTCTGTAAAACTGACTGAATTGTTGCCATGCTTGTTTTCTAAGGCCAGTTGGCTCTGGTGGCCATCTTGACTTGGATTGGCTCCAAATGTTACTTAGTTGCAGAAGTCGATCCACTGATTAGTTTCATTAAAACCTGCCTAGTAGTTAACTAGATATTTTTGGTAACAGACTGAACAAACTTGACTCCAAAAAATTTAAACTGAAGTTCTTGCTCAATCTGGTTGCACTCAAAATATGTGTTGTGGATCTGTCTCAGCAACTACCACAAGTTTTAGGTCAATATCTGTTTTAGTCATTTTTTTAAACTTTGTTTTTGAAGGCCAATTTACTTTGACAGACCTCTGTATTACCACTCCAAATTATATGATATAATTTAGTTGTTAGAAAATAAAAATGGTCGTCATCAATATGTTGTTAAATAATTTGCTATAACAGCCATGGAAGTAAAACACCACTTTTCCAGTTAGTCTGGTTTTTCCTCTGGCTGTCAGATAAGAGGGACTTGTGTTGATGGGACTTGCAGGTATGTGTGTGTGGGTTTCTGTGGGAATGGCCATGGAATGCTGGTGGGAATTCTGTAGCTCGGATGAGAAAAGTCTACTGTTGAAGGTCAGGATGTGTGTTTTCTTGTTTGTGTAAGTGTGTGTGTGTGTGTGTGCTCTAATACGTGAAGCTAAGAGCTCCCAGGGGGATAAATGTTCGCAGGGAGTGTTTTTAGAAAGGCCTTGGCGTGTGACCGAGAAAAACATTTTGTATGTTTGAGTTGCTGCGTCGTTTCCGAGTGTCACCTCAGAAAAGGAATAAACTCGATTGACTTGCTTTTGATGTTTGAGTGATTCCAGAAAAATGCGGACGGCAGGGCTGCCTGATTATCTGAGAATCTTAGGAGCAGGAAATCGAAGACGGAGCAGTGTGTTGCCGTGCACCTGTTGTGCAGGTTTGCTGACACATCAAGTCTGTTGATGCTACTGGGGAAAACCTCCATCTCCTCATTATATTAGCCAGTATGCAGTTCGCTTCTTACGTATGTTTCAGGTAACTAAAGGGTGAGTATTTGGGAGGCTCTTGTTAGTATGATTAATGTGTGTGTGTATGAGAGAGAGAGACTCAAAGGAATGCAGTGGTAGTGCAAAGAGCAGCACTGAGGTGGCCAGAGTCTGTGCCGTAAAGGAGATCAAAGTGCCGACAGACCACATCAGCCTTCCCAGCCAACTCCTCACTGATCCACCTGATATCAGAAACAAACCAACCTTTTTTTGTGCCTGCGTGTACACGAGAAGGAGTCGGATCTTTATCGCGCACCTCCAGCAGGCGAAGGCGGATAATTATGTTTCTCGCCCGTTTCGGTGTTTGTGCGTGTGCGCGCATCTGTCTTTTACCAAAACATCTCATAAACCACTGGTCAGACTTTAATGAAACTTCCAGGAAATAACCACTTGATGTATCTCTACAACTGATTAACTTTTGGAGTCTACCCATTTGAGCATGGCCGCCACAGCCAACTGACCTTGGCTAACACAAACATGGCTATATTTCAGTCAGTTTTACAGATATTGTGCAAAAGTTCTGAGCGTGAAATCTCACATTATCGTGCTTAACGTTATTTTTTGAGGTTTACCAAAACGGCTACAACTCATTTATCAATTTTAAAATGGAATTAACTCTAGTCATGAAAGGCAGCAGGTGATATTCATTCCTTCACGAATGCTAGGCCTCTAGTTACTAACATTTTTGATACTTTTTTTATATTTTCCATTTTATTTGATGAGGCAGTTCTGCACCTCAGGTCATTCGTAGCGTTTACTTGTGCAGCAACGTTTTGTTTCTGCACCTATGGATCTTGTTGTGTGTGCATGTTCACACCGTAAACCCTCTTCCTCTGCA
Source organism: Kryptolebias marmoratus (assembly GCF_001649575.2). Taxonomy (NCBI): domain Eukaryota; kingdom Metazoa; phylum Chordata; class Actinopteri; order Cyprinodontiformes; family Rivulidae; genus Kryptolebias; species Kryptolebias marmoratus. The sequence continues at coordinate 26,666,288 of NC_051444.1, forward strand.
GATGAGCTGAATTATTTATTGAAATGTTTAGGATCAGCAGTTTTCCTGCTTTTGTTGTTTGAGCTGACGTCTGCTCAGAGGCGCGTCTAAAATACTGCAAACGGGCTCGGTTAATGAAGCCTTCTCTCCAGGTGAAGTGCTCTGACTTTACCTGCAGGCTCGGAGGAGTGCTTCAGATCATCAGCAGATATCCTGCTGCAGATAATAAATCAGGAAATCTGACTTCGCTGGGAATCGCTTATAGCTGCGCTTTAATTTATGTACTCTTGAGTTTTGTTTTTTGGAAATAACCTTTTCAACTGCAAATAAAAGTTACAATTATGCCTTTAAAAAGGGGTGCTATCGAAGAGGGAAAATTCTGAATCCAAATTAACTTGGTGTGTTTTAAATTATCCACTGGATCCAATATATATTTTAGTTTTTATTAATTTAAAGAATGCTGTCTTGAATAATCTATCATGTATTTAATAGAGATAACATGAGGGGATGGAAAGGAGAGGAATAGAGAACCCAGTCCTGCAGAGATGGGCTTAAATTGGCTTCATTATATTCACTTTACTATGAAAAAAGCCTAAAACCGTAGCACAAATATTTAAGTTTTAGAATCTAAATCCATGTATTGCATCACATACTTAAACAAGTGCTGAATGAAATTGTACATTTTCTTTAATTTGTTACTATTTTATTATCACACACTGCCATAAAAGGTGGGGAGTCATGTAATTGCCTGTGTCTATGTATGTTTTTCTGTTAGCAAATTGTCTTATGAAGCACTGCAAAGATTTTAATGAAACTGTGAGAAAGTAATCATTAGACTTACATCTACAGCTGATTGGCTTTTGGAGTCAGTCCAATTAAAGATGGGCACCATGGCCAACTGACCTTGGAAAACACGAAAGTGGCTATAAGGCAGTAGATTTTACAGATATTGAACCTCGATTTAGTGTGGCGGTAGCTGAGAGTCATTCTCAGCACATACTTTTGAGCTCTACATATTCCACTAGAAACTTTAAACCCTTGGCATGAATCAACTTTGTCTGTCAGTAAAATATCTCATGAGCCACTGGGTGGATTTTCATAAAACTCATAAAGTAATCATTGGATGTACATCTATAGCTGAATAACTTTTGGAATGAACCCAATTCAAGATGGTTGCCATAGCCAAGTGACCTAGAAAATCCCAAAAATCTGTATAATTTAGTCAGTTTTCTTGGTATTCAGCTATAATTTGGTGTGGTAGTACCTGATAGTAGTCTCCAACATATACTCTGAGATCTAACAGATCATTCAATGTTTTTGTTAAATCTAACATGTAAGTCAGTGGACGATATGCTTTCCTATAAGGAGTTCTATGTGTATATATTTTTAAATTTCGTTAGTTTTTTTTCTTCAGATTCAGGTCATTGTATTAACATTGTATTCAGGAATCAACTAGAATGTTTTTTACATCTTAATCGTATTGTATGACTCAATACCTGTCTGCAATCACATTGGAATGACTACAACTTTACAAATCTATTATTTGCTGTTAAATCTTTTTGTTTACTTATGTTATAAATACATTGCAGTTATAGGATTTCTCTCTCTCTCTCTTTCTCTCACACACACTTTGTTGCACTGTACTGTGTTCACTGTATCACTTTTAAACTCACGTTTTCATACCTTTCATATGGGAATGCTTAAACCTCTAAAATCACCCTTTTTTTTTGTTCCGTTTTCCCAATCAATCTGTCTTATACCACTCAATGCTCCACTTTTGTCTCATTTAATTTCCTTGGCACAATAAATACATAAATGAGCCACTTGCTGCTCTGCTGTCGGAGCTCAAAATGAGTTGGGGAGAAAATGCCATGCTGTGTAAATCTCCGAGCTGCCGTTTAGTCCAAATGAAAACAGGAAAAGCAGAATCTACACTGACTTGAGCGCTGACAAAGAACCAGGCAGCCAGACAGGAGTTCTACAATAATATCTGCCCCTTTGTGTTTCTACCTTACTAATGTAATACCCATGCAGGGTTATGTGGGTCAGTGGGGGGTTTACCGCCCCTGGAGAGTAGAGCCACACCCTAACACACTCACACACTTGCGCACACACATATACATACACTTAATTTACTCTGAGCTCCCACTTGCTCGCCTGTCTGCCTCGCTGGTTAACCCTCTGCATGACGTCATACATTTTTCATAAAGTCTGCGCGGCACGGTCAATATTTCATATCTGCTATTGACAGACGAGCGAAAGACCACTGTAAAAAGTTGCTGCTGTTTCCTTTCCTTCTCCCTTTTTCACCCCCCTCCCTCCTCTCTGTTCTGTAATTAAATTAGCTCTGTCTGCAAATGACAAAGAGCCAGTCATTCGGGGTCTGCTTAGATAGCGAGTAGCTGCACTTAAAGCGGATATGAAGTTAGGGAGGAATTCGCTGAGCTGAGCTCACCGCTGCTCGCTGGCTAAGAAAGGTGGGGAAGATGAGGATGCGAGAGTCCAGTTCCAATTAGGGCTTCAAGAAGGACGAGTCCAGATAGAATCAACCCATCTGCATTTAGATTATTTGTCAAACCCTGACCTTTAATGCAGCCAGTGGCCGTGCAGGAGCAATATCAGAAAGATTTATTCCTCCCACCGTAAAGAGCATCAGCTTTTTGTTCCTGTAGTTTATAAAAATAATAAAATGTTGGTGAATTTGACATTCCTTTTTAAATGAACCTTTTCTTCAGCGACTTGGGTTTTACAAACATGCCTAACATGAGCCACGTTATTGTTCTAAAATACGTGCAAAAAAAGATGTTCCTGGATATATTGTATGATTACAGGATCGCCTCTCGAATGAACTCGTTGCTAATAAATGTGTCGTCTTCACTTGTGTGCTCGCAGTGCTCCCCACCTGCTCGCCACTGGACTTTCACTGCGACAACGGCAAATGCATCCGTCGCTCCTGGGTCTGCGACGGGGACAACGACTGCGAAGACGACTCTGACGAGCAAGACTGCCGTGAGTGCAACTCTCCCTCCTTGACAACACAAACAAACCGTTGCTTTTGCATTGATGTCATGTGTCAACGACTCGCACACACGCACACAAAACGCACACTCGACCTCCTCTGTCAGATTCAAAGGGAGAGTTATTGAAGTGGACAGATGTTTGCGGCAGCCATGTGCAGTGAGACGTTTGTTTTGAGTCTGACGGAGTTGCCTTTATGCCTCACTCGCACATTCAAACACACACACACACACACACACACACACACACACACACACAGAGTGACAAAAGTTCAGTACTCCCACTGTCAACACACAAGACCTTTTATATTCTCTTCACTCTGTTTCCCTTTTGACTCGGTGTGTGTCAGTTCACCCCAAAATACCTCTCGGTTGCCAGTCAGTCGAAATGTGGACGGCAGCAGGTGAAATCAGCAGCAGGTCTATTTCTGAAATCATATTAATGTATCTGAGCACAGCTGCCTGGTGAGTGTGTGTGCTGCTGTACTTCCATCTTTGTAAGAGGATACTGTGCAGTTCTACTATGAGGATGTTTATGGAGAGGAAGACATATTTTGTACTTTTTCCAAAGGGATCGATGGTTTCCCCTCCCAAAAACAATGATTTGTCCAGCAAACACTAGCAGATATATCTGTGTAGCTGTCTGTTGATAGGTCTGTGTCATAGACAGATCAATCTGTGTACGACATAGATCAATGATATAGATAGATTGGTATTGTGATATTGCAGATAGACTGATAATGGATAATATAGATAGATTAGTATAGTATAGCCTGTCTGTTATCTGAGCTGACGACACTAACTGTGAGGTCACAAATCAGATAAAAAGAAGACCCATAGACGTTTCAGCCTATCAAGTAGGGATGTCCCGAGCCGACTTGGGGTCCTGATCAAGGCATCTTTCACTGGCTGTTATTGGAGTAGCTGACCACACTCCATTCCTGTTTTCTGTTGTCGATTTACGTCAGCCACGTCATAACATGTTGCGTCGTAGCGTGCCAACATGTCTGCTGTATAGGAAGTATTTTAAAATAAAATAAAAAAAATAGATCAGTTTAGTAACTACTTGCAACGTTTGCAATTTGGGTATTTCTCATAGCGGTAGCTGCATTCAGTGCCATCAGTTGAATTAAAATTGAAAGACTTGGCTTAATAACTCAGCTAACTCCTAAAGCTAATATGGCGAAGCAACACACTTTAAAGGAAACTGAAGAGAAGAGACAAGTTTCCACGGGGGCACCGATGAGGCAAAAAGGGTTAGGGAGTGGGTTATCTCTCAGGATGACCAACCCATCACTGTGGTGGAGAAAATAGCTTTTTGTCACCTTTTGGAGCTGTTGGAGCTACTTTCTCAACACTACATGACTGACATGGTGCTGCTCAAGCTATATAAAAAGGTAGCCTTCTCCTAAAAACTTAAACATGAAAAGAAACATGCAATGTGGAGCTGCTGAAGTGTCAGACACATGATGGCATTGATTTTATTAACTGTAATTTACTTATGGTAGTCTGCAAGTCTGTGCTGTGTTTAAAATAAAACAAAAAACACAAAAAAAATATTACAGTATTGAATTGAGACTTTGTATCAGCTGATTTTTAAATGACTTGGGGACAAAAACAATAGTTGGAAAATTTTAGTCATTCATCATATCACTGTGACAGTTCTCATAAGTTTACAGTAAGGTAAATGCCTGTGTATTTTCCTTTCTAATTGGTCAAAAGGCTTCATGTGTCCAGTTTGATTCATGCGGGTGTACACTGTGGGCCATTTATAGTATTACACTGTCAAAATCAGTTTAGTTTAATCTCGCTCAATCTCCTGTTAGGGGAATAGGAATTTCCAAAAGCAAAAGAGGAAAAATTATGATCCTGATGGAGAGAACACATGGTTCAGAGGGATGGTCAGTGTCCTCGTCCTCCAAGAAAGCAGCGTTTGACGGATTTTTAGGTTATAACCACCAACCTCTCACGGATCGTTTTACCACCAATAATTGTTGCGTATTATGATTGGTTGTTCATGCTAATTTTTTACAGACAGTTGAGGGGATAATTTGACAGCTTGGAACATGTGCTAGTTCACTTCTCTGCTGACAGTTCGAGGTAGATCCAGGTCTGTACGCCAATTTCTGTTTTCCAAATCCACAAGCTAGTGTTGGACAATACTGCCAAAAAAATACTTCATTTTCAGACACTGGTTCCATCTCAGTGTTTCTTCAATGAATATTTATTATTACAATATTGACAATAGGACTACTAAATAACACGTATTTGTATTTTATCTACATTCTAAGTGTAAATATGTAAGCCATCAGTGTCTGTTACTTCTCTCCTACCAATTGGACTTACTATATTTTTCTTTTTCTTTTAGCAAAATAATTCAGAAATAGCTGAAATGATATCACTTAAGACCAGATGTTACCCAGCTGTTACAGGTTTTACACATGGGTTGAGGTACAATTACCTCAGACAGTATTTGTGATTTCATCTCATTGTATTTACACGTCAAGTGTCGAAAAAGGAGGACGTGTTGGCACTGTGAGTAAAGAAAAACACGCAGACGTGAGGTGGTTTTACAAGAAAAATGGTCTGTGTCAGATTCTAGCGATCTCAATAATACCGAACAGATTCGTGTTGTTTTAACAAACGTTCACACGAATAAAAAGTCCATAAATTTCCTTACCACAAGTGTTTGCTTTTTGCATATTTGCCATCTCTTCAAGTCCTTCAGGAGTCGTACCATTTCATGCAGGACTTGTGCACAGCTCAAAATCTGCGTGCACATCAATAGCGTCTTAAGTGCTTGAGGCAGGAAATTAAAGTGTGGTTAATTGGATTTACCTCCAGTTTTATAAGCACTGACCATCCTGGGCTGAAGAGCCTCTATTGGAAGATGAAGTGTTTTCAAATTCTTTCTTTTTTTCCACTTTTAGAGTTCTCTGTCAAGGACTCAGAAACCTGTATTATTCTTTTTAATTACCTTTTCTTATTACATTATCATGGACAAAGAAGAGAGGAGCTTGTTGTCCTGTTGCAAACAAAACCAAAACAAAAAAAAAAAGCATTTGTCTATAATGTAACACTTGATTAACTAAAATAAAGAGCGAGAGTGGACTGGGACCAGTTCCCCGAGGCCTTTGCCTATGAGGTCAGGACAATCTGTCTTGCTTAACTTTTGGCGACATGGAAGATCAAAGAATCTTTAATGTAGAAGTGGCTGCTCAACGCTGCAGCCATTAAGTCACCGGTGTCTGCTGTGTCTGTAACCTTAGAACGTGTTGGCTGGTGCCAGTGGAAAAGGGCCATGAAGCGAAATAATGAAGTGTTTTGGGTTTTTTTTGCTTGGTAGTGACAGGATGACACTTTGACCTGATAAAGAACACTTAATGAATCCTTAAAGATCGTCAGAGGCATCGGATATATCCTCTAGTTGCCCAAAACATTTAAATCCAATTGTTTGTTTAGAAAAATGTTGTTGTTCCGATAAATAATGCTAATCGTGTTAGGAAGTTTGTAATGTCGTGAGAAGAAGCAGCATCATGCAATATCCTTTTTAAAGTTAAACATCTTACTCCAAACACTGTCCACACCAGTCAGCGTGATGGTTTTCTGTAACACCTCACACGGTTCATGCATACAGCAGGTACAGGCTATCTCTTTGTCTTCTAAATGCTGTTTCCATCATTCAGCAGTATCTCCTGATCCTCTGACCCACATATGATATCAGCAGCCAGACACTGAATCACTTCCTGATGGGGGGTCTGTCTGCTGCTGGCAAAGCAGACTATGAATTTTTCATCCTCATGCCCAGTAAATTTCCCCCCTCTTGTATTTTTTTTTCCTCCTCCCCACAATGAAGTAGCTTTATTTCATTATTTAGAGATGGGGAGAAGATCCGCCACGCTCGGCTGGAGATGAAGCAGTTCTCAAGATTTCAGACAAACAAAGAGACCGAGGTGCGCTTTGGTGCTGAAGCGGGTGTTCTAATATAAAAAAAAAAAATGAATTCTCGATGTTTGAAAGACATTTTTACAGAGAAAGAATTGAAAAAAAAACACTTATACGACAAATACACAAGTCGGTAGCCAAGTGGCCTTTGCCCTTTGACGTTTGGCTGCTGTGTGAGTGATGAGCGTCTCGAGGGCTTGTTGACCTCTGACCTCTTTCTGTTTACCTCATGTATGGAGGAAAAGACAGAAGAAGGTAGAAAATCAGTTATTGTCTTGCAAGCTGAAAAATAGATTAAAGTTTATCAGTTGTGCAGGAAAAAATAAAATTGAATTAGGATTAGCTCAATGACTTTATTTTTAAAGGAGGTAACGGGGGTCGGTTGTGGTTCGATGTCTAGCCAGCCCAGTAGATAAATAAGCCAGGGTGACATAATACAGAATTTTACTTCTCAAAAATAAATCCCGTCTTATTTGTTACATACTTTAATTAATTAAATAAATAAATAACATTTTTTTAGAGAAACTTAAAAACTGGTTGAGTTTTTACAAAAACGGTAATTAGGTGGCTCTTTATCACAGAAGTGACTGAAAATGAACAAATTTCAGGGGTTCTTACCATCATTGTGTAACCATAATATCAGTATACACTATATTGTGTTATCAGTATACTGCATTTATACTTCAGTTCATTTTATTGTTTGTATTTATCAAATCCAGTTCATACTCACTTACATGCAGTCAAATTCATTTCAGTGCTCTCCAGTTCAGTTTAGTTCTAATCTAATTTATTACAGTGGGATTCAGCTTTAAATCTAATTTAAAAGTCAAAGGGGATGTACTTTTTTTCACTTGACAGCAGCTGTTTTAATATTCCTCATTAAAACAAAACCTGAACATTATCGATAATAACTTACAAAGCTAATACCGGTGTGGCTGAAGTTTATGATGTCTTAGGCAAAATACAACCAAAGCGTGCTTGTTATATTATCAAACCTTTACATATAAAAGCCAAAAATGTGTGTCTTTATTAGATAATTGTCATTGCCATCAAGCTATGAAGGCAACATTACTGTTAGGTTCGGTAACTCTTTGCTTCAAACCACAGCAGATGACATAAATAAGAGCATCAAGGTTATGTGTGATAGGACTGTAAACCTTGCAATATGTGCATAACTACTTGACCTTCTGAGCTAAAGTAACCATGTTAAATATTTGCAAATTATGGACAGTAGTTTTTGGAAATCCTTTAGGATCAGCTTGACTAAATTGACTCCTTTTCTTAAAACAGTTTAAAAAAAGCATTGTTTTAACATTTTGAGTACAGCTAAGAAAAAAAATCATATTTGGGTTATCTGACTTTAAAAATGTTACATTTTTCTTTTATATGTACTTAGTTTACTCTGTATAAAATATAGTACATATTGTGTGAGATTAAACTTTTTCATGTAGACGTAAACTATTTGTACACTGGCTGTAGGCCCTCGTGTCTTTGATCGATGAAGTGAAGTGTTTGTGACTCTCAGGTGTGCTGATGCAGTCTTATAATACTCCAGAGTGGGGCAAAAAAAAAGGAATCATGTCACTGTGATAAAGAAAAACTTTATCTTCTTCATTTGCACCTGCACTCTGTAGGCGTCCTACTGTTTCGGTCTCTCCTCGTCTCTCTCTCTTTGTCTCAGCTGACTCTTCTTCACACATGGCAGTGATAAATAATAGATTACCTTCCTCCTGGGGCCATCCATCATTGTTTTTCTCTGACAAACCTGTTAAATTAGCCCGGTCGGGCCCACATCTGGGTTTACTGGTCGATTGGGGTTGCAGTTCTGTTGTAGTTTTGATTAAAGATGTGAGGTGAAAGGTACAGTGGGCTTTATTATAGCGAAAGGACCACAGTACTTTCCCACTGTGTCACAGAAGCTGAATATAGTCTTTGCCAAGTGGAAGACTTCTCCACATACTCTGGAATCCTGGAATTATAAAGTCACTCTCAGTCCAAAGAAAATGGCTTCCTGTTGATGTTTTTCTGTTGCTTTTTAAATCGAACATCTTTAGTGTTCAGGTCAAATAGTAGAATCTACGTTTCTGTGAATTCTTGAGCTGTTGACTGGCATCTGTTTCTGGGGAGAAAATTTGTTTTTTTTTCTTCTTTCTTTCAACTTTTTGCTGTGAGTCATATAAAACACACACGAGTTTGAAGTATGATGTCAGCATTGCGGAGTATCTGTTCTTTTTTCTGTTCTCGTCTAAAAAAACCCTTTTTTTTTTTTTTTTTCTGTCGAAGCAGCTCCCAGGGAGTGTGAAGAGGACGAGTTCCAGTGCCAAAACGGCTACTGCATCCGCAGCCTCTGGCACTGTGATGGCGACAACGACTGCGGGGACAACAGCGACGAACAGTGCGGTGGGTGCTCGCGGGAGATGGAGCCATGCACGCGCACACCTATTTACCCCTTCTTCGAATCGAAAAATGTGCTTCCTCTCCTTTTAGATATGCGCAAGTGTTCAGACAAGGAGTTCCGCTGCACGGACGGAAGTTGCATTGCTGAACACTGGTATTGTGACGGAGACAAAGACTGCAAGGATGAATCCGATGAGGAAAACTGCCGTAAGTGCCTCTAAGTGGTGGTGTCCTTTCTGAAACAAATGAGTCCTTTACAACGCTGAGACTTCATGTTTGAGGTCAGAAGCGCTATAAAAACAGCACAAGCTGTAAAAGAATTTATACTTTGAACAAAATGTGTTTAATCAGTTCGCTGACTGGGTGGCAGCTTTACCTCAGGTCAGCCTTTTATTGCCTAAATTCAAGCTAAAAGTTCTTCTAAAGGCAGTTCATCATACATCAAGATGAGACAATCAGTCCTTTGAGCGAGCACATGATGACAGTAGGAAGAAAACAAAAATCCCTTAACTGGAAGAAACATCTCAAACATTTGATCATCAGCTTGAACCTATAGCAACACTGTGCTAAAAAGTATATTTTGTTTCATTAAAATACAAGAAAGAAACCAACTTGACCAAGCATTCTAAAAAGATGGGCTTAAAAGTGGAATATTGAACTTGAAGAGTTTGAAAGTAAATTGAGTATTAAAATAAATCTAAAACGTAGGCCTTGTGCAAACTGTTTCTATAAATAACCAAAATAGTGTCAACAGTGCTACTTTGGACATTTTTACAAACTATGTAATAATTGTAATATAATGATATAATCACTCCAGTTATTTGGAATGTGTCACTTCTGCCAATTTGGGTTACACCGAAATCACCTGTGTCTGACCTGCAGCACAAAACGTACGGCCGCACAATTCTAACTTTAGACACACAGCATACACACATATCAAGAGTCTTTAATAAAGACGCGTCCTTCATTTCACGTGCGGTTTGACAGTCTGAGCATAGTGGAGCCGTAGACAGCCAACTGCTGCACCGCCTTTCCTAGCATCTGTTTAACGCACTTCTGTGTCTGCAGCCTCGGATGTGATGACAGCCACCTGCAGTGTGGAGGAGTTCCAGTGTGCATATGGCCGCTGTATCCTGGACATCTACCACTGTGACGGAGACGATGACTGTGGAGACTGGTCGGATGAGTCAGACTGCTGTGAGTTTTTCCCCCATCACTGTGATACAAAAACCCTTTCAACATTACAAACACTCGACATTGGTTCAGTTTCTTTTCTTGTTTTTTTTTTACCTTGAATCTTAGGCCATTCTTCACGTGTGTGTGTGTGTTTGTAGGTAAAACATGTCAGGCTTAATTACAAAGGGTAACTTTATTGGAGTTTCTTAGTTCATAGTAGCTGAGTGCAGTTGTGCATGTCTGTAGGTAGGCCGAATGATTATCTTCATCTTTGTTTTTAGTTTAGCTCAGTTGTTTGCTGTTCATAAACGGTATAGTTTTACTGATGTGTTTATGTACTTGTGCTGTGAATTGTGTGTCAGATGCTCGCAGATTAAAGCTGGAGTTTTACCCCGCGAGAAGTGAAGAGTTCCGCTCTCGCTGATGTAGTTGCTAGACGAAAATGACATCATTCGGTTCTCGTAGGAGCTTTAAGAACCCGTTCTTGACACAAGGACTAGGGAGAACTTTTTTTTTAACTTGGATTTTGTGTCAACTATTGTGTGATTGGCCATTAATGGTTAGGAACCAGTGTGGCTGCGGTCATGCTGGGAGTATTAGCTTCTTGGAGCTAACATTAGCTTCTGGGATCCAATATTCGCTTTGTTAGCGATAGTCTCCTCTGAGCAGAGGCTGGCATGCTGTGTGTCGGTGTTGCTGAACCGACGGCGGGACTCGACGGTCGTCAAAACATCCTGAAATAAGTTGTTGTTCTCCTTCTCCTCCATCAACTGAATAACTTCCATCTCTGTTAATGTCAGTGTTTTAACAACATGAATGAAACTGGTTTCCATGCCATACGGTTGCTGTGTTTCTGTTGACCTCCCACAACATTATGCTGTGTGGGGAGTAGCTTCCTGGAGATCAGCAATGGGCTTTCTCTTGGAGTCTAAAAAAGTCCTTGCTGTACTACGTCAAGGAGAGCAGATTTCTTCACTTCTTGTGGAATATAAATCCAGCTTTACTCTGTTGTCAAACAAGAAAATAAGACTTTGTTCACAACTGGCATTAAAATGCTATTGGATTGTGAACAGCCTCAGTGGGCACTGATAACGTTTTCACTCAGACCATCTACAGAAGTGGTCTTGGGTCCCTTCTCATGTTTGGTAGTCTGAACACAGTCTGTCCTGAAGCACGCTGTACTGTAGGACCTCCTGCTGAACTTATGTGACCTTATGTTACCTGAATGTCTCAGGGTCAAAAAAAAAAAGAAGTCTGTTTTAGCTGCTGGCAAAATAAAAACAATTTAAAAAGTCATATTCTGAAGATACAGCTTTATTTATTTAATTTTTGTGGAGCTAAAAGAATTGTTTATCAAAACCCTTCTCAATAAAAAGCTTGTTTAAGTTTGTTCTGATTGTTTTTAGAGATGAGTGGACCTGCTGTGGTCACTGTAAGCTATAATGTACTGTTGATTATAGAACGTCAGTCTGAGCAGTGTTATGTTGTGTATTCACCTAATTAACAGAGTCACAGTGAAGCGCTGAATCACAGCTGACCATTTGGAGTCGAATCAGCCAAAATGAATCTGAGTTCAAGGTCTGAACAGAGTAACATTCTACCTGCTGTGTTGTTTTTTTGTTTTTGTTTTGTGTTTTTCAGCACTAAGCATATTCTCAAAGTGGTTACAGGACAATTTTACACTTTAAGGGACAATTAGAAGCCCCGAAGCTGCTTCAAAAGAGCAGCGATCTCAAACGAGCTCACACAACATCCCAATTAAAGTTATGGCTAACGCTGTTTACTGGCGCTCATAAAGCTGCAGTTGTTATTAGCCTGCGTGTGCGTGAAACCCTGGGAGGAGCTTTGAACGTTGAGCTGAACCCAACAACTTTTTGTCAAGTTTTCCAGGTTGATTTTAAGAGCTACAGCTGCTAACGTGCCTCCTCTGGTCACAGCTGTTTTACACGTTTCATACTGCAGCTGGTAGCGGCTCATTTCTGATGGCTTGAGGGGCAAGAATGGCCTAATCTCATATCTTAATTCCTGAAGGAATAGGGACAAGAGGGCAATTTAAATAGGCCGTAGTGGTATTTTTTTTTTTTTCTCCAACTATTTAAAGTGCATGTTATGTCTTAGCAGCAGCCACTCAGTGACACATCTTTGATGGTTTCAGTGCTTTTCTTTTTTTGTCTTTTGTTTCATTCTCCTTTCCTCTTTAAAGTATCTTTACAGCTTCCTGTTTAATCCCTCGCCTGTAATATCTTGCGATGGTTTTAGTTGCTCATTGTGTCACACTACTCACCTCCTCTCTCTGTCTCACTCACTCACACACAAACACACACGCTGAAATGCAGAGGTTTCCATGCCTTTGATGTGTTTATCTGCAGTGTGAAAACCACAACTTCACAGGTTTGATCGTCTTATAGGTCACATTATTCAACTGAGCTGCTCTCTTATTGTTTTATTTTTCATCTTTTTATTTTTCCCATGACATCCAAGGCTTTGTGACTTTGTTGCTTCTCAACCGTTCTTTGGCAAGATGAAAAAAGTTAGCAAGTGACAGTAGATGAAAATGAGCCGTTATTAATTGAACCAAACGGACTTCATCCACATTTCCACAAGAATCAATGCAGAATCCAGAAGAAACATCGCAATGTTTAACTGTTAATCTGTGGCTGTCTTTCACTGTGCTCTGGTTTTTTTTTTGCCTTTCTTGCTGACACATTTATTTCTGGCCCACACTGGTGGAGAGGGAGAGCATCCTGCGAATTCTGTTTCATATTTTGCGGCCACACACACCCTCTTTAACACTCACAGAGGAGGCATTCCTCAGAGGCATAACACTGCCCATCCTCAGACAGCATTCCTTGGCATCGACGCTCCAGACGACATGAAGGGTGCTTTGTTAGAAAAGAAGCCTCTCTCTCTCTCTCTCTGTGCTTCTCTTTGCCTCATGCGAATCTAAATACAAACACACGTATATTTATATATACGACCATATGCATGCGCTCATCCCAAAATCACTCGAACTTTGCACGCATCATTACTACATGAGAGCTGAATTCGGCTGTGTTGCTGAGCACATGGTCATGCATTGTATGTGTGTGAAAAGGAGATGAAGTGAGGATGAATCATTTGGGCTTCTGTGTGGGCATCCGGGTTTGTCAGAGTCCCACTCTGATTCACTCACCTTTCTGTCTCTGTCTGTTTCTCTCTCTCTGTGGGAAAGCCACCTGCTGTTTTGATCATCTCCCACCCTGCTGTCCTTCCCAGCTGATAGGCAGCATAGGGATGGTTGAAGCTCTGTCACCCTCCCACCACCACCCCCAGTCTTCCTCTGCATTTCTTTGCTTGTCATTTCATCCCTCCTCCACCACGCTCCCGCTGTAGCTTCGATGGGAGCTCGCTCCTGCTGTCAGGAGGAAGCTCGTCAAAGATGTACTCACACACACACACACAAGCTCACGCACGCCAAGGATGTAAGGCGCTTATGTTTGATTCAGCTCTAATCTTTTCATCCACCTACGTTCTTATTTGCTGCCAGTTTTGGCTTCACTTTGATCTGATCACATGTAGGGAGATGGTGTGGGATTGAAAGTTTGGATAACTGTGATCTCTCATCAGATGATTACACAACAGCCAAAATAAACATGACTAATTAGTGTTTATGGCAAAGAAAATATCCCCGGTATGAAGCGATTTATGTTTGGCTTTTTTTTTCCCCCTTCCAAACTATGAAACCGAATGATGGCATTTAAAGAAGCCAGCAGCACCCAGAACATGGCTGACGATTCATCAGCTCCATGGATTCATGGATAGGAACTAATATTGAACAGGTTTATGGGAAGTCGGCCCAAATCTTTTGTGCATAAATTATCTTTAAATATATGTTCCTAAAATCCTTAAAAGTTAACAAGCTAACAATTTAGAAGAGCAACAATTTGAGAATGTTTCTGATAGAGTTATGTAACGTGCATAGCGCTTTTTTTAAGTTCAAGGACTCCAAAGCGCTTCACGTTACAATCAGTCATTCACCCATTCATCCATTCATCCACACACTGATAGTGGTGAGCTACACTGTAGCCACAGCTGCCCTGGGGCGGGCTGACAGAAGTGAGGCTCCCGTTCAATCGGCGCCACCGAGCCTTCTGACCACCACCAGTAGGCAAGGCAGGTGAAGCGTCCTGCTCAAGGACACAACGGCTGAGACGGATGGAGTGGGGGTTTGAACCGGCAACCCACCGGTTACAGGACGAACCACAACCTCCTCAGCCACTGCCGTCCTTAAAAAAAAACAAAACAAAAAAAAAAGACAAAATGTGGTGATATATGAACAATTTAGTGCCCACACTTTCATTTTAAGACAGTACATTAAGTGCAAAAGACGATGCAGCTTATTTTTTAAAATAAATCCTCTGCCTAGTTTACCACAAAACACAAGGTTATTAAAAAGACATGTTGAGATATGATTTAGAGTTGTTGTGGAAGCCTTGCCTATAAAACAAGTTCAGTTGTCAATGCGTGTTGCTTCAAGACTGTCTGAGTTGCTCAGTATTAATGAGTGCATCGTTCTTTTTAACCTGCATGACTAAATGTCTGTGATTTACAAAAAAAAAATCACGTATATATAGATATTTGTTTTTGGTAGTGTGTTGTCTTTTTCGTATAGAGATCAGTCATTGCGTACATCGTGAAACCTACATGTATGTAGTTTTTTTTGTTTGCTCCCAATGCTGCCTCCTGCCTTCCCAATAATGGTTCCCCCATTTATTTTTACACCATTTCACTTTATCAGAATTTACTTCATTCTTTGCTCCTTTTTGCATTCCTGTTTTACTTTAGATTTGATTTTATTTATATTTCATGTTTTTTCCTTGTCATGTTGCTTTGTTTTTCCTCAATTACCCCTCAAGGTTAAAGGTTTCAGAATCCAAATCTGAATAAATTTTAGTGTTTAAATGATTTCCCAATTGACATCATAAAACATGTATATTGTATTGTTTGTTCTCTGTTCAAGAATTTTGTTTTCGGTACAAATGACTCAAACATTTACAGTTGTATCAGATGGATATAACCAAGCAACACATCTCAGAATCCGAACTATTTGGCGTTAGTGTTACAAAATAAATATTCAAGGACCAAAAAAATAAATAAAAATAAGGGTTTATCACAACCTCATGAAGTTTGGACCTAAACAGTGATTCTGTGACAAAGTTCTGACCCCCCCAGGAATAAAAGCACTCATGAATGTTGCACATATTTGCAGCTTCCCATCAACCCTGCAGGTCAGTGGAATTCATGTGCAGCAGCGGCATGTGCATCAACTCCGGCTGGAGATGTGACGGCGAACACGACTGTGACGACCAGTCCGATGAGAAAAACTGCAGTAAGTAGCTGGTGGTCCAAAGAACCGGCCTTCTTGGAGTGTTCTGCAAAAGTGTAGATTTAAAAATAGAGTTTGTTCCTGCTTGTGAAGCTCTTCACCTGCTCTTAGACTGAAGGAACTCGTGTGTGTGTGTGTGTGTGTGTCCACTGCAGCCACATCCATGTGCACAGCTGACCAGTTCCGGTGTGGAACTGGACGTTGTGTCCGGTTGTCATGGAGATGTGATGGTGAAGATGACTGCTCGGATCGCAGTGATGAAGAGGGCTGCGAGAAAACTGGTAAGACTAGAAGTTGTGTTTTCAGATGCTAAATATAACACAAGCTTCTCACTGTAGTCATGACAACGACCCAGCAATGCCTTCCTCTACTGCGAAAATGAGTGTTAGTCTTTTTGGAGGGGAGACACATTTTGGCTCCATGTTGGGGTTAAAATAAACAACAAGGAAGCAGCAAAATAAATGTGATAAAAATTTTTTGTTCTTTTTTTTTTTTTTTTTTTTTGCTTGAATTCACTATAATAAATGCTGGTCATCAAATTTATAATATCTATATATAGTTGCAAAAATGCCTTTATGTTAGTATTTTTTTTAAGTATTATTTATTGACTTGTTTCTCTGACAATAATTTTAGGTTGTAATAATTTTGCAAATACTTTGCATGCACTAATGATGTAGCAGATGAGAATAATGAAAAACAAACAAACAGTGTATACACTTTGTGCTGCATAGGTAACCTAACTATATTTTGAAGCATGCGTGCTTCTGTCATTGTACTACAAAAAAATCTTGTCATTTAATGGACTTATGTAGTCTCATGGTACATATTATCACATCTCCTGCACAGAGAGTCCTCCGTGTGCTCCTGACCAGTTTCAGTGTGGGAACGGGCGCTGTATTGGTCAAAGGAAGGTGTGTAACGAGGTCAACGACTGCGGTGATGGGACTGATGAGCACCCACATCACGACTGCCGTAAGTATTACAACAAACTAAATTAGCATGTGCACTCTTGGAAGTAAAGTCTTAGTTTACCTTTTTTTAATTCCAATACAAATTCCAGTTACAATTTAGTTAACTGGGTAGAATGCTGCCATAGTAACGTCAGAAGCCAGCATCTCACTGAACTGTAACTGTTGATGACTAGTTTGTGAACAACATTCTCCCAGCATAGTTGCGGTTGTCAGCGTCCCAAACCCCTGTCGATTTTGTCACGGACATCCCCAAACCAGATTAACCAGATGTTCTTCACAGCTTGTGTCCCATTTATACTGAATCAGCAAGTTGTGGTGATGTTCCTGTAATGTTTCCGCTGTGCGTGTAGGACCGCGCTCCAGCGAGGGCAACTGTAACCAGAATAACGGCGGCTGCTCCCAGAAGTGTCAGATGGCCAGAGGACAGGTCCAGTGCACCTGTCACACCGGATACCGACTGACGGACGACAGCAAAACCTGCCAAGGTAACATTGTCCACTGTCTGTGTGTGTGTGTGTGTGTTTGTATGTTAACAGATCACAACCTGACAGAGTTGTCAGTGGAAAGTGAGGGAGCAAGTTGAAGACGTTAATTTTCATGACCTCTGCAGAGTCTGATAAGTTGCTACTCTGTGTTTAATGCCTAATATAGGTATGGGCCGGTATCTGGTGTCACAGTATTATAGTATTAAAACAAAATTAAGAGAATTAATTTATTTGCTTTTATCATTTACCACTGCTGCCTAAATCATACCACGTTGCCTAAACTGATTATATATTATAATGCTTGGTAAAATATTTATTCATATCTCTTTTAATTTTATTTCACAGATATAACTAAGAAGACATAACACTTTTTCCCCTTTAAGAGACTGATTTATGTTTAGCCAACTGGCATTTTGTACACTTTTATAAATGAGGTGTTTCCCTTTAAGAAAAATAAGAAGGCAAAAGTTGTAATTTTCCTTTATGAGCTCCACAAGATACACACAAGTGGAAAACTAACTTATAGCACCAGATGAATGTCTTTAAAATTCCAAAATTGTTGGGCTCATTGCACAGAATGTTACTTTTTTTCAGCTTTTTGTATTGTAACGTTACAAGCCTGATAAGCCAATGATGCCAGTGTTCTGCATCTTGTGAATTTTCCTATTTGTTTCTTTTCTAACCTCACGATGGGAAAATAATAATATAAATAATAATTATATATAATACATTCCTGAAACCGAAAGTGTTTCTTTTGTGGATTTCTTTGACTCTCTATAATCTTCAAGGAGTTTCCCAAAAGTGAAGGTCATTTTCTTGGAGCTTCTGCTATGTGTCAAAAATTTGTCCTGCTTCTAATGTTAATCCTGTGGAAGTTGGACGTCGATGCCTATGTTTCCCTTCTCCTTCTGTGGTCTGTTCCAGATGTGGATGAGTGTGCCGAGGAAGGATACTGCAGTCAGGGCTGTACCAACATAGAAGGGGGGTTCCAGTGCTGGTGTGTTCAGGGCTATGAGCTCCGACCCGACAAGCGCAGCTGCAAAGCTCTGGGTAAAATTTAAAAAAAAAGAAAAAGAAAAAAAAACCCACTGTGCTGTGTTTCATCCCTGACATTTGACCACAGAGAGTCAACAAGGTTTGACCTCCAATAAAAGTATGGTTTCATAGTGTTTATACTTGCTAAATCAGTAACTGAATCTGCTCTAGTGCTTGGGGGTCTTGGGCTCAGTCTGAGGGTCTGGACTAGATTTCGGTTGGATTTCAAGAGGTAGAGTGCAGCAGCCCATCAATCTGCTGCAGACCAGAGTTA
This sequence comes from Kryptolebias marmoratus, assembly GCF_001649575.2. Classification (NCBI taxonomy): domain Eukaryota; kingdom Metazoa; phylum Chordata; class Actinopteri; order Cyprinodontiformes; family Rivulidae; genus Kryptolebias; species Kryptolebias marmoratus. The sequence continues at coordinate 26,684,932 of NC_051444.1, forward strand.
AACACAGGTCATGACTGCCTGTCAAGCTGCTGCCAGAACCCATATCTTTTTTTCTCCTCTGTTGAAATCAGTGCTTGCTGTTATTAAAGTGTGCATTGGATCTAACTCAGATCCCCACTTTAATTCCCTTTGTTTCCATTCTTGTCCAACCCGCACACCCTCCTTCAGGTCCAGAGCCGGTGCTGCTTTTTGCCAACCGCATCGACATCCGTCAGGTTTTGCCACACCGCTCTGAATACACCCTGCTGCTCAACAACCTGGAAAACGCGATCGCGCTAGACTTCCATCACAGCCGCGAGCTGGTCTTCTGGTCGGATGTGACGCTGGACCGCATCATGAAGGCCAACCTAAACGGCTCTAATGTGGAGGAGGTTGTCTCCACTGGTCTGGAGAGCCCAGGTGGGTGCAGCAGCTAATGGGATGTGGGTTCAGCTGTAGGACAACAGGCTCATTCATCATTTATCTCATTTATTCAACTCTCTGCTTCTCTCCGTCTGACTACTGTCTGACTGCTCTGGTCTCCTTCACTCCATCCATCACCTTATTCATTAAGTTCAGCAGAATGAAATGAGCACTTCTCAGACTTTTCCTTGTTTACAACTCGTTTTCTAACACGATGTTTATTGCATTCCCCTTTTTTTTGCTTCTTTCAACTTCTTTTGGTTTTATTATTCTCGTGGCAGTTGTATTTCATGCTGGTTGCTTGGAACATTTTTTTATGATTTAGCTTTCTCTGTTAATTTAGCTTTGGAACTTTTTTATTATTGTTTATGCCCTGATTTTACATGGAAAATAACTTTTATTAATTTATTGATGGAAATACACAAAACCCATCAATATTCAATTTAATTCAGTTTATTTATTTGGTACCAAGCCACAACAAACATATACACATACTTTGTGTACATCTATGTGTGTTCACATACACATGTTGGGATTGATGGCTACCGCTATCCTGACAGTTCCTCTTGGCCGCCTGCACATGAGGGATTTTCAGCGCTGGGTGGCTGCGCTCAGGCTGCACCCCGCACGTCATGGCGCCCGGAGGGAGAAGGTGAAGTGCGTTTTGGCTCTGCGCCATCGATGTCACTTGGTTTTCCTGGTGCAGGGAGTGCCTTTAGGCTCCATCCTGTCATGGAATGTGGTCGGGACGGATGAGAGTCTGTCAGGTTGGGGCAGATTTCACAAGGCCCGGTGCACCAGAGTCCTCTGGAGCAGGGACCTCCAGTGGTCTCAGAGAAATTATTTTGGCAGTGTTTCTCACCCTGAAGCCAGTGGTTCATGAGATATTTTGTTAACAAACAGTCTCACAAACACATGCGCACAGACACACAAAAATGTTATCACTAACTTTCAATTTTATCCTCTTTTTTTTTTTTTTTTTTTTTCAGGTGGACTGGCTATAGACTGGATCCACGACAAGCTTTACTGGACAGACTCTGGGACGTCCCGTATCGAGGTGGCCAATTTAGACGGGACACACCGCAAGGTGTTACTGTGGCAAAATATGGAGAAGCCCAGGGCCATTGCACTCCACCCCATAGAAGGGTATGGCTACACACACCCTCTCTAATTCACCACAGATACTACATGCATATCCCCTCTGGAGGTGTCCCAGTTGTAGTGTAGCTGTGGCAATTAACCTCCCGAGACCCGTGCTTTTGTTTGGCGGGCATTTTTTTTCAAATCGGTGTCCCATGAGTACGCAGGGTCTCAGGAGGTTAAATTTTGGCAGCACAGCATTACCCACGGGCGAGCATCTGTTTCATATTGTGTTGTGGCAGGAGAAAGTTTTGCATGAGAGGCCCCGGTGAAATTTAAAAGTGGAAAACCTGTGCAACTTATTTGGTAGCTCATTAGCATGGACTAATTGAAAACTAGAAAAAAGAAAAAGAAAAGTCTGTTATTCCTCTGAGGTTGCACATGCCAGAAGAGTGATGATGGGCAGGACATGAGCGCTGAAGACAAAGAGAACTTGTTAAGTCAGACATCTGTTGTGTCTGAAATCCTGACAACAATCTGTTTCTGTCAGAAACAGCTTAATGTGCTCACACAGCTTCAGACGTTTAAAGAAAATTTAGTCCAGTCCAGTTGATCTCACCTGTTAATAAGGAAAGAAGGAAAGATCCACTGATTGTCACACACCTGAGTGTGCGAAATTTGTTCTCCGCATTTGACCCATCCCCTGAGGGAGCGGTGAGCAGCAGCGGTGAGCAGCAGCGGTGCCGCGCTCGGGAATCAAACCCAGTCTCTTTTTTTTTTTCCCTTCTTCAGTAAGATCTACTGGACAGACTGGGGGAACACACCTCGCATCGAGTACGCCAACATGGACGGCTCGAACCGGCGGGTCATCGCAGACACGCACCTGTTCTGGCCCAACGGGCTCACCATCGATTACGCCAGCCACCGCATATATTGGGTAGACGCCAAGCATCACGTCATTGAAAGAGCTGACCTGGATGGACGCAACCGCAAGGCTGTCATCAGCCAAGGTAATCACTCAGTCACCATAAGTTCAGAATTCGAGTTTGTCGAAGTAATTTTCTTTTTTTTGGGGGGTAAACCTTATTATTTAAGACCAAAGTACAGAACAAACCATCCTGATTTCTTCCTTAATGACTACATATTTTAGTGTTTCGATTATGTCCCTCTCAACTGTGCTTCAGCAAAGACTCGATGAACAAGCTTGTAACCATGACGTTCTGTATTGGTAGCAATGATCTTGGGACGACTCCCAGTTTTTACCAGATGTTTCAAAACCAAACCAATAAATCTAGATTTATCTCAGTTGATACAATCAGGACAAAATGGCAGCTTCAGTCATTTTTAAGTCCTTCTTCAAGGTTAAACCTTTTTTTTTTTCAATCTAGATTCAGATTTAAATAGAAAATCAAGCATTAGTGATTTAACAAATCTGTTTGAAATTGTCTGATTTCTATTAGACAGGGGTCAGCAGGGGTCATTTTTTTCTTTTCTTTTCTTTTTTTTCCAAATTAAAAAAAGGAAAAATAATCATAGGTCAAATAAAAATGTTAACAAAAACAAATCACTTTTTTCTTGCTTTGTGGTGTTATGCAAGAAGTGGCTGATGTTGCGGAGGTTCTTGTTCTAAATTCTCATTTCTTATCGTGCTCACGTGCAAAGAACGGTTCATATAAGCTATATCGTAATGACACTGCTTCACTCCTCCATGTGGAGTTAATCAGGGTCGTATTTCCATCGAAGAGCGCGCACGTGTTTACCAGGGAAACGCACAAAGCCATAAATAAGAGCTAAAAGCGAGATGAATGTCTCTGTTTATGATGCTGCTTCCTCCAGAGGAGTGTGTGTTTGTTTACATAAAAGCGGGGATCTGGTGTTTGGAAATGTAAGCATGAGAGGGTACGGATCCGACACACACACACACACACACACACACTCACACACTCCTGCATTTTAAAGGTCAGTAAAGCTTGTTTCTCAGGTTTTTTGCTGATGGTTTTTGTTGTTTCCTGCTGCGTTGGTGCTCTTCATGCTTCTAAGTCAGCAAACAAGCCGACAGCAGGATGCTTTGATCACAGTAGGCTGGTTGGTAGAAAAAACGTTAATTCGATGGTGGCACTAGAAATGAGAGCAGTAACACAAGAATATATAGCAATGCTTGTTTTTAAGGGATGGGAGCAGATAAACTACAGACACTTTAGGGAGGCGTAAGATGAGACATTTAGCCCAACTCTCAAAGCAAACTGTTTTTTTTCCTCTGAATTTTTAATCTCTGATTCTGTGTGAGTCACTGTTTTTCACTGATGGCTGGGTGTGATCTGTTAAGTTAAAGTTCACCATGCTTTATGTGTGACTGCTTGTCTATTCCTTGCCGCAAGGTTGTGAATTGTCACACTATGGAACAAGAAAATTTTGGTCCAGAACTGTTTTAATCTTGGTAAAAGAAACAGTGGTCGTGCAGCTTGTAGATATAATAGGGATTCCATATTAAAAACACTTTTTTTAATGCAAGCTATGATTTAAAATAGAAATAATGAGGTTTGAGCAAATGGTCTCATGAACAGAGTGTCTTTAATTTGAAAGTTTTTTTCATGATGAAGTAGGAAGAGTTTGGAAGCACATCAGTGATTATCGAGGGTGTCAAATAGTGGGAAGAAAGCGAGGGAGAGGGAGATGTTTGATGTGAGTGTGTGCGCAAGTCATCATTCCTGTGAGCTGTCCTTAACGTTGTGTGCTCTGAGGATAAAAGGCTGTAATTGGCCCTGTCCTTCCTCCACAGCTTGTGTTTGCTCAGACAACACACGGGACAAATGGGACTTTTTTGTGTGTGTGTGTGGCTTTGTGTATGGTTACACTCTGGAGCTGCAGGGCCCAGGAATGTTAACAAGCATTTATCTCCCTGCACCTACACTTCTGCATGCGGGTTTAAGTGTGTGTGTGTGTGTGTGTGTGTGTGTGTGTGTGTGTGTGCGCTGGCTGGATGTGGGCCAGTGGCGGGTGGCACAGATGATGCTGCTATCCGGTCTGCACACCTGTGCAGCTGGGCGTGGGGGACAGGAGGAGAAATGACAGTATGGTTGTTTCTACGCGTTAGTACGAATATTATTTATTTATTTATTTGTTTATCTGTTGGGTGAATGGACATGATTACAAAGCACATCTGTCGAATGAGAGTTTCGTCACTGATAAGATGTCCGCTGCAAAATTACAAAATATTACGTTGGCTGATGTAGGAGAGACAACTTTTAGTATTACTACATGCACATGGTACAATCCTCTAAATGTATAATTTGGGGGATTTGTGGGTCGTTTGTGCCTGTCTGTCTGTTAGCAAAATATCTCATGAACCACTGGACTGATTTTAATGAAACTTCCATGAAAAAAAAAAAAGTGGATCGGCCTCATCAACTGATTAACACTTGGAGCCAACCCAATTCAAGATGGCCACCACAACCAACTCACTTAACACAAAAAGGCTATAAAGAATCCGTTTTACACATATTAAGCTTAAATTTAATGTGGCAGTAGCTTTAGTAGATTTATTCCCAACACATACGCTGAATGTGAGATTGCACATAATCGTATTTTTAGGATTTGACCATATTGGCTACAACTCTGTCATTTCTGAACACAAGCTAACATTAGTCTCAAACGCTGGATTGGAAGGCATTCCTTCAACGAATGCAAGGCCTTTCATTTCAGTATGGTCTTTGTACCTTACTATTTTCAGGGAAATGTGTAATTTTGATTCTTATGTAACACAGTAATTTAACACTGATTATTCAAACAACAAATGGTGCCTAACTGAAAGTATAATGGCTTTGGGAACCACCTTTTTGGTGCAAAAACATTACTGTTTATGTCAAACTGAGGACATTTCTTTGCAAATGCAGCTAAAAAACAATTGGAAGACATTTGTCTTTTTTCCCATTTAAATTTGTTATTGTGCTTAATTTTTACCTGTTGACATAACACTGGTATACACTGGTGTCTTTTTAATACCACATTGTACTAGTCTGAGAATGAGTCATAAATCAGCCAGTGGCCAAAGAAAAACTGAAGGAAATATTGCTCAAGATCACTTTTAAAGAATATAAGAATTTCTTTTTTCCATGAAGCAAAATATACCGAAATGAAGAACAACTCTGTTATTATCTTATATATATTCTAGTTGGCAAATGTCTTGGTTTTACTTCACCATTTGTTTGTTGCCTGTCATATGCAGTTTATTTTTATTGTCTGGCACCAAAGGGAAAATGCAAATCTGTTTTTTTGTCAGTGTGTGTTTTGTCTGTCAAGTTAGCAAAATATCTCATTAACCAGTGGACATATTTTAATGAAACTTTCAGAGAAGTAAGCACTGCATGGACATCTACAACTGAATAACTTTTGGAGTCAGGCCCATTCAAGATGGCTACCAAAGCAAAGCAACCTTAGCAAACACAAAAATAGCTATGACTTAGCCAATTTTACAGGTATTGAGCAAAAATACGGTGCAGTAGTAGCTGAGAGTCAACCCCGAGCTCTAACCCATCTCACCAGATCTTGCAATATTACATGAAACTGATAAAGTTGGACCAAAAGTACTATAACTAGCATAATCTCATTTTAAAAAAATAAATAAAAAAAAATGAAAGTTTGACATGAAAGAAGGTGGGGGATATGCATTCCTTAAAGGAACACCAGGCCTTCAATTTAATTTAAATGTTTTAATGCGAGTTTTATGTAGTGCAATGTTTAGCTTTACTGATAAAAGCATACACTGTAGCCTGATTGTAGTTGTATTTGGATCATTGTATGTTAAAACAAAACAAACATTTTAGCTTGTTCGTCCATTAGCGTGTTAGCATAGCAAAGGGAATTTGAAAGAAAACCAAATTGAGTAAGGGCTTGGTAGCTTGTGATCAGTAGAAACCAATCTTAGGGAGTAATAAAATTACCAAAGATGACCGCTGGCTTTACTGTTATCCTTTAAACTGAGCAGTTGTCAGTGCAGCTGGAGGCGACGCGGCGTTGCTGATGAGCTCGGAAACGAAGTGCGACAGGTTTGGTTAAAGTGCGAGGGAAGGGGGGGGGGCAGCGAGCTGCCACGTGTAGGTTAAAGGGGACAAATCTGAGAAGGCTCGGTGGGGCGTTTGATGCCCTGTCTGCCTGCAGCTGCTCCTCCAGCTGTCCCGGAAATACCCTGCAGCAGCGGGTGGGGTGGGGCGGCGTGGCGCGGAGATGACAAGAAAGAAGGTGACCGTGTCAAAACTAGGCGCCGCCGTAGATGTCGATGACTCAGAGGAGAGGAAAAGGGTGTTCTGTTGTTCTGCTTCGTGTCGGGATAAGATTAAAAAAAACACACCCTCTGCCAGGATCACTTCACACACACCTGGACCTGTTTGAGGTGATGGGAGATGAGAAATTTTGATTAGAATTTTTTTTTTCTGTTCTAATAGGCTTCAAAAGTTAAGGCCAAAGTTTTAAGCAAAGATGTCAGCCACTACCACATCAAACTTTAGCTCAGTATCTGAAAAACTGATTAAGTTATAGACATATTTGTGTACTTTATGGTCAGTTGGCAGCAATTTTGAACTAGTTTGAGTCCAAAAGGTAATCGGGTGTAGATGTACACCCAATGATTACTTTCATTAAAATCCATTCAGTGGTTCATGAGGTATTTTGCTAAAAAACAGACCAAAAAACACAGACACAGGCAAAAACAGCATTACTCCACCTCCACCTCTCTTGTACAGCATGATCATTAAAAGAATGAAACGATTGTCTTGCTGTGCTTACACTTGAATCCACACACACACATTACTCTGATTCTTGTGGTTCATTATCATTCCAGTCTCATTCCAGTTTTAACCATTTAGCAAATGACATTTATGTTAGACCGTAAAACACTGTCATTAGGCGAGCAGCGCTGTTTTGAAAAGCCGAGCACCAAATAACTTTTTCCGTCCGTCCAAACTGCTTTTTCTGCTGCCTTAGCTGGATGAGGACTGAGGAAAAGATCGCTTTGAACAAGTATGGTAGAAGCAGATGAGCAGATGTTCCCACCGTAGACACGCTTGCGGGCACGTCCCTTGTCTATTTAAATTCAGCGTTAGGTGATAGTACGAGTCAGCTATTTGTGTAACCGCGGACTTTGATAAAAATGTCCCGGGCAGCCAGCATCAGGACCCTACAGCGTATTTTTGCAGCCTCTTTCTTAAAACAATCAGTGAGGTTTTACATGTAAACACTGTTATCTCCCAGGCAAAGAACAACAAATAATAAACAGTCCTGGTATATACATCGTCTCCAGTTTCTTCCCTCTGGCTCACAATGTGCTAATCAGATTTTCAAACATATCCAGTTAGATCTTCTTTATTTTTTACAATAAGTGTTTTTTATTTTTTTAAATTAAAGGGCCAGCATTGTTTTAGGGAATGCATACTACCAGCTGCTTTTCATATCAGTGTTTTAAATAAAGATCATTTTATTTTGAAAAATGATAAAGTTCTTGCTTGAAAATACCTTCAAGCACAGTATTATAAGCTCTCGCATGATGTGTTTTCTTTTGGATTATGTGTTGTGAATGATTTTCAGCTACTACCACACAGAGTTTTGGCTCAATATATGTAAGATCCATTGAGGTATAGCCATTTTTGTGCAGGCTCAGGTCGTCTAGCTGTGGCAGCCGTCTTGATGTGGGCTGACTCCAGAAGTGAATCAGTTGCAGATGCACAACCAGTAATTACTTTCTGAGAATTTCACCGAAATATGTCAAGTGGTTGAAGAGATATTTTGCTAACAGACAAACAGGGTTGGTGGCTACAGGTAATACCAAGGCCTTAAGCAAAGGTGCAAGCTACAACAGCTGCTACCTCACCACATTTTACGTCAATATCTGTAAAACTGGTTGAGTTATAACCATTTTGTGTTTTCATAGTTCAGTTGGCTGTGGTGAATTGGGTTGACTCCAAAAGTTAAGGAGTTGTAGATGTACATCTAGTGATTACTTTATGAACATTTCATTCAAATCCAGCCAGTGGTTCATGACATATTTTGCTAACAAACAAACAGAGTTGATTCATATATGTAACGGCAAAGTTTTAAACACAGATCTCACACAATCAGTTAACACTCTCAGCTGCTGCCACTCCAAACTTTAGCTCAATATCTGTAAATTAGTCCTAGTTATAGCTTTGTTTGTGTTTGGTAAGATTGCTTTACTGTGGTGGCCATCTTGGATCAGGTTAAGTCCAAAAGTTAATCAGTTGTAGATTTCAACCCTACGATTACTTTCTGAAAGTTTCATTAAAATCCATTCAGTGATTGGTTAGATATTTTGCTAATGGTATATATAAATGAACACACACATATACACAGGCAAAAAACACTCTACCTTGATGATGATAACAGCTTGAAAAGAAACCTTGGGTTTAAAAATAAAGCAAAGTGTTTTAACACCACTGGATTGATCAAAATTTATCGTGTAAATGTAACACTTTTTTTATTATCTTAATTAAAAGAAATAGCATGAAGTCCTTGTTGTTAACCACTAAACACAAATCAATAAAGTTACAGAAACATTTGTATTATCCTTTTTAGGGTTTATGGCGCACATGATGTGCACACTGTTTGTACGTCGGAGAAAAGAAATCTGGGATGTATTCCTGTCGAGATTACGATCTTTCATCAAAATATGCAACATTAAAAACAATCTGTCATTGCAGGCCTGTGCAAAAATGAAAAGCCCATTGTTTGTCTCAAATACAACTTAAAAACTTAAATGCCTCCACTTGATCTCCCGTTCAGTTTTTGGACAGGAAAGTGAGATAATGCGTCGGAAACCAAGGGAGCGCCTTTTGTTTGGGGTTTCATCGACCACAATTAAAGCAGCCACAGGCCAGATGAGAGGCAGAGTAACTGAAAGCAGCTTTCCATGAGGACAGTATGACATCAGTCAAGACCACAGCGCTGAATAAGAGATTGTTTGAAGAGTGTCGGTGGAACAAGCTAAAAATAGGATCTCTCCTCATTTTGACTGAAACGTCCAAATGCGCCTCGTGGAATCATCGCACAATCAAAGTGACAAACTTGGCACTTTTGCGTTTTTGCCTGTTGCTGTTTCGCTTTATTTAGCTATTTATTCTGTTTCCCTTTAACTCTGTCTGTGTTCAGGCCTCCCTCATCCATTTGCCATCACAGTGTTTGAGGACAGCCTCTACTGGACCGACTGGCACACCAAGAGCATAAACAGCGCCAACAAATTCACCGGCAAGAACCAGGAGGTTATCCGCAACAAGCTGCACTTCCCCATGGACATCCACACGCTGCACCCGCAGCGACAGCCTGCAGGTCGGTACGCAGGCGGGAACAACGGCCACAAGCTGTATTCTTCCCTGTTTACGTTGTATCATATTTGATTTTGCCGCAAGGTCATATTGCATCGGCTTGAATCGGACACACTCATCCTGTAATTAGATCAGTTTAACACTTTTTTAGCGGTCTAGGGTTATGAAATGTTATGTATTTATTGGTTAACAATATGGATCCAAACCTACTGTTCAATATATAAAAAGATAATGGTGAAAGCACACTGCACTCAAAGCTAGGATCTCACTGTTGGGGTCTACTATGGCGACTCAAAATTCCAAGAAAATTGGAAGAAAATAGGTGAACTTTCCATTGCAGTCTCAGTGAAATTTAAGTGTTTGTGACCAGCAAGCCTTGGACGGCCAGTTTCTAAAATCACAATCTATTTTTGTGCGCACATCTTTAAATCTGTATTCTAGGTTTCGTTGCCCACCTCCGCCCACTCTGTGCCCACCTTTCGCAGCCTCCCCCACACCGTTGAATTAAAGACAGGCAGGTTCAGACACTTGTTTTCAGTATTTATTATTTATCATCCATGTGGTTAGACCTAGTGCTGGGCGATATGGAAAAAATTCCTATATCACGATATGGATAATTTTATATCACGATAACGATATATATCACGATATACCCCAATTACATACGTTGTCAGTTATTCTCTGAAAAATATGAAAAAATAATCTAATTTCTTACTTTTTTCAAGCTTTATTTTGAAGTGACATTTAACTGAACTTTCACAAATGAGATCTGCTGCATTTTAGTGCAGCAATATATATGTACCTGTTAGACGTAACAGTATCAAATGACAACAGACTCCATTATCTTCGGCCGGCTATAGTTTCAC
>NC_051444.1:26697320-26739182 GCF_001649575.2 Kryptolebias marmoratus
CATATTACCTTTTTCTGCTCCGTGTCGGACTTCTTGAACCAAATCACAGACGTCCCCCTTGTTTTGGTAAAAGTCTTTCTTCTTGGGCTGCCTGCTAGCTGTCTCTACTTGTTGCGACCCCGAGTTTGATACTTCCTGTGTCTCCATCTTTCAGCACTTATGGTGAAAACACCGCACCGCACAGAAAGCTGCTGCCGTAAAGCAGCGTCATGTCGCAAAACAGAGGTTCTTCGCAAAATAGTTATTTTTTCTTATTATTTATCACTTGTATAAACTGAATGTATGCAAAGTGACAACACTAATACATTCGTTATGAAATATTTACATGAATTATTGATACAATTATGATAGAAACGAAAGAAACTATAGAGACGATAGAAGAAAATATATCACGATAGACACTTTTCTATCGTCCCCACGATATGTATCGTTATATCGCCCAGCACTAGTTAGACCTGTACTTTTGGGTCTATAACATTAGTTGTTTTCTGCCCCTATGCAGCTGTCAAAAATACAGCTCCAGCTGTATAGATATAGGAAAACTAAGTTTGGGAGGGTTTGAGACACCCGTGACAGCTCTCCAACTATTTGCCAAAAATTTGTCTTGCAAATTTTTTTGAACATGTTCAAAGTTCAAGCAACAAGATGGTAAACCTCTGCAATTCAGGCAAGGAAGTTAGTACCTCCTGCAAAGGTTTTGAGACATTTCGGAGACAGTCACAGCCCAGTGAGACACTAGTTTTACTCTAGATAAAGCTGAAGTCAACTTTATTTAAAAGAAAAGAAGTAGTTAATTACTCACTCCTCGTACATAAATATCTAACAGGATGCTAATTTTTCCATATTAATCATTGAAAATTTTAAAAATTAATATAGCAGCAAACAAGTATTCTATGTTTAAAAACTATAGCTATTATAAAACATCATTCATGTTGAAGAGCGTGTTTACTCTCACTGTGTCAAAATCAGAACTTGTGCTGTGGCAGCCGGTCCGACTGTGATACATGGTAGCACTTCTAAGGTTCTAAGGGCTCATAAATTTGTATTTCTTTGTCCTATTCAGGTTGCTTGGAGGGTTCCAAATTAGCTCTCATATTAAGCTGCGCTTCTGGATTTTTTGCGACAGCCGATAGTTTTTGTAATGATGTAAACTGCAACTTTAAAGGACTTCAGACAGTTTTACAGATAAAAAAACATCCAAGCTTGCAGCTTTAAATAGAATGTGAGGCAAAGAGAATAAAACTCTGAATACCAAAACAAAGTAAATTCAACACAACGAGGACAAACCCAAAACGCAGCAAAGTGAAAACTTGCCTCGCTGGCTTGTAAATGCACAGATAAAAGAGGGATTTGTTGTCCTGGTGTTGGAGCCTGCGGTGAACCGGCCAGCCGGGCAGTGTTCATCAGCGTGACAGCAACGGCTTGTGTTCTTTGATAACAAACCATGTTGCAGTTGACATACAACCAAGAGAAAGTTTTGGTTTTCGTACTGATGAAAAATATTGTAACAGTCTGACACTAATGTGAACTGTGAGCTGCCTCCGTGTTGTCAGCGGGAGGCTGGGCACGGATCCATTTGTTTCAGCGGAGGATCTGTCAGCCGTGTGAGCTCACGTCTGTGGAGAAGGCTGAACTTCAGTTCTGTTATTGTATGGGGCGATGTCAAGGAAGCGTGCTGACCAATGTGGACATTTTCCTAACAGCGTACGACGCCGATTCACTATCAGACGCCGTAGAGGCAAAAGGCACAAAACAAGCTTTGGATATGTCGAACGACAAAGACCAGCATTAAACCGAGAGGAGTTCTCAGGTTTCAACACGTGCGGTCCGGTCAGATCCTCAAAGACCCGAGCGACCTTTGGAGTGGTTTGACAAAAACAGAGCATCTCACTGCAGTTTTAAAGCTCGGAACTACACAATTTTCAGTTTGAAATGAGAAAACTCTTCGGATAAGAAACAAAATGTCTTCAAAGAACACAAAAAGAAGTCCAGTTTCCTTAAAAAAAAAAAAAATAATAAAAATATCGCCATGTCCTCAGTGGCTGAGAATCTACACCAAACATATGAAACAGGGTTCTTCCTATGCAGTTTGGTAAAGTATGAAAATATATGGAATTCGCTCTTTGGAAGACGCAGAAAGTCTAGAAAAAGACACGTTTGTTTACAGACTTATTCTCATATTTTGTTTTCTAAAAGGTAAAAATCTAAATGTGTGAATATAAACTGCTCAAACTAGCATATTGCATTTAATTTTAATCATATATATATATATGCAAAAAATAGACATGGGTATGCTTTTAGTTTACACTGTAAAACACTTTGTGAACCAAACTTTAGAAATATGCTAAATAAACAGTGATTATTAACCTTAGGTTGCACTGACTTTCTTCAAGTTATTTTTTCTGTTTCACTCTTATTTATGTAACCTAGGTCTTTAATTTTAAAAGAAACCTAATATTGTATTGAAGATGACTCAAAAAACTCAAAAACCAAACAAAAGTCTTGTTTCCTGTCATTTTTTCTTTTTTTTACAGTCTGTACTGTACGTGTATAGTAAACACGTACAGTACAGACTGTACTGCTGTTTGTGTGCGTTTTTGCCAAGGGCTACACAAGAAGACTGATTCGAGATTATCGCATCTCGAAAGGTTGAAAATTTGCACAGGACATGCAAATTTGGTCTCATTCGGAGTTGTGTGCGACTGCCTCTCCTGTAGGTGGCAGAAACCGCTGTGGCACCAACAACGGAGGTTGCAGCCATCTGTGTCTACCCAGCAACAAGACCTACACCTGCGCCTGTCCCACCGGCTTCAAGAAAGTGGACCACTACAGCTGCGCCAACAGTGAGTTCCCCGACAAATGTATTTTTAATGTGCTATAATTCAGTGGATGCTTTCTTTAACCGTTTTTATAACATATTACAACCATTTAGTGTGGAAACAACTAAACTCTATAATTACCAGACTTTATACCATGTGGTTTATTAACGTGAGAAAAAAAAATCTTGAAAAAGGGTAACAATGAGTCCTTTTTTTCCCCCTGATTTACATCTTACACCTTCTACCTCCTCTGACTTTTGTCTATGAAGCGTGACTCATCAAATGCCCCCATGTTCAGAAACTAAATTGAAAGCGTAAATCCTGTAACACACACTTAATCAGATCAACCTGTGAGTTGAGGTGTAAGCTGTGGAAATTAAAAGAATAAATGTGTACGTAAAAGATTAGAAAACAGCTGCTTAATGGAAAGTCAGATCTCAACAAAAGAAAATTTGAAATCAAGCATTTTACACTTCCATGTAACCAAATAAGTCATGTCCTGAAACGGACTGTATCATACAAGTTTTCAATTATTGCTTTTTTTGGGGGGGGGGGTTGTTTTTAATTTTTCTTTCATTACGTCGTTGCTCAACTTAAAATGAGAGTCATCTGAGTCCTCCACACCCTCTGGTTTTTACAAACATCTTTATTGTATTCTCATTTCCCTTTGAAATTTATGGGAGGGTTGTGATTTATGGCATTAATCAGTGTGTTTGATTGGATTTTCCTTTTTAAGGGCTGCTCGATGTTTTTTTGTGGTAGTGCTGTTTTGCTGTGTTCACTGTTGACTCCACTGTTAAACCTAGAAGACTGACAGAAGACCTTTGGTCTTTAATCAGGTCTTGACAAGTTCCTGCTTTTTGCCCGAAGGACGGACATCCGACGAATCAGCTTCGATACCGAGGACATGTCCGATGATGTCATCCCTCTGGCTGACGTGCGCAACGCTGTGGCGCTGGACTGGCACGACAAAGACGGCTACATTTACTGGACAGACGTCACGACCGACTCCATCAACAGAGCACTGTGGAACGGCACCAAGCAGGAGGTCGGTGACATCTGGGGTCGGTCTAAACTCGACACTCACTTCTAATTCTTTTCAAGCAGAAGACAGCTGTTTTTCAAGTTTATGCTATGTTGCCCTCTACTGGGGCTGACTGCAAATTGCAACTTCAAATTCTTGTATCTTAGGAAATCATCTGTCAAGGTGTTTACGCCGTATAAAGTGTAAAACCGATCTCTGTATGATGTTTAAAGGTAAACTGGTATGACCAACGTTTTATTAGAAAACCTAAAAAGCTCAAATAGGAATTTCAGACATGAATGTCACAACTTTTGAGTTTAAGATGTTTTTTAGCCTGCAAGAAAACTGGAAGGGAGGATTCATACTTTTGTTTTTTCTTCTTTAGGTGGTGGTGGATACCAGTTTGGAGAGCCCAGCAGGACTGGCAATTGACTGGGTGACCAACAAACTCTACTGGACAGATGCAGGTAAACGGCCCCATTTCATAAATTCTTACACAACGTGTCTTTTATTAATTATGCACAGCCGCCTGCACGACAGCATTATAACCAAATGTGTTTTGGCTGTCAGGTACAGATCGGATCGAAGTGTCAAATGCTGACGGGACCATGCGGACTGTTCTGATTTGGGAGAACCTGGATCGACCCAGGGACATTGTAGTTGACCCAACTGGAGGGTAAAATTATTAAGAAGCTTTAAGAAGTAAACAAAATTCCCACAGGACACTACATGGACCTTTTTTTTATATGCTGTTCTGTCTCTGTAGCTTCATGTACTGGACTGACTGGGGTGCCAATCCAAAGATCGAGCGTGCGGGAATGGACGCCTCCAATCGCATCGTCATCATTTCATCCAATCTGACGTGGCCCAACGGGCTCGCCATCGACTATGAGACCAGGCGTCTGTACTGGGCTGATGCAGGCATGAAGACCATTGAATATGGGAACTTTGATGGTTCGGACAGACAGGTAACAGGTGTTTTATTCTCACAAAGTTGATGTTTTCATGTCAATTTTAATAATTTATGATTCATGATTTAATGATTTTTTTTTCTACCAGTTGTCATCAACAGTTTATCATGTTTCGGAATGCTTTGAGCTCCGTATGACTGTATTTTTTTTATTCAGGTTTTGATTGGCAGCCAGCTGCCTCACCCTTTTGGACTCACTGTACACGAGGACAAGCTGTACTGGACCGACTGGCTGTCCAAGAGCATCCATAGTGCCGACAAGCTCACGGGTTTGGAATGCCACACGCTGGCTGAAAACCTGGAGAATCTGATGGACATTCATATGTTCCATCGACATCGGGAGATAGGTTTGTGTCAGCGTTTTCATTTACAGTTTGCAAACTTTAAGCGTTTATGATTTAGTTGTATTTTGTGGTTTCACTACAGCAAAGAGTTTCACCTTTTTTGTATGTGTATTTGTTTTCTGAATGAAACAGGAAGTACACAAACAAAAATCCTGTTGTTGTTCCCTCAGCTACAAGTCAAAGTTGATGTGTTGGTTGGATCATGTTTGCTGCCTTTTTGTCTTTTTATCAAATATTTCTTTTGTTACTAGTAGATAAACAAATCTTTGGCTAAGAGGGTTCAGTGGGGCAAACTTCATCTGAAACCTTTCTTTTTGATATACGAGACTACTTTGTTCTCCCAGAGGAGTTCTTCTGATTGTGTGTTCCCTTGTGTGCACGTTCCTCCCTCACCGTTCCCATGCTTTTCCACTGAGTGTACATTAGAAGTAGGTCAGTGGGTGGTCTGAGTCTGTGTGTTTGTGTGCGTTTCTGTAGTGCACAACCCGTGTGCAGTCAATAATGGAGGCTGTAGCCACCTGTGTCTCCTGGCACCTGCTCCCAAGGCTTCTAGCTGTTCCTGTCCCACTGGTATCAACCTGCAGAGCGATGGAAAGACCTGCACACCTGGTACGGAAAAGCCCCTGCTGTCGTCCTCGAAGCATTGAGCTAAAAGCTTTAAATCTTTACCGAAGATGACTTTTCACAAATGTGTGCGGAAATTATATCAAACTGTTCTTCTCTGAGATTTTTTTTTCTTAAAACTTGTCATAAAAATTCTATGCACATATTCATCTGTAATAGAGATTACTAGGTTAAAAAGAAATAAAACAAGAAGAAAGAAAAAAAGAAAGAAAGAAACAGACTTACCTGTGGTGTGTGTGTGTGTGTGTGTGTGTGTGTGTGTGTAGGGATGAGCAGCTTCCTTATCTTTGCTCGGAGGACAGACATCAGGATGGTTTCTCTGGATATTCCCTACTTTGCTGATGTGGTTCTAGCTGTCAATAGCTCAATGAAAAACACCATTGCCATCGGCGTTGACCCCAAAGAAGGTTTCTACGTCTTCTCAAAGATTTCAGACATCTAATCAGTCAGGTAATTTAAAAAAACAAACAAACGTCCTTACATGCATGTATGCCATGTCTTCCAGGAAAAGTCTACTGGTCTGACAGTACACTGAAGAAAATCAGCAGAGCCAACATCAATGGATCGGCGCACGAAGACATCATATCTACAGGTAGGTGGAGGACAGGGGATCAGGTCGTACCAGGTGATTCCACTCTGTCGGGGTTTCACAACTCCAGCTTGGTGTCTCTGCAGGATTGATGACCACCGATGGGCTAGCGGTGGACGCCGTTGGCAGGAAGATCTACTGGACCGACACGGGAACCAACCGCATCGAAGTGGCCAACCTGGATGGTTCCATGAGGAAAGTTCTCATCTGGCAGAACCTCGACAGCCCACGAGCGATTGCCCTCTACCATGAGATGGGGTGAGAGGCTGGCAGAGCGTGATTGTTGCGCACTTGTTGTTGCTTCTCTCTTGACCTCAGTCTTTCAGCCTTCTTGTATTTATGTGTTCTCTCATTTTTTTGTTCGTTTAGTTATATGTACTGGACAGACTGGGGAGAGCATGCTAAGCTGGAGCGCTCAGCGATGGATGGATCAGACCGCGTGGTCCTCATCAGTAACAATCTGGGCTGGCCTAATGGCCTGGCTATTGACACGGCAGGATCGCAGCTGCTGTGGGCTGATGCTCACACCGAGGTCAGTAATAACTCTGCACTGGAACGGATCCATCATACATTAACCTCCTAAGACCCGAACTCTTGCATGGTGTGCATTTTTAACTTCTCTTAGTTATTTGGGCTGATTGGGACCTGATGAGTGTAAAGACAAAGATTTATCTTTTGTAATGCAGTCTATGAGAAAAAGGATGTCCACATATGTGGATGCAGGGTCCCAGGAGGTTAAAAGGAGATAAAGACCCCGATTTATGTTCTGAGGAATTGAAGTTGTGATGCTACATTCAAAGAAGTTTGGTCCTAATGGAAAAAGGTTTTCAAAATGAGTCTAAAGAGACCTTTTAAATCATGTTCTTGACAGACTAAGGCCTCGTTCACACAATATTTGTGAATATGTAAATATGTGTATTTTTTCAGCCTTGCGTCCACATGGAAACAGTGTATCGGGAGCTCCTAAATTATATTTTTGAAAACTGGGTTCCATTTTTTATTACACCAGTTGGTTAACCAAAGGCCCTGAAGGGTTTTGGTAATTTATTAAACTGTCAATAATACGAAAGCAAATATTGCAGAAAATAACTACAATATGTACCAAGTATACATTAAAAAAAAACATGGGAAATGAGAATCGTTTTAAAAGACCAACACTTGTGTGTAAAGAATTTACCTTGATTTGCTTTTAATAACTTGAAGAAACCCTCCTCTGTGATGTCCGTGTATTTGCACTGACGTGACTCCCAGTCAGCACTTCTCTGCTCTTGTAGTTTAATGTGACACAAAGTAGAAAGCCCACAAAAAGATTCGATTCTTGCTCTTGTAGTTTGTCATCTTTGTCTTTTTCTTCTTCTTGTTCTTGCATTTAAAACCAAGTGTAATATGCACAGTTTATGGTTTGTATTTATACCAGGGACATATCATACTAGTAGATCATAATAGTGTTATATAGTCTTCCTTTCAAGCATGAAATAACTACTTACGGATAAACATATCAGAAAAATGAATATTTGAACATACAAAACAAAACCATTTCCTGTGTAGACAAGGCCTAAATGTTTTAGAAACATGAATTATATTAAAATTTAATTTATTTTTTTTTGCAAAGTAAAGTTACAGGTGTCCCAAATAAATGTTTATAACTAAAATACCAGTATTGACTTTTTTAGGATGAAAATGAGATATCTGAAAGTTAAATAACTCTAACAATGTAATAAAAAGTTAGTAATCCCCTTTGTCTCTCCTGCAGCGGATTGAGGCATCTGACCTAAATGGGCAGAATCGTCGCACCCTGGTCACTCCTGTCCCGCACCCCTACGGTTTAACTCTTTTAGGCCCTCACATCTATTGGACTGACTGGCAGACCCGCAGTATCCAGAGAGCGGACAAGAACTCCGGAGCCAACACCATCACGGTGCGAGCCAACCTGCCAGGCCTGATGGACATTCAAGCTGTTGACAGGCAAAGGCCGATGGGTAAGACTCAGGCTTCAGTTACCTTATGTGAAATCTAGACAAGTGCTTATTAGTAAGGATTTGTTTCAGATGGTTGTGAGATTGAAAATGAGAAAATTTGGACTTTCAAGCATCTTTAAGAAGTTTGTTTTGTTTGGTCAGCATAATTTCATATTACTGTATTATGTTAAACTCGGTAAATAAAAGGAAACTTATGTTTGTTGCTCTACTTTCTCTTTGCATCAATCATTCTCATTGTGGCCTTTTTAGGTTTTAATAAGTGTAGCAAGAGGAACGGAGGTTGCAGCCACCTCTGCCTGCCTCGTCCCAACGGCACTTCCTGTGCATGTCCCACTGGCATTCTGCTCAACGGAGATGGCCGGTCATGTGAGGACTCCCCAGAGACTTACCTGCTCTTTTCAAACCGCGTCAGCGTGCGCAGGATCTCCCTGGACACCAGCGACCACACGGACGTGCACGTGCCCGTGCCGGAGCTGCACAATGTCATCTCGCTCGACTACGACAGCGTAGACGGTAAACTGTACTACACGGATGTCACCCTGGATGTGATCAGGTGAAAGCACACACCAGTTTCAGCTCGTGTTTTACCTTTAATTATGGTTATATAATTGTTGTTTATCTGTTTTGCTATTGTCACTTAGGGGAATGTTATTATGAAGGTGATCTTTTAAAAGTTTGCCTTGGTGTTACGCTGTGCTTTAGGCGGGCAAATCTGGATGGCAGTGGGATGGAAACGGTGATCAGTCAGGGCCTGAAGACCACAGATGGCTTGGCTGTTGACTGGGTGTCCAGAAACATGTACTGGACTGATACTGGGCGCAACACCATCGAGGTGGCGCGCCTGGATGGAACGAGTCGCAAAGTCCTGGTGAACAACAGTTTGGATGAACCTCGAGCCATTGCAGTGTTCCCCAGCAAAGGGTAAGAATCGGGGAGGAAACTGGGATTAACCTGCAAGTTTTGATTTTTAGATGTGTGTATTTAGGGTGATTTATTGGTAGAAATGTAATATAATATTTAACGAACAATGTGAAAATGGGAAGGACACAGTTAAGTGAAGGAGCTTTCAGTTGATTGCAGTTTGTTGTTTAAACCACTAGATGTCAGTATGTCCTACACAATCCTAATGAGCCACACTCATGTTGGTAGGGGAAAGAAGCAAAAATGAAAACATGAAGTAAAAGTTCTGTTTTAGGAGTTTATTGTGGAAAATGTATTCCGTTATTCTTTCTTTCTTTCATTCCTTTATAATTAAAGTTCTGCCTTGTGTCTGCAGGTTTCTGTTTTGGACTGACTGGGGCCACATCGCAAAGATCGAACGCTCCCATCTGGATGGATCGGACCGCAAAGTCCTGATCAACACGGACCTGGGATGGCCCAACGGCCTCACTTTAGACTATGACACACGAAGGTCAGAGGGAGAATCATGTCTGAAATACCTGTGTCTTTTATAATAACTTTTATACAATAATTTAATTTAATCAGTTTAAAAAATATGATAGAATTGCAGTCTAAGGTCTCTAAAAGTGCATTACAAAATTATCTTAATATTCAACATTGTTCATTGACTCAAAATCATTAACCTATTGTATCTCCTGTAAAAAATAAATAAATAAATTGCACACTGCTGTCAAACACAAACATTGCATACATAAAGAGTCCATGTAGGTGAACATTTTGTTGTGAGAGTTGAATTAAAGGAGGAAGACAATTTTGCAGTTTGAAAATCAAACTTTTTAAGAGGTTTAGAGGGTTAATTTTATTAGTTCAACTTAAATCAATACATCTGTAAAGAGTGACCATATGTATGAAAATAAAAACTACAAATAAAGATAAAATCATGACGAATATGATGTGTGCATTAACTTTGTTGAATTTCAGCATTGCTCTAAGAAAAGCACAATATGTTGTATTCAGTGCTTTAGTTAACGTTTCTGGAACTGCATTTTGTGAGTTATTATCTTGCTGGGCTCTTTTTAACCTTTTAAAATTAAATTGAATTTAATCTGCTAGCATTTGATTAGTGGGGCTGTATTTACACTTTGATAAAAATGCCTAAAAAGTCATGAAGAAAATCAAATCTTTTGATTTAGATCTCACATGTTTAATGTCCCAGTTGAAGGTAAAGAAAATAAACATTTAAACAGTACGTATCTGCTCATATAGAGGATATTTTATAAGTGTTCTCATGAATCTCTGATGTTCTCTGCAGGATCTTCTGGGTGGACGCCCACTTAGACAGGATTGAGAGTTCAGACCTGAACGGGAAACTGCGTCAGGTCCTCGTCAGTCCGGTGTCCCACCCGTTCGCCCTCACGCAGGTACCCGCCCCAGCCCTCCTCACCCTCAGCTCAGCCGTGAGTCTCAGGGCTGACCCTTCCTCCCGGCTGCCTCCTCCACTCCCCTGCTCTCTGACTCATCGGCTCATCGTGTGACGCTCGTGGTTCTTTGTCGTCTCTCTGTCCTCCAGCTCATGCTGAACCCATTCAACTTAACCATTTCTTCTACTTTCCTTCCACTCATTTTTCTTCCTCCTCTTTCTCTCTCCCTCCCTCCCTCCCCTTCCCTTTATTTCCTCTCACGCCCCCCGCTCCTTGTCTGTGTTTTCTCCTCCTCTCTTCTCCCTCGTTTCCCCAGTCGAAGCCGGTGTCCTCCCCTCTAACTCCTTTCTCCCGACTCTCGCAGCAAGACCGTTGGATCTACTGGACGGACTGGCAGACAAAGTCCATCCAGCGAGTGGATAAACACACTGGCCGAAATAAGGAAACTGTGCTGGCCAATGTGGAGGGGCTCATGGACATTATAGTGGTCTCTCCTCACAGGCAGACAGGTAAGGTGGCGTCAGAGACATCAGAGCCCTCTTTGTGTTCAGAGTACTGACTGATCACCTACCAAGGTGGTGATATTTGTTGGAATAGTTGAGCCGTTTTGCAGTATGAAAACATATCTGGTTCCCAGCTGCTTCATGTTAACAAACCAGACATTTGGTGTTAAATAAAGTCTAATAACTAGAAAAAAAAAATTGAGATATGGCCCCAATTTGCACCCTTTAGGGTCACGATGTTGCAACTTTGTGCCAACTAAATTAAAAAAATCTCACTTTATGAAATGAACCAAACTAAAGAAGAGAAGATGTTCAGTGTCCGTGATGTCACTCGAGTTATTCTGTCTCCTCTCGATTAGGTACCAACCTCTGCGGGATAAATAATGGCGGGTGCACCCACCTCTGCTTTGCCAAGACCAACAGTTTTGTTTGCGCCTGCCCAGATGAACCAGATGGGCGACCGTGCTCCACAAGTAAGTGTTCTGTTTACGAAAAGGTTTGCAGCTCGCTGTAGTTTAATATTACTAAAACCAGTATCCCACCGGGCTGCAACTAGTTGGTGAATAGCATTCATGTTTCCTTGTGTGAGACACATAGGCTTACAGTCTTGTTGCTTGATTTTTGAATACGTTCAAAAACATTTCTGCGACAAATTTAAAACAGAGTTGGAGCAGGCACCTCAAACCATTCTAACACCAGTTCCTGTAATTCTAAAGCTGTATTTTAGCACCTACATGGGAGCTCTTCTTATGACATCCGAAGCTACAACTCCACATGTCCAGGTCTAAAAACCACGTCATTTATCAATTAGAATTATTAAAAACTTGGTCTTTATTTCTTAAGTGTACTCCAGTACATTAAATCATAAACTTTGGGCTGGCTGCCAAAATGGGTACAAAGTAAGCTGAGGTGAGTACGACGTGAGCGGAGGTGGGGAACAATATAATACGCATCTCCTAAAATACAATTTTGCAAGCCGTATACACAGAAACAGGCCGTCGTTTTTCAAAAATTGGCCTATCAAAAAGCGTCTGTACAGCGTACTCTCAGAATTTAGTGAGAAAATGACCTAAAGGGATAGCCCAGCTCCAACTATAGGATTTCTTTTAAAGGATGGCATTCAGCCTAGTCTTATAAGTAGACAGGATGTCAGCCTCGTGCAGAGAAGTTAGAAGCTGATTTAACAAGAGAAGAGCCTGAGAACCGAAAGCTCTGCCTCCCGTTCCAAACAAAACAATGTGCACGTTTGAGAAATAAGGGTTTGCAAGCTGAACACACAAAAATCGACGATGATTTCCAAAAGCTGATGTTGAAGTTGTGACCGCATGCAACACTGGTCACCAACACTCGCAATTCAGTGAGACTGCAACTGAATGTTTGCATGTGTGCTGTTTTACAATGCAGATTCTAGTCAGTGTCCAAGTTTGATTTCAGACAGTTTAAATTAAAATGTTAGTTGGAGATAGTTATGTGTCCTTAATGAGAACTGCACCACTGATTTCAGTCACTTGGAATCCTTTTGTAAAAACCAAAAATCATGACTGCTTGTGAAGCTTGATTTTAAAAACGTGTGCCAAAGATGTGGTTTAATAAAATTGTTCAAACCCTTTCATAGAATTTGTAAAGAAAATGATACCAGTTTAACAGTTTTAATTATATATGTTGGTATTGGCCAATCATTGGTATCTTCTGAAAAATGTTTTAAAGAGAAAATAGTAGCACAAACCAAGATATGCCGTTGGGGTAAGCTGGTTGTGTCTAACTTAAGGATTGTTGTTAAGAAACAATCACGTGAGCTTGTTAAAATAAAATGTCTACACTTTTGATTTGACATGTTGTTTAAAGATAAATGCAAATTCTGAGCCTCTAAATTAAGGCCATTGTGAGAAGACTAGAAACAATATCTAAAATCTTCTCCAAAAGAGGCTTGATGACCATTTATCTGTTTCTGCTATCGACCAAAACATATTTGAAAAGCGTTTTTGTCAGCTGTCGACTAAAATGCAATATTGCTCTTTAACGGACTCGATCTATCCAGTCAAACCTCCTCAGGCTTGTAGTTTAAAAGTTGCATCCATTACAGCTCATCGATCTTTAGGTGGTGCTGACACCATGAAGCTGTAAACTTTTCCCAGCAGCTCTGAGAACAAGTAAACAGGACATCCTCGGAGGATTTATGATTATGCTACATAGGAAAACTTTTGACACAGCATGTTTTTTACATCTAAACAAAAGAAAATAAACAGTCCGTTGCTGTCTAATCCGATTGGTTTCTGCACGTGTTTACCAGTTTCAGGTTACATCCCAACCTCTCCCGCCAAAGGTGCCAGCAGCACCCCGGTTCCCAAGAAGATCCCCAAAACTCCAACAGACACTCCTCACAGAGGACCCCTGCCCATCAAGTACGTCCATTTGTTCATCTGCTTTCTTACTGTCCTCTTTAATTTTTCTCTAAGTACGTTCTCATTTTGCAAACCCCCTCAGTCTGTTTATTTATTTTCATAACCTGTTTCCTTCTGATTTTCACACACAGCTGCACTGACAGGAACCTAAACGCAGAAGGCTGCTTGAGCACCGTGGTGACAGCCCCTCATGGTCAGTACACAGCTCTGCTCTTTATGTGCGCTCTTCTGTTATTATTGCTTTTAATAACTCAGTGTAGCTTTAGAAAAAGACACATTTTAGCCATCTTTATTTATTGATCTTTAGTCCTGGATGAGTTTATCTTACAGAGGCGTGGCTAAAGCTTGGAACAGCAGTTTGACTTCCTGTATATTGTTCTAAAAATGCCCCTAAAATTATTGTTTGGTTTCTAGGTTGCAAACTAACTTAGAGATACTATCCACATTAAGCCATCCCCAAACACATTGAGACAGCTTTGTCTTACAGTTTATAGGCTTCGTACAGAACTGTTGTACAAAATGAGACCTTAAGGATGCCATTTTTTGACACAAAAGTTGGAAGGTGTTTTAAAAAACGTTACATCGACAGTAAAAATGCTCACAACTGATGCTGTAGGACATTCTGGAGTCACAGCTGTGAGATGAAGATGTGCATTTAAAGTTGTTAATATCGTAGAAGAAAAACGCATAGTTGCTGTCAGGCAGAAACCTTGTATCTTCAAAGCCCGGCGCTTCAGGAAATTTAAGAGAAACTCTCTTTTCAATGAAATAAACCGCGTGGCCACAAGTATACAAGCATGTTTTGGCACTTTTCATTGGTTAGCCAAACCTAGAACCACAGACAGATATGAGGGGCAACCAACAAAAACGTGAAAATGATTAAAGGCCAATATCACCCATTGCCTATCATGAGAAATGACAGAGTTGTAGCTGTTTTAAACAAACCTTGAAAAGAACATTATTCACAATCCAATGCAATATTATAAGATGTGTTAATGGTTAGACTGTGTGGCGGCAGGTTTATAGTAAAAAATGACTATATACTATACAGTTTTTTGAAAAGTGTAACATTTATTGAACAGCTGGACATTCCTGCTGTGTAAAACAGGCCTAAAATATAATAACATCTATGTTTAATGTCTGTTTCAGGAGAAGGCCTCCATATCAGCTATGTGATTGGTGGAGTTCTCACCATTCTGGCGATCCTCATCCTCATAGCCGCTTTCATTATTTACAGGTCAGTCTCCTGCTTGAGGCTGAAGCTTTTCATACTCTTGCTTTGAATTGAATACTCAGCTATTCGGTTTGAGAGCCAGGCACTTTTATATTCTTGCTCTTGATCAACAGACACAAAAAGTCAAAGTTTGCCGAGCCGGGAGTGAGCAACCTGACCTACAGCAACCCCTCGTATCGAACGTCCACGCAGGAGGTCAAGATCGAAGCGTCACAGAAGCCTCCGATATACAACCAGCTCCGATACAAGAAAGAGGTAACAGCCCAGCATAAACATTCGGTCTTTTTGGTTAATCGATTAGGACTTGATTAGGTTTATTTTGTGGGGAACTACAGAGAAAATGATACGTTTGTCTCTGGCTGGATTGAATGTTCTGGAATATTGTAAGATGTGGACCAAAGACACCATCGCTCATCTTCTCCTCTTCTTTCCTTCCTCACTGCAGCTCTCTCATCCCTACAACTCCCTCTCTCCCTTTATTTTTTGACCCACTTGTCCCAAGGAGAGGTAGCTGCGCAGCATGAAAGAGTGCTTTCCTGTCTGGCTCTCGTGTTTCTTTTTTTTTTTTTAATTATTTTCTTTCTTGTCATGTCTTTGTCTCTTACTGCATGAAAGCTTTTATCCAGAATTACTAATGCCTCTTTTTGTGAAGTGTCTGAGCTCTGTGATCACTGTGATCAGTAGCATGGGGAGAGGGGGGGGTTCTACTTAAAGCCAGTTTCTCGCTTAGTTGGTGACTAGGTAGCGATTCAAAATTGTGAGGGGGAAAAAGGTACATTTTCAGTTGAATTCTGACTGTTTGCGACCAAGCAGGCAGCAAGTTGTGCAGGCTTATTTTAGTGTGAGTTCCTTGCAGAACTGTAATTTCATTGCCTGCTCTTTCTCACATCGTACCCCCTTCAGTCTGCTTTGTTCCCTCCTTGGCAGCTGCCCCCATGTTGATGATTTAATCACTTTTGAAATGAAGATCAGCAGATTTGGACCAATTTGTAAGCAACATTTTGGGCTGTAACTTTGATTTTAAGGTTCGTGTCTTGAGATCAAGGGTTATTCAGAAAACACCCACAGTTCTATTCATAAAACACAAGCAGGGTCAGTTGGGCTTTATCTGCAAGCAGCATCCGCTTCAACCCATTGCCACGGAGAGTCTGTGACTCATGTGTATTAATGCACTGATTGTAGGGGTCTGGAGAAAATAAAAAAAAACTGCTGGCTGTTAATTAGTGCGGTGTGAATGAACCTCTGGACACCTAAGAGCATTGCAGACCTGTTATTGCTCACTCAGCCGTGGTAAAATGCCACTACTCTCATTTGTTCATTTGTCTAGTGAGGCGAGCCCCGAGTGGCATCAAGCACTTCATCCTGTCCCCGGCGAGACCCTCTCCGGGGACAGTGTGTCAATCAGGAACACAGGTGCCACAAGGATAGCTCATTGGGGAAACCTCCCATAAAGCTGAAGGGAAGCTCTGCACTGCGGCTGAACAATGAAAGGATTTTTTGTTTGTTTTTTGGATTTTTTTTTCTTTTTTTTTTTTAAATGTGTATCAAAAGCTTTGATACACATTTCTTTTTTTGTTTTTGCAAATGCATACACAGTTCTTTTTAGTAGCAACAAAATAAATAATAAGTGGCAATTCACAAAACATTCAGCTCTAGGATTACAAAAACTAAATTCAGAAGGGCTTGAAACATCCATGATAACTGCGCAACTACTTTGAGAGACACATTTTTTGTGAACTTTGAACATGCTCAAAATTCCGATGAGAAACAGCATGTCCCCGGGGTTCACACGAGGGACATTTCAAGACATTTTTGAGGCTGCCTCACAAACGCCATCCGCCAACTAGTCTCCGTGAGTTGGTGTCTAGTTGGTGATGCGGTTTCCGTGAACTTCGAGCGTTTACGACCAAGTGACCAGCAAGCCGCGCTTTGAAAGGCCAGTTTTTGACAATCACGGCCTATGTTCCATTCGAGGTTTGTTGCCAACAGTTCCAGCCTATTGATATACTGGCCTTAAAGGTTTTCCAGAAAGGTTTGCATAAAAATGCCACAAAGTGGATGGGCGAATTAACAAGCATGCAGAATTCCATCTTTTCCCGGAAAAAACGGTACATGAAAAAAAATAAAAACTTCATTTTTTTTTTTTATGCCATTAAACAATACAGCGGGGTATATTGCCACATTGCATACATCAAACATGTAGCATTTGGTCTGAAAGGAAGAAGTTAACTCAAGTGTAAAGCACGAGATTACTAAATAAGAGTCAGTTTGAGACGTGACTTGTGACTGACTGAATTTTTGTTTTGGAGTGTTGTTTAACTGCCTGGTTGTTGATTAATCTACTTTTAACAGGCTACAAATGTGAAGTTTTGGTAATGTTTTACTATGTTTACTTCAGTTAAGTTTAAATATTCAGGGCAAGTTGAATTTAGTATTATTTAAAAAAAGAAAGAAAAGAGAACTGGGCAGGTTGGCAATTCAGAATGTTTTTGGAATAAAACAAGATAAAACTGCCAGTGTTTCTCTCTAAGTAGCTTAGGTTAGATTTTCCTAAAGATGCAGTCTTTCTTATTAACAATACGTGTCCTTATCCAGGGGGGAGTGGACGGAGGCTACACAAAGGAGAAGATCCGCATAGTGGAGGGCGTGTGCCTGCTGTCCAACGAGGAGCTTTACTGGGATGACCTGAAACAAATCAAGCCGTCCCGTGGCGGCCTGCACACCTGCATCCGCACCGACACCGTGTCCCTGCAGGCCAGCAGCGCTTCACTTGACGACGGCGAGACTGAGCAGCTCCTCCAGGAGGAGGCGTCCGAATGCTCCTCCATAACCACGCTGACCCCCTCGGCCATCACCCCGCAACGTCACGCCCAGCATAGCCTGCCCGACACCGGCTGGGCTTCCATACGCAAACCCTCCACCGAGAGCGAAGTGTGAGAGAGAGAGGCCCGCTGCCCTCTGTGTGCTTCATCTCAACCGTCTTTACAGGACACACACATACACACACACACACATGCAGACACTGTATTCAGAGCTGGTACAAAACGTAATAGGTACAAACACAGTAACAGTGGCATATGTAACCTAATACTACATATGAACCTGGTTAGACACACAAAAGCTACTCCTGTCTTAGAAACGGAGGCTCTGTCCTACTTGTACACACACACAGAACAACAGCCCTCTGTGTTACTGCCTCCAGGCAAAGTGATGAACCAAGGAAGCCTGCCTGCTGCAATAAGAAAGCGAAAGACTCCAGGGATCGAGCGAATAAAGAAACCCAAACAGTATCTGGAGCCTTTTAAAGGATGGAGACAAAAGCTTCTCTGTGTGCAACCTTAATTTTTTTTTTTTTTTTTGTTTTTTTGTGCACTATTTTTGGGATGAAGCTAAATCAACACGCTACACAGATGATGTAACCGCAGGGCTCGCTCAAATGCCACTCGTGTGTTTATAAATGCTATTTATGAACTTTTTTTTTTTTTTTCCGTTTTTAAATTCCTTATTCTTGTCGAGTGGGTTTGCTGACTTTCAGATGATGAGTGTGACGTTTTTGAAGTTTTTACAGCAGGACCCGGTTGTATTTATGACAGTGCCAAAGGGTGGGGCTCCACACAGTCCCCATGCTTCTCTCTCTCTCTCTCTCTCTCGCTCTCTCTCTCTTTGCGTGAACGCTTGCATTGAGATTTTCTCGTAATTTCTTGGACATTTTGTTTCACCTTACTGACTCGCCGTTGCAGTTTGAGACCTCAACCACGACTTTTTTTTTTTGCTTCTGATTTGCTCATTTGCAGCCTCCAAGTGAGAAAATACTGTAGCAGGTACTCTCGGACGCTCAAAAAGGAGCCTCTTTAACTTCTATTTTCTGATTCTTGGACATGGCAGAACGTGATGCGACAGTCTGAGTGCCAAACATTTCAGCCTTTCTCCTCCTTCAGTTGCATATTTATTATCCTTAGAGGAATTAATGTTCGTGGCTGCTGTTCAGTCATGCAGATAGTTGTGGTTTTATGTCCCTAGGTTCAGCCATCTGGTCAACACAGGAGGGTTTTTCTCATTTAGTAACATTTCTTTGTTGGTCTTTCCAAAAAAATGGGGAGAAATATTATTATTTCCAAACATATAAATGATCTATTCTAGCACTTACTATTACAATGTAAAGTTCTGTGGTTAACAAATTCATCAATTTATTTTTAATAAGTTAATAATGCATTTCTAGTGTTACGTGGTTTTAACAGGTAGTTCCCTCATCACGTATTGAATTGGAAATTGTATATTTTAAACAGTTAGCTCTAAGCAACGTTATTCTTGTTGCTTCAGTTACAAATGCAGGGGGAACTGAAGACTTTCAGTTTTTCTGTGACATGATTGCAATTCCAATGTCACACTCTTTTGAATTATCTCCATGTCCAAATTTCTATAAAAAACAAAACAAAACAAAAAAAAACAAACTTGGCACATGTAACCAAAAGTATCTGCTTGGCCAAAAGCTGTACAGAGGTAGATGAGAAGACGTGTTACTTTGTCATTTTGAGTTTCAACCATCAGCACCACATCTGTAACGCAGTGGTCATCTCACAGTACAGCCTAACAAATGGGTAACTTTGATACAGTGTGCATGTCTGACCTCTTAACACAGTAAACATACTCAAATATTTTATTAAACGTAAACCTTTTGTGTATTGCTTTATCTTTAGACTACAATTTTTGCTGTTGAGATGCAGTACAAGGAAATACTATATTACTATACTGACAAATATATCTTTTTAGATACAGTAGAGCCATGTATTTTGAAGTATCTGCTACAGCAACTTGCTGATTTGCTGCTAGACTAAGCACTGAGGCAACGGAAGAGGGTCCTGGCAGCTACATAACTACAGTCTCTAATGGTTAGTGGACAGTAGGCCTACAAAGTATCACAACGACCCAGTATCAAACTCTCTCGGCTCACAGTCCCTCCAACTCTGCTGCAGGAACGCTTAAACTGTACAGATTTTATTATGCGGACTCAAGCGAACATTTCTGTTAATATTGTGTTAATCAACCTGTATAGTCTTTTGTACAAAGGGATTTCATGACCGTTTTTAGACTTGTATTAATTTTACTCACTGGAGAAAACCGTTTTCGTTGGTTTTGCTGGATTATTTTAACCACTGTGTTTTTAAGCCTTGTAAATGATAGGGAAGATGCCAGTTATTTAATAGTGCTCTCTTATCTTCTGAAATACTGGTCACATATAGCTGTTGTAAAGTTAACAGAGGTATTTATGATTTTTTTTTTTTTTTTCTTCCCCAGTTTTTGTTTGGCTGTCATTTGATGTGTAAATATGAAAAGACTGTATATGTATTTCCCTGGCAGTACTAACAAGCTGTGTTGTGTGATATAGTGAATTATCCCTTTCCTATCTTTTAATATAAAATTGCATTTCAATGAAATCCTTGACTCTTATTTTTGCACTTTTGTTCTTAGTGTTCTACAGTAAATACAAGTAGCTGCACCTGCCAATAATTACACATTTCATTAGGATAAGGTAATGTTACTACAGAAAAATTGAGGCTATAAAGCCAAATTAACTATTTGAATGAGAAAAATATAAAAATATTTTATTTTTAATCAAATTTTATAAGGAATTATAAGGGTTTAGTTAAGTTTGAAATACTTAAAGGGCTTTTTTTCTGATATGACAGCCTTTTACATCATTTGTGGTGGATTAAAAGCGTTTAAATAAATCTATTCTCTTCATAATAAATGTTCAAATCAGGGGAGTGCATGTCTTTATAGTATTGTAATGAATTTTGTGGGTAATATATCAAAACTATCTTCAAATAATCACTGTACACAAAACAAAAGGTTAACAAAATAGAAGCCCTTTATTTAATCATATAGAAAGAAACCCCATAAAAGAGGGAAAAATCCAACTTGAGGGACAGAAAAGATCCAAATTACACCCCAGTAATCCACACCAACCATTTAAGGTAATGCACTGCAAACACTCTCCACTAGAGGCACTGCAACCATCAACCTCATTGAGATGTAGTCAACGCAATTTGCTTTAAAACTCTCATCTGGTGTTTAGAGATTATAATCAAAATAACGCAGAAATAATGTAAAACAACATTTACATTAAAAAAAATTAAAATCATTTTACTCAAGGAGCAGAGGTGGGTTTTTAGTACCCTAATTTTCTATGGTGTAAGGATATGCACGTGACATAGCTTGCAATTTGTCATTGGCCGTGTAGGATGACTAACGGTTTGACTGCCCAATCAACGCTTCCGCATTCTAAGCGTTTGAGCCAATCAGTGGAAGGCATTTATTTAAACAGAAGGGAAGTTTGTTCGTTAAGCAGAGAAGTTACCAGAGACGAGGCTATTTGCTTGTTGAATTGGAAAGTTGGAGCATTCGCTTTTATCATTTTTATCAGATGTTGTTTAAAAGCTCGCTTTATCAACCGGAGAACAGTAAATAATTCATTGGTAACTGCAGAGAAAGCTTTTTGCTGTCGTAACTACGTCGCTACTTAAGCTAACTCGGCCAGCTAATGTGTTTATTTTTATGATTAATAATATACGACGTTTAAAAAAACATGTAATTTGACTCAGTTGTATTTCATAAGCTAGGAATTGATGACGACTAACAGCAAGCAGTGTTGTGGAGTTTGCTGGGGATGATAACGGAAGTCGTCGCTTTGAAAAGCGAGCACGAGGTAAGCCAACATGGAGGTCATTGTCTCCGAATCATAAATCTGCTCTGCAGGTTTAAATCACAGCGAGGTGAGAGTGATGAGTTGCACATCAGCTGGGGTGTCTGGTGCAGTGGCATTAGCACTCCAGTCTGAATCATGAGAAGACAAATATTGTGCACAGGGGCCATCTGACTCAACCTTACATTAGCTATTGATTTTTATATGAGTGAGTTACATCAGCTGTGTCAACACAAAACATAGTGAACACACTAAATCAGTCATTTTATATGTTAGTTTTTAAAACCACAATACAGCTAGAATAATGCTGAAAGTGTTGCAATTCTGTGACATTTGTTGATCACATTTGCTGAACTATTTTACTATCTATTCCTGCCTTAACGCGTGCAAGCAGCATTTGTAGAATGTCTTATCTTATGCTGTCTGTTTTTTACTTGTTTGGGGTTTATTAACTGACCCATCTTTTTTATTAGAGAATCTGTAAAGTTTTTTTTTTTTTTCCATGTTTGCAAACATACCTCTTAAAACATTTGCACAACCTTTTATCTAGTACACTCCAACCTCCTCAGCAAAAGATCTATGCATGTGAAGATTTTGTGTTCAAAGTGCTTTTAACCAGTCTTTTAACAGTTTTAATATTATTTATGCTTTAATATGTATTAGGCCCAATTTAAGCGCTTTAGTTTTCTAGTTACAGATGGGTTTTAATAATAAGCATGTTTTGCCTTGAATAAACATGTTTATTTGCACAGTAGTCATAACACAATGTGGGCTTTTTTTGTACGATTGACTTCATTTTAATAAATTATATTTGAATTGTAATTTTTTTTTTTATTTTTCCTCCCCCTAAAACTTGCCTAACCTCCTGCATTATTCATCCTGGTGGAAGTCCAGCGTCTGGGAGCAGAAGTTATGTGGAGCTTCAAAATCTCAGTCTTGACCGACTTGACCTGGAATTCCTTCACTTCACAAGGTGTGCAAGTTTGTTTTTTTTTTTGTTTTTTTTTTGGAAGCTGCAGTGTGTAACATCCTTATGAATTTGAAGCTCTAGGTGCCTCCTGTCTTTGTTTAAGGTGGTATTTCTCTGGGCTGAGAGTTGTTGGTGAACTACATTCACAAAGGAAGTCTCCGAACTGTCTCGCTACTTTTGCAAAGTTCTCATCTTCCTTGCATGAGTCGCAGAGGCACGCCGTCCTGTTGCTCGAGTTTTGAATATATAAAAAAATAATGTGCATTATTCAGAGATTGCTATGTTACAATCCCACACATCATTAAACAAACAACTTCCAAATGAAACAAAAATGAAATATGTGAACTTATGTAACATGTACAGTACAGACCAAAAGTTTGGACACACCTTCTCATTCAAAGAGTTTTCTTTATTTTCTTGACTATGAAAATTGTACATTCACACTGAAGGCATTAAAACTATGAATTGACACATGTGGGCTTATATGCTGAACAAAAAAAAGTGTGAAACAACTGAAAGTATGTCTTATATTCTAGGTTCTTCAAAGTAGCCACCTTTTGCTTTGATTACTGCTTCGCACACTCTTTTGCATTCTCTTGTTGAGCTTCAAGAGGTAGTCACCTGAAATGGTTTTCACTTCACAGGTGGGGTGAGCTGGACCGCATAGTGAAGGCAAAAGGGCCAACAAGTCCTAGGCATCTCTGGGAACTCCTTCAAGACTGTTGGAAGACCATTTCAGGTGGCTACTTTGAAGAATCTAGAATATAAGACAAATTTTAATGTTTCTGATGCGTGCCACATTAAATTATTAATGGTTTCAACTTGAACTTTT
Organism: Kryptolebias marmoratus; assembly: GCF_001649575.2. Taxonomy (NCBI): domain Eukaryota; kingdom Metazoa; phylum Chordata; class Actinopteri; order Cyprinodontiformes; family Rivulidae; genus Kryptolebias; species Kryptolebias marmoratus. Next base: position 26,720,635 of record NC_051444.1, read on the forward strand.
CTTGGAATCACTTTTCTGCTACAATTCAGTGAATGTTTTTATTGTCTGTAATTTATTCAGAGATGTGATAGATTTGATCCAACTGAAAGGTTGGAGGTTTCAGATGTACGGTGTTGTTTTAACAAGGCTTTGTGGAGGTGACAGTGATGAGTTGCACTACTGTCAGGTTGCTGTTTGCAGTGGCACAGCAGACCTGTCCTGACACAATGTGGTGACACCTGTTGTGCACAGGGGCCATCTGAGTCGCCTTACCGTGACAGAAAAATAACGAGTGACCACAATAAATTTATAGTGTCAATGACTTACCTTTTCCTTTTTTTTTCTTTTTTTTCCCTAAGCCTGGAGAGGTCACTATCAGGATGTTTGAAGACCAAAATGCATCCTCCCAACATGTTTTCTCTTTCAGTAGGTTTATGCTGGTAAGTGCTTTTGTTAAAATAACTTTTTCAGTTTATAGGAATCCAAATAAATTGTCTGATACCCTTTTTTGTGTCAGAGCTACTCATACAGTGGATCTTTTTGCATTTCTGGAAAGTGATTCCTGCATTTGTCTTACAGCTTTCGGAGTTTTTTTTTTTTTGAACACATTTTTGCATAAACATGACTTTTTTTCATGTTGCACTTTAAGGTTAAATTATAATGTGAAAGTTATGGCCTGTTTTTCATGGAAATGTAATTAAACAGGACTGAGATCCTTTTTGTCATTTACATCTTTACTTTGTTTACACTCTTTATTTAGAATCTAACTCCTACCAAGGTTAAATAGTTTGTCTATTTATTGCTAATGACCCAGTTAAAACTTGGTCAGTGGTCCATTTGAAAGCTAGACTTTGGATAGCGACCTTCTTTTTTATATATATATATATATATATATATATATTCCTTTTTTCATACTTTATTGATTTCCTCTCTGCCCTTCTTTCTGTTGTCTGTCTTCCCTTGTTCACTGCAGGCAGCTTCATGGCCAGAAAATCCTTCAAGCAGCAGGTGCTGGGACTGTCCTGCTGTCACAGGTCACTTAGTGGAGCAGCAACGTTCACCTCATGTTCATACACTGCCTAGCCAAAAAAAAGGTTACACACTCTAATACAGCGGTTCTCAACCCTAGTCCTCGAGGAACTATCTTGCATGTTTTCATTGTTTCTTCAGCAGAAGCCTGTTAATCACTCAGTCATTCAAAACTGGTGTGTCACATCAGAGAAAACACTAAAACATGCAGGATGGTGTTCCTTGAGGACCAGGGTTGGGAATTGCTGCTCTAATATTTTGTTGGACCTTTAGCTTTGATTACAGCGCGCATTCGCTGGCATTTTTTCGATAAGCTTTGCAAAATCACAAGACTTGTTTCTATCCTGTGTTGCATTAATTTTTCACCAAGATCTTGCACTGATGATGGTAGAGTCTGACCGCTGCACAAAGCCTTCTCCAGCACATCCCAAAGATTCTCAATGAGGTTAAGGTCTGGACTCTGTGGTGGCCAATCCATGTGTGAAAATGATGTCTCATGCTCCCTGAACCACTCTTTCACAATTTGAACGATGAATCCTGCCATTGTCATCTTGGAATATGCCCATGCCATCAGGGAAGAAAACATCCATTGCTGGAATAATCTGGTCATTCAGTGTTTTCAGGTAGTCAGCTGACCTTATTGTTTGACCTCCTACTGTTGCTGAACCTTGACCTGACCAACTGCAGCAACCCCAGATCATAGCACTGGCCCCACAGGCTTGTACAGTAGGTACAAGGCATGATGGGTGCAGCACTTCACCTGCCTCTCTTCTTACTTTGATGCACCCATCACTCTGGAACAGGGTAAATCTGGACTCATCAGACCACATGACCTTCTATTGCTCCAGAGTCCAATCTTTATGCTCCCTAGCAGACTGAAGCCTTTTTTTAAGGTTAACCTCACTGATTAGTAGTAGATATTCTTAAGGCTACACAGCTGTTCAGTCCTAATTCCTTGAGTTCCCTTCACATTGTGCGTGTGGAAATGTTCTTCACTTCTGCTCTTCTGCTGTGGTTTTTCTTCGATTTCATTTCACCAAACGTTTAAGTGATCGCCGATCACTCAAGATTTTTTTTCCAGACACATTTCTTCCGGTTTTAATAATGCGTTGGATAATTCTTAACCCAATTTTAGTAATTTCTGCGATCTCTAGATGTTTTCTCAGCTTGATGCATGCCAATGATTTGACCCTCCTCAAACAGACTGACATCTTTTCCACGACCACAGGATGTCTTTTGACATCATGCAGTAATTATCCAATAGGAGTCAATTACACTCAGCACCTTTTTAAATTCAAACCTTATTGCTTTTTGCTTATTTTGTTTTTTTGTAGGGTGTGTCGTCTTCTCGCTGTCATTCATCCTCACCTGAGATTAGTTTCTGCCTGCCGTGCTGGGTGCATAAAGGACAGACATACAGGTGAGTGTGTTTTGCCAGGCTCGTAAAAGGAAAGATATCAAACCTACATTGATCAGGTGCAGCTACTCTTTGAGTCGTTTTTGTTTGACATACTGCAATTTCCACAAAAACTGTTTGCTTTTTAAATTCTCTGAGACGTAACCCTTTGAGTCAGGCTATTTGCTCATATTGCGGCGATATGTTTCACAAAGGCTGTTTCATCATTGGCCTCTACTTAACTTGTTCACCTCTTTCATCTAGCATGGATTCAGGTTTTGAAAATCCACAAATTTTTAGGTAAGATGAAATGTATCAAATTATTTTGCTGATCATAGGCCAGGAAATACTGCAATCAAGTCACTAGAACTTCTCCCAGGTTCTCAGTGCTTAAAGCAGTGGTTCTCAAACTTTTACGGAGTACCACCTCAGGAAAGATAAAGTTCTACAAGTACCACCTATTGCTATAGGCTTATAAAAAAACAGTATTGCCAACTTATATTCATTTGACATGAGCAAACAGGCCAAACCCAGATTCATAACAACAAATTCATAGAAAGTTGAATAAAATCGGCATGCTGTTTTGCACCTTTTGCTGCTAACAGGTCTTTGAAAGACTCCACTAGCACCAGTTTCCACTGGGGTTTACAAAATATTCTCCATTGCAGTTTTGCTTTGATAGACTCCATTCAGAGTTAAGCTGATAATGGACTTGAAGCACTCATTTTGACAATTTCTGCTTTTTAGTTTTACATCAGTTCAGCTTATGATGGTTAGGTCTCTCATTTATCTTACAAGTACTAAAATTTGAGCACAACTAATAAAGAATACTCAGGATAATTGTATCATCATTGATTATGATCATGATGTTTAGAGCTTATAGCTACACATTCATTGACACTGAAATCACTACAGCATCTAATGTTTAGTGTTGGAAGATTTTTGCAAATAATCTAAGAGGTTTGAGTGACTATAGCTGTTTTAATGCTTCTGTATCGCCTTCATAAATCAGGATGCTTTTTAAACATGAATAAATCATGTTTAATAGACTTCTTTCCTTTGTATTTACTGAATGTTTTGTCACACTATTGTTTAGTTGTGCACCAGTTTGTGGTTTTTGAATAATAAATACACTTTGAAGTCTTCAACTGTCTTGTTGTTTTTGATGCTTTTTAAACAAACTACAACTTGAAGATGTGATTTGAGCAAATTTGTGAGTAAACGGTGATATAGACTTAAACCAATAAAATTGGTAGTTGTGAAATCTTGGCAAACTTCTTCTGTTGCTTCCAATCTCTGCTACTCTGGTTCTGACCACCAGGTGGCAGCTGAACATCAGTGTTTCCACCTCCAGTCTGGACGGATGTTGTCAGAGTCGGTGTACATGCCTGAAAAGGCACAAAAACATACACTATATAGCTTAAACTCCTAAGTTGCGTGGTTCAATACACCCAAACAGAATTATTCTGATCTGCATTGATCTGGAAAGATCAATGCAGATTAAATCCAGGTTTTATTAGTTTGACCAAGACACAAATAAATTATCAAAATAATTAAACTATTAATGTACACAACTTAAAACATAAAGTTCAATTAGCCTTTAAGATAAACAAAATATTTAAGAAATCAAAGCTAATTAGAATGCCTATTAAAGCTGGACAACAACAGCAGAAAGACAGATGTGTTTCTGAAAGGCTCCACCCACCCTGGACATTATTTACGTTCCTCCCTGCCATCTGGAAAAAGACTAATTAAAACTACAACAAGCAGACTAAAAATGGTTTCCACAGGCTGTGAAGTATGCAACTCCTCCCTCCCTTTTACCAAGTCCTGAAGGTGATTTAAAAAGAAAAAATCTCAGTATTTGGGTAGAAACCACACAGCTGTTTGTAACATCCATAGAATCACTGTTTCTGTAAATGTCTTAATGTACTTACCCATTCCATCCTGAGAACTGTTAAACATTCTTGTTTTGTTGGGGTTTTAAAGCATAAACTGTTTCAGTTCTAGTTATTTTTTTAACTACTCGTGTTGCAGCGACTACATCTTTCATTTATTCCCAAAGGTTTGGGCTTCCTGTCAGAATCGCCAAAATTCTCACCATTATTCGATTAACGGCAGCTTTACAGCTGGGAGTATCAGAAATGTTCAGTTTTTAGCTTTACACGCAATCTCTTAATTCTGTTCAGGCTGAAGAACCATGGTCCCTAAGTCAGAGGCCATGGTTCTCAACTGGGGGGGGGGACTGGAATGTGTCCTCCAGGTTGGGGATGAGTCTTTGCCTCAAGCTGAGGAGTTTAAGTACCTGAGAGTCTTGTTCATGAGTGATGGTAGAAATGAAACGAGATGGATCAACGGATCGAGGCCTTGTCGTCAGTAGTGAGGGCGCCACTCCAGTCTGTCGCGATGCAGGAAGAGTTGAGTTAAAAAGGCAAAGCTCTTAAGTTTACTGGTCTGTCTACAGTCCAACTCCCACCATGATCCACGAGGTTTGAATCATGACTGAAGAACACGATCCTGCACACAAGCGGCTGTAATGGGCTTCCTCTGTAGGGCAGCCCGGCTCAGACTTGGAGATAAGATGAGAAGCTCAGTTACCCGGGGAGAGTTCAGAGTAAAGCCCTGCTCCTTTGCATCGAAAGGAGTCAGCTGAGATGCTTCAGGCATCTGGTTGGAATACCTCCTAACCGCCTCCTTGTGAAGGTTTTCCAGGCACATCTAACTGGAAGGAGACCCCAGGGGCAGACTTGCTGGAGGGATTATGTATCCTCTCTGGTCCGGGAATGCCCTGGGATCCTCCAGGAGGAGCTGGAGAGCTTCACTGAGAGTTTCCCTCCTGGACCTGTTACCTTCGTGACCCGACTGCTACAAGAGGCAGGGAATGAACGAGTGAACGCTCAGGGTTAGAGCTGGTGCAGATATCCTGCAGTCAGTGGTCAAGATGTGGGGTGCAATCTGGACAGGTCTCCAGTCCTTCACAGAGCAAACGCAAAGACGCACAACCACGCTTCTGCAGGCAGAATATGCAAACTCCAAACAGAGAAACCCTCGCTGAGATTTAAACCTCGTCGAGAAGCGACGGCGCTAACCACCGCACCACTGACTGAGCAGAGCAGCTTCACAGCAATCATCATGGCTTTTATGCCAGCAGTTAAAGGCACAAAAGACAAGTCAGTTATTCATCTTGTTCATTGTGCTTTTCGCATAAAGGCACATCCTCTAAACCTTTTTTTTTTTTTTTTTTTCAAAAGAGGCAGGCTGCGGTCATTTTTCACCCAAACCCATCAACATCAGCTGCCTGTCTGAGCAGAACCATGCCCTCCTTTTAGACACCTTTTTTTTTTTCCCCTGTCAGACTGAAAATGACTCCACTGGACTCAAGCCTGACACCCCTACTACTGGAGGGAGGCTGTATGGTGTTATTTGTAGGGAAAAAAAAAATGAGTGTACTTTTTTTTTTTTTTTTTTTTTTGATGTTTTCAGCCTCCTGTACTTTGAGTGATGTTTAGAAGGTGAGGTGAAATTATGTGGTCTGCTCTCTGCCTGTCTGAGGCTATCGCTCCTCTTTTTTTTTATTTTATTTTATTTTTTTTTCTGCTGCGACCCAGGCAGCTGTTACGTATTTACTTGTCAGCATGTTTGAACATGAAGGAGCAACCCTTTAGCTGTCCACAGTGTTCAGTTAATTAAAACGGAAAAGCAGTAATTATTTGCAGGGTTTAAATTAATGTGCTCAGCAGATTTGGTTAAAAAAAAAAATTGGTCATTAGAAAAATTTGGAGATTTTTTTATTTTTCTTCTCCTAATTGCTTAAGCAGCTTTTAGGTTCAAGATGGAAAAAAAGGCCTAGCATTTCTTGGAGGAATGGAAATCGCCTGTCTCCTTTCACAGTTCTTGCCCGGGATCATTTTATATTGAGAAATAATGGATTTGTAGCCATTTTGGACAAACCTTGAAAAAAAAACTGCAATATTGTGTGATGTTACACTTGGAGTATGGGTTGTGAATAACTCTCTGCTACTACCACATCAAATTTGAGCTCAGTATCTGTAACAACAGTTTCAGTCATAGCCATTTTTGTATTTTGGAAGGTCAGTTTCCTGAGGTAATTAACTGACTGACTGCTTTTTGCCAGTTTTATTAAAATATGTCTAGTGGTTTATGAGATGTTTCGGTAATAGACACATGAACACATACATGCGCAAAAACTGTTTCGTCCATTTTTGCTCAGAGGGTGATGATGACTTGTGGGTTGTTTTTTTTTCCGGTTAAATAACTGATTTACCAGCACATGTGAAGGACACGTTCCATACTGTTGCAGTGTTTCACTCTTCTCCAAATTGGTTGAGAATTAAATGAAGGGATAGAACAGGAAATAATCAAACATCTGGCTTTATTTAGTGAGATCCAACACTAGATAATAGAAAAAAAGTGATACAGATGAAACGGAGTGCATTAAGTGTCAAATATTTACCCTTCTGTGGCCATTTTAGATAAAACAAAGTGGCTTTGGTTTATCTAAAATGGCTGTTGGAGTTTCTCATCCTACAAACATGAGTTTGATGTCATTGTAGATAATAAATTAGGTAGTAGAAAGGTGAAAAGAATCAGTAGGGGTTGAGCCATGGTTTAGAGGGCCCGTTAAAGAGATGGGATGATGCCTCCACGTGGTCCCACCACCTGCGAGGAGGGCCAACAAGGTCAGGTGCCATGCAAGCCGAACGGCAGGCGAAGGAGGGTCCCTGGCCATGCCAAAACTTGGCAATAAAAACTAGCTCTAGGGACATGGACTGTCACCTCAGAGGCAGGTAAAGAGCTGGAGCTTGTGTAGTAGAGCTGCTGCTCCTTCACATCGACAGGAGTCAGTAGAGGTGGTTCAGGGATCTGAATAGGGCGCCTCCCTTTGGAGGTTTTCCAAACATGTCCCACTGGAGAGAGACCTTGGGGATTGGATTATGTATTCTCTCAGGCCTGAGAACACCTTGGGGTCCTCCAGGAGGAGCTGGGGAGAGGGAGGTCTGGGTTTCTCTCCTGGACCTGTTACCTCTACTACCTGACCATGGCGGTGGTGGAAGATGGATGGATGACTACAGAACAGTTTTTCACTTTGCTTGACTCAGAGCAAAGTTTCTGGATGGTGTTCACATATGTCTTCTTCTTTGCACGATACAGCTTTAACCAACATTTGTGGATGGTGGGGCAAACTCTATTTACAAACAATGGGTTTTGAAAGTGACGAACACAAAAATATCAGAAATATTTTTAATTCAGTTCTTTCTGAAGACCTTAAAATACCAGGCATCCAATTTTGACGTTCGTCCTTGTTTTTGTTTGGGTGATATTATGCACTGTAGATGATGGGATATTCAAAGTCATCCCTAGCCTCTATTAAGGAACATTACTTTGTAATTTTTACACCATTTTTAGATGCAGCTTTTTTTGCAAATTGGCAAACCTCTGCCCATCTTTACTTCTGAGAGATTCCGTAAATGTTGTTTTTCACACTGACTTGTTGCCAATTAACCTAATTTGTTGCAAAATGCTCCTCCAGTTGTTTCTTATTTGTACCACATACATTTACAGCATTTTGTTGCCCATGTCCCTACTTTATTTTTTGACGTGTTGCTGCCATAAAACTCAAAATTATTATTTTTTTTTTTTTCCTAAAAATTTCTTAAATTCCGCATTTTATATGTTTACGGTGTTGTGGATAAAATATGGACTCATGAGATTGGCAAACATTACATTCTGTTTTAACTTTGATTTTACACAACATCCCAACTTTTTTTTCCAGAATTGGAGCTGTAAGATGCAGTGGATTTCTGCTTTTCCTCTTTGTAGTCTTGTCTCCTTTCACCCTGTCTCCATGAAAGACTGTGACAGAGCTGTGATTGACAAGAGTGCAGAGAGTGATCATGAAGGTTGAGTCAACTATGCTTCGTTACAGGAGACAGGCTCTTGTTTTGCTTTTAACGGAGCTCCCGGGCGACTCGGATGGCACCCAGCTGCAAGCAAATCTTTTGAATTTCAAGGGGGAAGATAAGTCCGGCTTGTGATGCAAAAGTAAAACTGAGATGGAGACCACTTTTGGAAGGAAAAGATGTTTGTTTAGCCTCAGGGGCTTGTGTTGCGAGCGCACAGGTCCAAGGGGAGCTGCACTTTTCACGGTCCAAACATTCCCATACAGGATGCTGTGCAGATATGAGCTGCTGATCAAAGGCAGAGTTCCGATCCAAAGCTGAAATAGCTTCTCCTGCTTATCGGGTCATGTCGATTTGTTCCGCTCCTAAAAATGACCCATCAGAGAGGTAACCCTGGGCCACATGTGAGCGATGCTCATGAATACTTAACACATCACTGTCACGCATTCTGTTAGCGCACGTTGATAGTAGGAGGCAGTTTGATGTCAGTGATTCAGTCACAAGCCCTGCTAATGAAGAGCTAAGCAGAGGCACGACAAGTCCCGAATGGTTTTACCCTCAAATTTATTAATGTAGTCCTCATCCCTAAAGGGTTTTTTTTCACACCAAAATGTGATGTTAGAGGCTGCAGTCGAGAATTACTCATCCGCTATTACAAAAACATTTTTAGTTTGTCTTCAGTTTCTTTCACATGTCTCAGTTTCATTCTCTGCATCACAGCTAACTGTTTTAACATCTAAAATGGAGAAAGGAGTGGTGGACAAAAAACAATCTCAGAAATACCATTCCTTCAAGGAATACATATAGTCTGCCGAATTTCTTGTCAAGAGTTTTATGTTAACATCATTTTATGTTAAGAAATTAGAATTGTAGACATTTTGGCCAACTTTCACATCATTTTAGCTCAATATCTGTAAAATTATAAAATATATAAATAAAGTGTTATAAAATGTAAAGTTATAATCATCTTTGTTTTGGCTAATGTCTGTTAGCCATCTTGAATTGAATTGGCTCCAAAAGTTTATCTGTTACAGACATACATTAATGATTAATTTCTGTATGTTCAAATAAAATCTGTGCTGTGGTTCATGAGATATTTTACTAACAGACAAACAGGATTGACTTCAACAATTAAATCAAGTTTTAAGCAAAAATCTTCAAGCATTTGAAGTATGTGTTGTGAAAGATACTCTTCTATCACACTAAATTTTAGCACAATATCTGGAAAATTAACTAAATTATAACCAATTTTGTGTTTCCTAAGGTCAGTTGGCTGTGGCAGCCATCTTGAATTGAGTTCATGCCAAAACTTAACCTGTTGTCATTTTTTCTTTCTTGAAAGTTTTATTAAAATCCAAACAGTATTTCATAAGATATTTTACAAACAGACAGTTAGTTACTAATAAGAATAATAATAAAAAAAATCCTGCTCAGTCTATTAGTTATCCAAATATGATGATCAGTCTCACCTCTAACCACACCAAATTTTAGGTCAATATTTGTAGAAATGACTGGGTTATAGTCAATTTTGTGTTTCTTAAGGTCAGTTAGCTGCGGCAGCCATCTTGAATCAGGTTGACTGCAAAAGTTAATCAGTTGCAAAAGTACATCCAACCGTTGTTTTTCTGCAAGTTGCGTTAAAATTTGTCCAGTGGTTCTTGAGCTATTTTGTTAACAGACATACAAACAGTCAAAAAAAAAAATCGCCCTTTAATCTTCAGTGGTGGGGAATAAAAAACAAAAGCTAATTAGATAAAAAATAAACACATTATTTTGGATTGTCATGCGCAAACCATGACTGTAAATAGCAACTAAGTATAGATATGATTGGTGTTTCGTAAGTGTTGCGGACACCAGGACGAAACATTCCTTTTCCCATATTAGGTCTGCAGTAGTAGTTACCAAGGCAACAGCACTATTTGACATTTCTGGGTGGAGATGGGGGGAATGCAGTGTTAACCCTAGTGCCAAATTAATACCCTGAAATCCTACTTCTTAAGCCACCGATTTGGTTGTGAGAAGTGCCACTACACACCACAGAGGCTGTTTGAGACATTTTCATGAAGTTTACATTCACTACAAACTCTTCTCAATGACACTGTGTAATATCCAATAAAACATAAAACATTAATGATTTTAAGCATAAAAACTTGGTGCACAAGTTTGAATTTTTTGTAGATTTTCTCTTATCCACCGGCGGTCATAAGTATGCAAACACTCACAAGGATATCCGCACACCCCACTAAAATGTGGTTAAATGTTTCTTAGCAAGTTGTACCTCAACCAAATCCTTTTTCTGTCCATTAAAAAGCTTCTGGCATAATTCTGACTGGATATTTAATCACTCTTCTTAGCTGGTAGATTGTTTTTTTTCTTTTTAATTTAAGGATTTTCCAGCATAGACCCTGCTTTTAACCAGAGTCCCCAAATTTTGTTTCGTGTTAAGGTGGAGTCACTGGGAAGGAGCTTCATGTTAGCCTGCTTTACATATTCAGAAACCACTTTTGGTGTGTGTTTGAGGTTTTTGTACTGTGTGAAAAAAAAACTAATTGTGTCTAAGTTTTGTCTGTGTAGCTGTTGATTTGAAGTGAGGTTGAAGAGTTTGGAAGTAGACCTCCTCCATCGTTATTCCATTCACTTTGTGCAAGGCCACCACCATGCTTGAGAGTTGGTACAACGTTTTGCTAAGGTGAGCCTCATAGCGACTCCTCTAAACGTACAATACCTCTTATCATTGTGGTCAGTTAAAGGCTCCAGCATACTCCAAGAAGTCGGTTTGCTGCCACGTGGTTGCGAGTTGTTCGTTTTTGCACACAGCTTTCATAGTCCACGAGGCACTTGGCTCAGAACTCCCGGGAAGCTTCTCCCTCCTCCTACAGCGTTAAAACAGGTTTTTTTCCAGCCGACTTCTCAATTCTCCTGTCCTTGTTTTGCTGGAACAGTTGTAAAGCTCATCAGCTTTTCCACAGAAACACGTCCACAACAACTTCTGACCCATCACACAACAACTTGGCACAAACCCCTGTGAGAAACTGCTTGGCCAGAGTCTTGTGCCGTGAAGTAGCGGATGAAGCTGCTACAAGAACAAACTGACGCAATTTTCGTCACTCAACCACGTGAATGAGAGCCGACTTTGTGACCTCTCATGCAGGATGACAACAGGCTAACTCAGCCTTTCTCGTCTGACCATAAAGTGATTCTCCAGGAGGCATTTTGGTTCTCAGTTTATTATGAAGTAAAATGACAGACAATGACACCTTTTTTTCCAGTTCATGGCAGGCTTAAACCTGGGTGGCTCCTGAACATCTTAACCAGTTTCTTTTCCTCTGAGGATGACAAATAAGTACTGGTCAATCTAAAAAAAGTGCTGTCAAACAAATCCTTTTTTTTCTGGCAAAGAGAAACTATTAACTGCAGTTTGTTCGTGATCATTGATGAGAATTCAACAGTCCTTGGCCATGTCAAGTTGAAAGACATTCTAAAACCTCCGGCGCCACTTCTTTGAAAACTCAGGTGAATGAATGAATGGATACTTTATTTATCCCTGAGGAAAATTGTCTTCTCACAACAGGAAGCATAAAATAGGCTTCATAATATAACATCATAGCATTCAGAAATAGTTTTCGAACAGCAATCATATTTTACATAAAGACGAAAAATATGAAAACAGACTGATTGATCGCCTAAAGTGTTCTTTATGGCAACAGAGTTGAATGAGTGTGTTAGAGGAAAGGCTCTGCTGTCTCTGTATCGCGTCATGGAGGGCCTGGGATGGAGAGCAGTTTGTTCAGTCACCTCCTGTTTCTGACCGACTCAACCGTCTCCAGGTTCCATCCAATAATTTAGGTACGAATGTATGCAGGGGAGATCGGGTTTTACCATTTCCAACATTTTGGCCTGTAGCTTTGGAGCTTATTGAAGCCAGTCAGTTCAAAAATGCGATGCAAACTAGTTAAACGTGGCCGCTTTTAAACGGCGTAGCTGTTACTTCAGCAGCACCAACAGAACGTGGGTGGTTTCGTCTCAAACACAGGGAGTGAAATGTTACAAATGACCTCACAGGCTGGATTAGTGCTCGCACATCACAGGATGAAATGTAACCTAATGAAATAGTGATTCGGGCAAAGTCTTGAAACAGAAATGATTAAATGTTTGTTTGTTGTTGTTTTTTTCTTAAACAATTTGTGAGTATGTGTGATTGTGGGGGGGTGAGGCAAGTGTGGCATTTGAACATGGGCCTTATAATGAAATTGAACAAAATGTGCAAGAGTCACCACCTGAATACCTGAGTGTGTTTGCGCTTGTTTGTCGTGCACTGTGAATTACAGTGGGGACAGACATATGGCTCTCCTGGAGTCCGGGCCTCACGGGTCCACAGTAACCTACAAATCATTTGAGCATCATAATGAAACTGAATAAAAGCTCTGTGTGTGTGTGTGTGTGTGTGTGTGTGTGTGTGAGTAGGTATTAGTCACTTTCAGAATCACAGTGGTGACAAATGTATGTTTTTATTAAAACTGGTGGCCCATGCAGCACCGGTGACACAACTCTCCGAGTGGACAAAGGCTGAAAACCTGTCTACTCCATCCTTTGAAGAGGCGCCTCATGACTTTTGATGTTCACCTCTATGTTTTACAAGCTGATACGCAAGTTCTCTCACCTGTAACTTTAAATCACACACAAATGTTCAGTATTTCCTCATCTATTATACAGTATTGTTGTATGCCTGCCCTTCACTTATCCTCCATAAACTCTGCGTACCTCACATGGACACAATTCTTAATGTCCATCAGCAGCCTGCATCAGATAGTTGAAGTCTTGATTCCCTAAACATAAAAGTTCCCCAAATCCTCACTCTCCCAACTCCGTAACAAAATCTTTCCAGAGTACTGTTTGCCGCAAACCCGGTGGACTTTCCTTGATTTCTTTTATACTTTTTCATTCTCTCTCCAAAAATGCTGAAAGGCACCAGCAGCGAGTCTTTCTTTTCCAAGGTCTAGGCATACTGAAAGTCAAAGAAATCATATAAATCCAAATAAGGCTTAGCCTGGTGCAAGGCTGTGGGATGTAGGGGTGCGGAGGGTGCTGCAAAAGACATGCATGTCCAAACTCATAGTTAAAGAATTAATGAGAAAATGAATTAAAACAAATTCATTAGCGCTGCACGTGAATTTCCTATGTGATTTTGTGTCGTTTGAGTAAATCTGGTACATAAACCAGCACTGGTGTTTGTATATCTGTGTGCAAAATGTTACAAAATCCTAAAACCCCTACAAAAAATATACTGTCTATATACTGTCTAAAATATTCAGCATATTTCCTTTTCAGATAAGGCAACATGCACTGCTGGTGTGAGATCCACTCATTTATTTGGTATTATGATGTGGGTGTTCAGGGTCACACAGATTCACACATGCTCCCAGCAGCCTCCAAATGAAACATGTTCCTACGACCGTGGCCTGATGGAAGTTGTAACACTTACACGATTGTTCCAACTGATCCAGATTTTTGTCGCCGTGACCTCGCCTACATTACAGCTAACAGTTGAACCTCAGGCTCTACAGCTTGCATGGAACATATATACATAGAAACAAAATAAATGCGATTTGAATTCTATGAGTTTAACTACAAAGCTGGCAATGCCATTCTAAAAATAAACAACAACAAATAAAAAAACAAAAAAAAAATTAAATTTCGAATTTCTTTTCTAAAGTTGTCTGTGTCTGCCACAGGGTGCTGCTTCTTCACATGCACTATGAGAACTAAACTAATCATGTCCATGGTGAATCACATGATTTGTAGCCTTGTCCGGATTGGAGAAATTAGAAATGGCGTTACAATAATCGTCTGTCTCCTCCATAACTTGCATCTACAAATTTCTGCCCTTGTGTGGATTACGCAAAATCTATAATAAATTCTAATCTGTGCAGCCAATTCTTTCAGCCCTGGAAAAAGAAGAGTTCCATTAAACCACTTACATCCCCAAGCTAATATGACATTCATGGCCATGATGTGTGTAACGTATGTAGATGTCTGACCGCAGCTGTATGTTGGATTCTCATGGTTCTTAGTGGTTGAAATGTTGTTTCATCGCATCTTGTTTCAGCATTAAAACCGAAGCTGTAAACTGAAGGGATTGTTGTTTCAGTGGCTGGTGGTGACTAGTTCATCTGTTTGCAGGACCTGAGATTTGCTGACTTGATTTTAGTGTTGCGGCAAGGCAAATTTTCAACTAACTTGGAAAAAATGTGGAAGTGTTATAGTATAACAGCAAAGCAAAGCAGTGGTTGACCTGTCCCTCCCATGCTCTGGTACACAAAATTGCTTTTTTAAATGAAGCCTGACATCACAAATACAGGTACTTCCGATCACACGTGAAACATCCATTTCGTTCCTGTCTCTGACCGTATTCAACTGAAGCGCAGACAAAAAAGACAGAGTGGCACACGTGCACTGCTCGTGTATTAATTGCGCGTTTCCTGCCGTGTGCGCAACTTGTTGAACCGCGAGACAAGTTTAGGCTGTTTCTCTGATGGCCTGAGAAAGGCCCGGCTGGAGCTGGACGAGCGAGAGCGACGGTAACAGCGAGAGGGAATGTGAAAGAGCGATAATGAAAGTGCTGCACGGGTGTGACCGTGGATGCACGTCTCCACGCCTTCCAACTGCTTCCACACGTGTCCCTCGAGGTGGTTCAGATGCATTTACAAGCTCCATCTTCAAATGAAAATCTGACGGGGGTGGGGAGGTGGGGGGGGGAGGCAATTTGAAAGATCTCACCTTAAACATTTCAACCAGCATGACGTGATTTCAGAGCAATGGGATGTTGCAGTGTTTCTGAAAGCCCTCTGAATGATATCAGAATGTGCACTCATTGCACTGATTTGGCCTAAGACATAAGCCGTATGGAGATAAGTGGTGTATCTTTGACCCAAAATCATCTATTGAAACCAAGACTATTTTAGTTACCTTGTCCTGAGGTGATGTAAACAAATGTGCTATTTGTGTGTGCATTCCACTGGCACGCAGCTGGTTACGAATGCGCTTCCTGTCTCAAACAAGAGCCCCAGCCAAACGCATTACTTGCTCCTAATTATTATGAATGGCTTCCATTTTTAACAGCTTCCCTCTTAACTTTGTGACACCTCATATTTTTGGGTAAACAGCAGTCAAAGCATTCCTCGCCTGTGCTGGCCCCGTAGAAGGAAAGAAAAGAAAAAATAAAGGAACACCGTTTGTCGGGCGGAGGGGAGAACAAACTAAACTGAGTGCGGCGTCTGCGCCTGAATGCTGCCTCTGATCTGACTGTATCAGAGCAGGTACGAATAAAACACTGCAGCGAGTTCCACTTCCACTTCATTCTCCATATCTGTGATGTCATAAGGAGATATTTGTTGCATTTTGCATATGCATTTTTACAAGCCCATTTTTTTGCTAATAACCAAATATAAAGAAAAACAGCAACTATGAAGGTCTGGGTAGTGTGCATAAAAAAACCCCATTCAATTCATTCAATAAGTTGTTTTTATTCCGTTTCTCCTAACTTTGCATTGCATTTAGAGACTGAGACTTTAGATAGCAGCTGTGAACCAGTTCACTTGTAGTTAGTTTAGTAGATTAATTAAAAGGAAAAAAAAAAGAGGCGAACTTGTTCGATCTGTGCTTTGAGAGCTCCCCTTTGGGGCAATTCTCACAGACTTCTGGGGTGGTGAGAAGTCTGCCGGTGCAGAGTCTAGAGGTGCCAACAGGCTGTTGCAGTCGAAAAGACAGGTGTGTTTAGGTGTGATACACTAAAGTGAGTTCTTGCTTTTGTGTTTGTTTCTAGCACATATGAGATGGTGCAGCATCTAAAGGTACCAACGTTTTACTACCAACTGAAAGGGAAAGATTAATATTTCTATTGTGAAGAGGTAAATGTTTGAATTGAGGCAGTATAGGATTGCTTTAAGATCAATTTATTATCTTTAGTAAAGAAAAAAAATCACAAATTGGAAGTACTCCTCCACATAACAGTAGTTTTAGTGTGTTGACCTGTTTGTATCGCATCAATGACTGATTCAAAAACTAGTCAACAGTATGTCAGTGTTTGTGTTGTCACTGATTCTGACAATCCGCTGTCACAGATCCTGAATTTGTGACACAATCTATAAACTGTTGAGCCACATTTAACCCCCCCGCAAAAAACATTATGGAAAAATATTTCACAGTAGCTGAAAGTCCTATTTAGGTCATGGAATGCGGCGCTACAGTGTCAGGCAGTCTTTTCAACAGAGAACTATAGTAAGAAACTCATAGGATGACTCAAAAAAAGAAGAAAAAAAAACCCAACATGATTTGTGGGTTGGCATTATAGAGCAATAAAAAGAAATACTGCATCAGACCAACTTTGTTAAAAAAAGCAAAAAATATTTAGTTAAATAAAATGATAAAAATGCTCATAAAAACAAAATTGAGCAAAAAAATGAAAGATTACGTCACAGCTTGAATTACTTTACATAAATGCAAATCTTATCTCTTTCAGGCACTCGGTGACTCTCTTGAAGCTACTCTGGAGTCTTTGTTTGATCCACTTTCAAGTTTTTTTTTTAGGAATTAGGTGTCGAACTTGCTAGGCCACTTTAGAATCAGATACTCGAATCTTCTCAAAATGCTTTTAGGAGAATGTTGAGCTGTTCTTGTTCAAGAAGGCATCACCTCAGTTGTGAGAGGTCCTGAACTCTTCTCTCGAGAACGTCTAAAAAAAAACCAAAACACCTTAGCATCATATATGTTTCACATTTCTTTTAAATATTTGACACCATTTATGATTACACAAGGTAATTTTTTTCTATTTCCGCATTTCTATTTGTGTATTTTGGTGCTTTTTATAGTGTAAACACAGACTCCTGTATTTGGATTTTGGATGGGAAGTCTCCCTGTCCACTCTGGGGCCAGCTTCCCGTCTTGTGGCCACTTCGGTTAAACACAGCATACATATTCTAACAACACTGGCAGCCTGAATCTGGAGCATGCTGGAGAACTTTGTACTGCCTGCCACTAAAGGCGAAAAGGCGATAATAATTTTGTCAGCGTCTGTGTGTGTGTTTGTCCGTAGCATTGGCCAAATATCTCATGAACTAATGGAGTGATTTTAATGAAACTCTCAGGAAGTAATCATTGGATGCACATCTACTAATGATTAACTTTTGGTGTTCACCCCATTCAAGATGGCCACCACCGCTAAGAACCCTGTCAAACACAAAAATGGCTCTAACTCAGCCAACTTTATAGATATTGATCTAAAATTGGGTATGCTAATAGCTGAGCATAATTGCCAACGCATACTATGGGGCCAGTACAAATTGTACAATATTTTTGCTTAAAACTTTGCCATTAACAGTTGACATCATCTGCTAGTAAAATATCTCATAAACCATTAACCAGATTTTGATGAAACTTTCAGAAAGTATTTACTGAATATACATCTACAACTGATTAAAGTTCAGAGTCAACACAATTCAACATGGCCACCACAGCTAACCAGCATTTGCCAACACAAAAGGTTTTACAGATATTGAGCAAACATTTGGAGTGGTAGTAGCTAAGAGTCATCCTCAACACATTCTCTGAGTGCTACACATTGTGCAACATCTTTGTTTAAAACTTTGGCACTAACTGGTAAACTTGATAATGTCTGTTTGTTAGCAAAATATCTCATAAACTACTGGACAGAATTTAGTGAAACTCTCAGATAGTATTCAATTAATGTACATTTAAAACTCAATAATATCTGGAGTCAGCCCAATTCAAAATGGTCACCACAACAAATCAATCTTAACCAACCAAAAGTGGCACCAACTCTTAACAAAGAGTTGGTGTGGTAGTAGATGAGAGTCACCTTCAACACATTCCCTGAGCACTAACATGACTCGTGAGTTTCTGCAAAAGTGTATGAGACTTCACATAGCAAAGTTTGACCAGAAGCAGCAAAGGATAACTTTAGTTTCAAACACTCACATAGAAGGTGGCAGGCAATATGCATTCCTTCAAGGGTGCTGGGCCTTTCGTTTACTTTCTTCTTTATTTTCCTCATGTTCTTATCAAGTTGTGAATCTACTATGAATTATTCCTAACTTCCAAGTAAAGCAGTAGTCAGCTTGAAATAACACTACATCCCACTTCCTTATCAGCACTTCAAGTAGCTGTTGTTATCAAGATCTTCCCATCAAATATGCATGAGCAAATCC
>NC_051444.1:26739228-26740589 GCF_001649575.2 Kryptolebias marmoratus
CCCCCCCCCCCCCTTTTTTTTTAATTTCCATATTTCACAGGAAGAACAGACCACTGTTTCGAGGAGGTCTTTTGGCACCGGCACTCTTGCTCGTGTCCTACTGGATCACAGTTCTGAACAAAAGCCGAAGAAAGACTGTCGCTGGAGATTTGGATGCTGAATAGATGTGAGCTTCATTCGGATCTGGGCTGACATTAACCTTCCTGGCTGTCCTCTCTCCTACGCAGAGGTCTGCTCGTGATGGATGACCCCTCACACAATACACACCGCTCATGCCCATTAAGAGCATATCCTTATAACCGGATTAGGATCCAGTAATGGAAACTCAGGCCCATAATCTCCTGCTTGATACCTTTTGCTCTGATCAATCTTTGTTTGGTAGCCTTAGAGGTGGATTTAAAACATCGTGGGCTGCAGTTTCAAAGTTGAGGACACGTGTATGTGTGTGGCGGGAAATATTCAATGCCGGGTGTCTGATTCATTTGTCTTACTTGTTGGGTGAGGATTCATTTTGTGTTCCGGTTTGGAATGCTGAGAGGAGTCATTAGTTATTATCTGGGAAGGGTGTTGCTTCCGTGATTTATTCAGTGCCGAGACTGTGCTGGTGTGTTCCACCATCATAACCACTTCAAGCATGACCCATTTTTTTTTTTTACTACCTTCTTTTCTTATCCTTATCTGCCTCTTTTTCTCTTCCTATTTCAGGGAGCAGATTGTACAGGGTGAGTGTAGTATATTGTGTCACTGTAGATGTAGGTGGAAAACAAGCAAAAAAAACCCAAACATGTTCTGTTATATTATGATGTGTAAATCTGAATCTGCTTTTTCTATAGTGTCTAGATACAACACAAATAAATCTCTAGCTCCAGAAAAGAGAAAAGTAACAGAAACAGAAAGATATAGGTAGGTATATGTTCTTGTTAACATTTTACGGGCTTTCACTTACTCTGAATTGCATGATCTTGGCTAGTACAACCCCTGGCAAAAAGTATGGAATCACCAGTCTTGGATGAGCACTCATTCAGACATTTCATGCTGTAAAACAAACTCAGATCAAAAACATGATACAATAATAAGGCCATTCCAAAGTGCAACTTGTTGGCTTTCAGGAACACTCAAAGAAATGAAGAAAAAACATTGTGGAAGTCAGTAAATTATACTTTTATTGACCAAACACAGGGAAATAAATATGGAATCACTCAATTCTGAGGAAAAAAGTATGGAATCATGAAAAACACATAAACAAAAGACCATTCAAAATACATCACTAGTATTTAGTTGCACCACCTTTGGCTTTTATAACGGCTTTCAGCCTCTGAGGCATGGACTCGATGAGTGACAAACAGTATTCTGCATCAATC
>NC_051444.1:26741467-26757482 GCF_001649575.2 Kryptolebias marmoratus
ATGCTTCTTGCTACTCCACGTCGTCCAGCAGCCCTTCAAAGTGTCATGACTGCAGGTGTTTTTAACTGCAGACTAACGGGCACATCTAATCTGGGACAGGTGTCCATTTAGGGAAAGAAAATAGACTGGGTGTGTCCTTATTTTCTACCTCCAATTTGAGTGATTCCATACTTTTTTCCTCAGAATCGAGTGATTCCATATTTATTTCCCTGTGTTTGGTCAATAAAAGTATCATTTACTGACTTCCACAATGTTTTTTCTTCATTTCTTTGAGTGTTCCTGAAAGCCAACAAGTTGCACCTTGGAATGACCTTATTATTGTATCATGATTTTGATCTGAGTTTGTTTTACAGCATGAAATGTCTGAATGAGTGCTCATCCAAGACTGGTGATTCCATACTTTTTGCCAGGGGTTGTACCCATGTGAGGAACATTGGTGTTATTTTTGATGAGGATATGTTGTTTAACGTCCACACTAAAAATGCTACCAGAACCTCCTTGGTCCACTCGTGTAATGTTACTAAAAATAGGAATATCCCAAAGTGTTGTCGGAAAACTGGTCCATGCATTTATCACATCTAGGCTGGACTATTGTAATTCTTCATTATCTGAGTGTCCAAAAAAACTCTTTATAAAGTCTTCCGTTGATCCAAAATGCTGCTGACAGGGTTCTGATGAGAGATCATATTTCTCAAGTTTAAGCTTCTCTCCATTGGCTCCCTGTCAAATTCAGAAGAGGTTTACTTGTGGTTCCTAGAGGTTCTAAAAGTAGAATGGGAGGCAGAGCTTTCAGTTCTAAGGCTCCTCTCTTGTGGACTCAACCTCCCTGTCTACCTTTGGGACTTGTTTGGCTGGGGTTTCCTGAGCTATCCCTTAGTTATGCTGCTATAGGCTTAAACTGCTGGAGGACAACTGACCACATTTCTTCTCTCTGCTGCCGTCTTTCCTTTCTGTACTCTCCATGTTGGTATTTGCAATTACTGCTGCCACTAATTTTGTGTTCTCTGCTCGTCTTCCCATAAAACTCCACTTGGACCAGTCATTCTGTGTTTGTCTGTGTCTCTTTCCTGTCCTCTCAAAGCCCAGCTGTTCCAGGCAGATGGCCGCCCATACTGAGCCTGGTTCTGGTTCTGCTGGAGGTTTCTTCCTGTTAAAAGGAAGTTGTTTCTTTACTCTGTCACCGACATGCTGCTCAGGAAGGGGGATTGCAACAAAGTGAAAAAGTGTTATAAATGGACTGAATTGACTGTAATTAGATTTGAATCAGGATCTGTTTTGAACTAAATTTGGACTTATTTTGTTGTATAGTGCCGCTGTGAATTGGTGCTATACTGATAAACTGATTTGAATTGACATGAACATGTAGCACTGGGAGTTGTCCAAAAGGCGCCTTACAATCTGCTAATTTGTAAAAAAAAAAAAAAAAAAAAAAAAAAAAGAAAAAGAAAAAAAAGAGTTTCACTTTTAACTGTATTGGTGAATTTCAATTATTTCAACAGAACAAGATGAGAAATAGGGAGCCACAAACATTTTTCCTCACTTTTAGGGATTTTTTTTCAGATAATAAATCTGAATAGTATACTGCTCCTGCTTTGTCTTTACACGAGAAAAGGGAAGAATTATCTTTACAGCGCAAAGAAGAAAGACTAAAATAAAATGAAGAGCCTGCAAAATTTAACTCGCTAAATCTACTCAACTAGAATGGAAGCTAAATATGGAATTATCCAATGGACTTTTATAATTAAATTTTCCCCAACTGAAAGTAACCAAAGAAGAAATCAATAATTAGTTTTCATGAAATAATTATAAACTTAGTGTACAACAGTCTAGTATCCTTTGGTCAGTTAAAGTAAGTTTTAGTATTAAAAGAGGTTTAAAGGCTGGGAACACACTTCAGGACCAAATGTTTGTGAGAGTTCCAGTGATGGTGTCCGGTCCAGATCAGGACATGCACAAAATTGGGCTGTTGTAAATTAAATTTATGACTGAGATTTTAACAAGAGCTTAAGCACCTATTTTGAACCTCTAAACTGGTGAACATTTATACACTGCCTGGCCAAAAAAAAAAGTTGCCACCAAAAACAAAAAAGAAAGGTTACACACTCTAATATTTTGTTGGACTCCCTTTGGCTTTGGTCAGCTGACCTCATTCTTTGAGCTCATACTGTTGCTGAACCTAGACCTGACCAACTGCAGCAACCCCAGATCATAGCTCTGCCCCCACAGGCTTGTACAGTCAGCACTAGGCATGATGGGTGCAACACTTCACCTGCCTTTCTTTTTACCCTGATGCTCCCTTCACTCTGGAACAGGGTAAATCTGGACTCATCAGACCACATGACCTTCTTCCATTGCTCCAGAGTCCAATCTTTATGCTCCCTAGCAAATTGAAGCCTTTTTTTTCAGGTTAGCCTCACTGACTAGTTAGTAGATATTCTTAAGGCTACACAGCTGTTCAGTCCCAATCCCTTGAGTTCCCTTTGCATTGTACGCGTGGAACTACTCTTACTTTCACTATTAAACATAGCCCGGAGTTCTGCTGTTGTTTTTCTTCGATTTCATTTCACCAAATGTTTAAGTGGTTGCTGATCATGATCATTCAGGATTTTTTTCTAGCCACATTTCTTCCTCGAAGATCATGGGTCCCCACTATCCTTCCAGTTTTTAATAATGTGTTGGACAGTTCTTACCCCAATTTTAGTAGTTTCTGCAATCTCTTTAGATGTTTTCTCTGCTTGATACATGCCAATGATTTGACCCTTCTCAAACAGACTGGCCACGACCACGGGATGTCTTTTGACATGGTTGTTCAAGAAATGAGAAGCTTTTCATTGCACCAGTTGGGGTTAAATAACTTGTTGCCAGCTGAAACATAATCACCCATGTAGTAACTATCCAATAGGAGGCTTGTACCTGTTTGCTTAGTTAAATCAACATGCACAATAGTTTCCATTTAAGTTTGTTGTTGGAAATCATCATACGTAAAGTTCTTAAAAGAAGTCTTTTATTTGCCGTAGAGTTTGAGCTGTCCACAACAAGTTGTATTATTTAAAGCAACATATGTAACTTTAGGTTCCTTTGAATAAAGTAACAATGAAAAGTTTGAATGCATCGATTCATTTAAAACTAATGTGTCTAAGCATTTGTGACTACTGAACTGTATATACAGCTCTTTTATAATTAATATAGTAAAAATGGTGCTCAGTAATGGAGAAATATAATATGCTCGCCTCTTTTGTTCATTACATCTGTTTGCATTCCTTTGTATCAAACAAAGTGTGGGTTCCTATCTATAATTTAGGCCATTTGTTCCCTGAACAGCAGCAGAATTGGTTCATGGACATATAAGGGTTGAATTCTGGATGTTTTTCCTTTTCATTGACTTATTTTTGTCTTAATCTCATCTTCTTTTATGTACACTCTGAATGTATTTATTATGTTAGTTGGATTAAAGAGTGGGGCCAGAGTGGTGAAGAAAGGAAAGCAGACCCACAGGAACTGAAAATGTGGTTTAATATCTGGTTTTGTGACTATAAACACACTTCCTGAACTTCATACAAACAATAAGCAATCGATTGCATGCACAAAAGCATTATAGTCAGCAGTTTTGCATCATGTTCATAAAATGGCTATTTTATCAAACTGATGTCAGGATTATGGGCTATGAGTTATGTTGATCTTCTGGAATACTGCCTGCTTTTTAGTCATCCGGCATCAGCCATAAAAGAACAAAATCTGTCAACCAGTCAGTCATTTATGATGCTGGATGTTTATGTCAGGTTGTAGAAGCCAAGATCCTTGCCTTAAAACATATTTTCCACCAGTGGATTACAGATTTCTTTCTAAACTGTCCTGTTAATGATTGAATACAGTACTTAGAACATAAGTCATCCACATGGCTTGGTTCACCTTGGCCTTCATTCATAAAGTCTTATTTACTTCAAAGCACTTTAGGTGGTGCAAACACCAGTCCAGAAGACTTCAGGCCAGGATGAAGCTCTCCACATATTTCTTTTGATGTAAGTTTTGGATTTTATTTTGTTTGATGATTGTTTAAAATATTCAAGATGGTGCTGCATTGTGTATCCAGCTACCACTCGGACCTGTGTTGAAAGTCTGAATGACTAAATTCTAAGAATAATGTTTTGCTTGTGATTCTAAAACTGAAACTCTAAAAAATAAAGACCTCTTTCTTGAACCTTAAAAATAACGTTCTACGCAATATTACAAGTTCTCACCTTTTGAGTATGTGTTGTGAATGACTCTCAGCTACCACCAGCATTAATTTTTAGCTTAATATCTGTAAAAGTGCCCGAGTTATAGTCATGTTTGTGTTTACCAAGGTCAATTAGCTGTGGCAATGATCTTGAATTAGACCGACTTTAAAGGTTAATCATGTGTAGATGTACATCCAGTGATGACTTTTTGAAAATGTCATTAAAATTTGCCCAGTAGTTCATGAGACATTTTGTTAACAGACAAACAGAGCTGACTCCATTGGTTAATGCCAAGGTTTTCGGCAAAGGTGTTATGCAACAAGGAGCATTCAGAATATGTGTTGTGATGCCTCTCAGCTACTGTCACACCAAATTTTTATCTAAAAGTATACTATTATTTTATATTATAGCCATTTTTGGGTTTCCAAGTTGATTTGGCTGTTGTAGCCATCTTCAATTGGGTTGGCTTTAAAAGTTAATTATTTGTATATATGCATCTAAGAATTACTTTTGAAGAATTTCAATAAATAGATATTTTGCAAACAGACAAACATGCACACCTTTTAGTGGTGGGCAATAAAAAGGTTTCTCTTTTTTCTGTAATTATCTGATTGAAGGAAAGGAAAGTCTAATGAATGATGGTACATTTTAATGGAATGTATTTGTAGCTTCATTTTAATTGCCTCTCAGATGAGGTTTTGCGTTCCCGATATTAGGCTATCCTTTTACCGTCTTTAAGACTGCACAGGCCCTGACCAGAGCTAAACTGAAGAAATGTTTGGTTTCTCTTCCTACATCTTGCTTGAAATCCTGTAAGGACCCTCCAGCCCTCTTTCTTCTTCTTTAAGCTTCCACATCCAGTCGAATCATCACTTCACGTTGAGGATTATCTCTGACTCACACACTAATATCACACCTTCAGTGGAGCTGCTGTAACGCTCATTCTGCACCGTAATAAAGTGCACATCACAGAACTTTTTTTTTTGTAACAAAAAAGGACCTGAAGTCAAATCAAGTTGAAGAAGATAATCCCTGTACTTTTTTCTGAGCATATCACTGGCAAGAACTCATATTTTCTTCTAATGCAAGCAGGTATATAAGAATATGAGATTTAATAAGTATTGTAGGTGGATAAAAAGAACGTTTGAAAGGAAGTAAAATCCTCATTGTGAGGCCCTAGAAGGGCCACGGCAGTTCTTGGGAGGCTCTTGGTGGCTACATTGTTATTTCTGCTGACCATATATTGGGTTGATAACTTGCAAAATTGCTTGGAACACAGTCTACTCCTCTTTGTTCAATTTGGAGGTGAGCTGTACTGTCCTTCACTCATGGTGAAGAATACAGAGCAGGTTGTTGTTAGTCAGCAGGGGAACACATTTAACTTTTTACTGTCCAGAGCGAGACATGAGCTCTGGCAACCCTTCTCCAGCCGGGCAGCCTCAGCAATAAAGTGAATGATGACTTTAAGCAGTATATTTGATGCAATCTGTGCTGAATTGCTGAGTTTGGCAGCAAGATGTGCTCCGATGAAGCTGTCCCGACTGTCAATGAGAGGTACAGAGTCCAACTTGAGTTGCTGGAACCTTTGCAGAATGAAATGTATTCGGCACAGAAGCCAGATGTACAACAGAATGTAGGAAGGCAAAGACGGACAATTTTGTTTTTGTGTCTGTGATTTTATGCATCTTTTACAAAAATAGCTCATGAACCACCAGACAGGTTTTAATGAAACTTGCAGACAGTAATCATTGGATGTACATCTACAACTAATTAACTTTTGGAGTCAACCCAATTCCAGATGGTCGCCACAGCAAACTGACCTTAGAAAACATAAAAAATGTCTATAATTTAGACAATTTTACATATATTGTGCTATAAATTTGGTGTGGCCGTAGCTGAGAGAGACTCACAACACATTCGCCAAGTGCTACTTATTGCAAAAGGTCTCTGCTTAAAACTTTGGGTTTAACTGTTTGGAGTCATCCATGTTTGTCTTTTACCAAAACATCTCACAAACCATTGAATGGATTTCACAAAATGTTTCAAAATCATTGAATGTATATTTAGAAATGAATAACTTTTAAAATAAATCCAATTCCAGATGGTCACCAAAGGCCATCAAAATCAGTGAACACAAAACGTACTATACTTAAGTCAGTTTTTATAGATATATAGCTGAAGTTTGATGTGGTAGTAGGTGAGAGTCATTAACAACACATACTCTGACATGCCAGGACATTGAACAAGACTGCAGAGAACATTATTTTCAAGGTTTGAACAAAAAAACTACAATTCCATCATTTCTCATCCTGTCCTGATTTTAGTTTAAATCCTTGTCATGATAGGTAATAGACGATATGCATTTCTTCAAGGAATACTTGGCCTTTATTTAGTTTTTTTTTTTCCCCATTACATTCAGCACAGGGTTTCACTGTAGGAAATATTCATTATTTTTGCCCTAACAAAAATGAAGAAACCAAGCATTTGAAATGGCTCTAACCACATATAATTGCTGAAATATAACTTAAAAGACAAGGACATTACACAACAGATGTCTGGACTCCTCTGAGATGGCTTT
Organism: Kryptolebias marmoratus; assembly: GCF_001649575.2. Taxonomy (NCBI): domain Eukaryota; kingdom Metazoa; phylum Chordata; class Actinopteri; order Cyprinodontiformes; family Rivulidae; genus Kryptolebias; species Kryptolebias marmoratus. The sequence continues at coordinate 26,748,263 of NC_051444.1, forward strand.
TTATAGCATTTCTGACCCTGGTTACAGGGATTTTCTCCCAGTCATCCCCAAAAGCATTAGTTAGGTCAGACACTAATGTTGAGCAATAAAGCAGGGATTGTGGTTGGCATTCCAGCCAAGCCCAAAGGAGCTGGTTGGGGTTAAGGGCATGGCTCTTTTCTAGGATTTAGCTTTGTGTGTGGCTAATTGATATGCAAAAATGGGCAAATATCAATTATCAAATATCGTCTGCAAAGTTCTAAGCCTAAAGCATTATTGTAGGTATGTCTGTGCAGGATTTCAGACAATAATGACGCTAATTGTCAACAAGGTAAATAAAATCCCCACCTGATTAATATTGTATATGTCCTTCTTATTTCACCAGAACAGCTCTGACCTGTCATGGGATGTGGGATTTCTGAGGATGTCGTGAGGGCTGGGTCAGTGCTTCTCTAAAATGGGCTTCTTCTGGTGCTGAATAGACAATGGGATTTGAATCTTAACAGCTTGGAGGCTGTGGAAACAGCTCTATGCTGTTTTCCTAGAGGGGCAGTCTGTGCCTTTACAATTTATTTATTTATTTTAAACCCCTGCAAGAATATTAAAGTGAGGGAATTGCAGTACCTTTCACATAACTGTCAGGATCAGGTTCTAAATGTTTTTCACTTCACCTGCGAGCAGTTTAAATATTGTTGCTGAATAGGCCCTACAGAATGTCTTAAACCGGTGTGAAATAGAGGACTCAAATGCATACAAGGCTCCAGAGGCAGAAAGTGAAAAAACACAATTTGCTTTTTTTTTTTTTTTTTACAAAGCCAAGAGCAATGGGAAGGCACAAAAGGTTAAAAACAAAATAAAAACTCGAGGCAAGGCATGGTAAGCCAAAACTGAACTTGACATGAACTGTGTGCAAAGCAACTGTACACAAGACTCCAACAAGATAGCAAATAAAAATGAAGGTTTATATTTACAGTCCTTCTGTGACTATCATAAAGCAATAGGGAGGGCAGGAAGCAAGACTAACAGAAATAAACCATGTAACAGACTTGCTACATGGAGCCAACCAATCTTGTTTAACTGGCGAAGAAAGTCATTGTGCTATTTCCCCACAATTACAAATAAAAAGTGTGTATTTACTCAACATAACTAAACCTCAAAGCAAAACTAACCACATGCATTTTCTTTTTTGTTAATTTTGTGATATTTAATTTAATTCACAGTACATCTGTGGTTCAATTTCTGAGTCAAACTGAAAATTTTTCAGAACTCCACATGAAACTTTTGCATTTCATAGCATTTACATTTAGCAAGGAGTGGTTATTTGAAACATTTTGAATGTTCAATTTAATGTTCACATTCTTTTTAAACATCTGTTATGAAATGTACTTGCGATCTGTGTGTCCCCCGACTTTCGCACAGTGTCTGCTGGAGATAAGCACCAGCTCGCCATGACCCGGAAAGGAGAAGCGGGTAAAGGAAAATGGATGGATGATTTGAAATGTACAGTGTTTACCGTCAACTTCTGAAATTGCTGTTGCAGAAATGACATATTTGTGTAATTCGCTGAATGTCTGTTTGATACAATATATAACCGAAGAGGAGAAGGAGGAAAAGAAACAGAATGAGCAACAGCACATATTTATAATATCCTCAGAGTTCAGAGATTTCAAGCTTGTTCAAATTACAACTTGTGCAACAACTGCCTCCACATTTATTCCATGCTGTGGAGAGCAGTGTGACAGCCTGTTGGTGTGTTTGGGGAGAGCCACACAAGACTAATAAAAAATAAATAAATAAATAAAATCAAATTAAGTTTGCAGTGATCACTCTGTCGGTGGAATTCTTCCTAATTGGTCATGTCTAGGTGCTGTCCTGCACACTGAACCCACACTTGGCAGAAAGCTGTGGTCATCCTGGCCTATAAGACAGTGTTCACAATTTAAATTAGATTAGTAATACAACACAGTATGACTTTTAAATTATTTTATGTTGAATTTATATTGAATAATGTTATAAGTTGACAAATCCTGTCTGGCTGCACATGACCTGAACTTTTGTCTCTTCTTCTGGGAAGGATATTGATATTTTTTTAAATAGGTGGGGGGGAAAAACTAGAATTTGGCATTCATTTCTTCTTTCTGTTATACCAATCTGGTACACAGAACACCAAGACTTATTCTGACCTTTACACCCCTGATAGTTAAATAAACAAATTGTAGACTTTTGTGGTCTAGAAGTAGAGAAAGAAAATCTGTACAGGCTTTTAAATCCTTACAGTGCAGCTTGTCACCAATGTCAAGTGAACTCCTCTGTGAAAGACCTGATTTTTATGAATTGTATCCTTGGAGCAGAAATCAAAAAACACTCAGGAGAACTGAATCAGTTGATTCAATGCATTTGAGTGCTGCTTCACTAAAAGGGTCAAAGGTGATGTGCTTGTTTAAATACATCAACTTGCAGTCATTTTCCCACCAAGTAGGAATATGGCTTTGGGTCATATTTGTCGCAGAGCACTTCTTATAACAAATAGCACCGCGATACCGCAAACTCTCCTGGCATTGGAAATGAGCAGAAGAGTCCAATTGCTATTCTAAGAGAATGGAAGCTTTTTCAGCATCTAATCATGTCAACAGTTAACACACACAGCTAAAACCCACTAGGAACTGAAGCAGTCAAATTTAAACCTCAAAAAGCCAACTAAGAGAAGAACACTGTCACAAGATCAACACAGCAAACTTCACTTGGAGACAAAAAAAGCAACTTCATCACATGAATGATGAGACTGATAAACAAATTTTGTAGCTATGCTGTCAAACAGTAATTTCTAAGTACAGTTTAAGTCTGTAATGTATTAATTTATGGTATTTGAAGAAGACTACACCCTAAACAAGGACTGATAACCTTCTTCAGTGATAAGCTACTTTCTTTGATTTGCTTCTTTAAGAAAACTAGTAAAACCACCGATCAGAGTTTTACAAGACCAAAAAAAGAACAGACATGAGTGACTTTGATCTACTATCACCTGACTTCAGCTCCAAACTAGAAGCACTCGGGGCAAAACCAAAACGGAATCACTGGTTTCTTGAGACAACCCCAACATTTCATGAAAATGTCATTAAAATTAATTAAACGGTTTTTAGGTAATCTTGCAAACAAACCAACACCACCAAAACATATCTAAAGCATTACACTTTACACCTCAGCTGCTGTGTTAAAGATAAAAATATCTGCAGTAGAATACATAATTAAAAATGTACTAATTCATGTAATATATATGTATGTATAAATGTGTGTGCATGTTTTAACATTTTCTACTTTTCTTGAATACTAAATAGTAATTTCCTTTATATTAGAGAAAACCTCTACAACCTGTTTCCCATGGAGTTTTAGCATAACTTCAGCAAACCCTAAGAGTACAAAAAAGTGTAAAATGCTACATATTTAAGTTCAAAAATCTTCTGATCTTTCCTTATGTATTGAATAAAACTGTCATATGGTATCAACTTATAGTGCTTCGTTGGAGGCTTTTGTAATAATCATTACAGCTGACATGTCTGAACGCTATGACAGCTAACTTGAAAATGATATTTTTCTCCATTGAGTTTTCTGAACATGTGAACCATTCTTTGATCTCAGTCTCAGAAGGGAAGTGTCACCTTCATCTATAAAGAAAGTCAGATTTTGGCTGCAGGCTATAGCTTAGTTTTTTTTTCATCACAGTCTTTTGTCTTCTCAAAATTTAGTTTTCAGTCCTGTGATGCTTTTCACAATGGGAATGAGCTGTTTACTGGTCTAGATATTTCACAGCAGGAGGCTCAGCTTATTCCACTCACAACACGCAATTGTCATCTAACCTATACAGTACATTTATGGTTAAATGGGGGATCTGTTTAAAGAAATACTTTAATTACAATCCCTTACTGTATATACAGTACATCAATCAGCCATAGCATCATGACAACAAGCAGAATTAAGTAAGACGCCCTGCTTGTTTTGTTAAAATGCAATATTTGTAGACCACTCCCAGTATCTTTCCTCCTTCTGCATAAAGACACTGAGGGGCTAAAAGCTTCTTAAAAAATTTAACTTTTTTGAAAACAAGTAATGGATATGTATTCTTCTATTACAACAAAGCCCAATTTACAGAGCACACATCATGCAACTAAAAATAACACAGTGTAAGATGATTTTTGTTCCTGGTGTTATTATAGATATATTAGAGAAATTAAATTGGTGTTATTTCCCAACTTCCTTTAATTCAAAACAATAGAAAATGCCCATTATTCCTTTTAAATGCTGCTTTTGTGGCTTTTTTTTGTATCTTTCTTTTATTGTTTTATTTGTTATGTTTTGAAAACTAAACTTTAAGGACTACAACTTTGTCTAAAATTAGAAGCACTTGGAGTGTGCAAAACTCCACCAAAGCCACAATGTCATGTGATCTGGATCAGCCCCAACATTTCCTGAAAATTTCATCTAAACCTGTTCAGTAGTTTTTATGTAATCTTGCTAACAGACAAACCAACTAATTAACATGATCGAAGACAAAACCTCCTTGGTGATAGTAAGTAAGTAAGTAAATAGTATCTGGTATTACATTGTAAAAAGGCAGTTTTGTAAATTCATTGTCCTTACCACAAAAGCAGTGTTTTGGGATCAAAATTGTTTCTTTATTAATTACTTAATTTAATTAACCGGGAAATTATAGTTTAACCCAGGAACAAGACAACAGGGAAATTTTCTTAGTTAGTGTAAAATAATGCCATAAACTTATATAATTCCCAATATGTGTGTTCATGTACTGATTGAGAAGAATTGTCTTCAAAAGCAAAAGGAAGTTTTTTTTACTGTATTTGTCTTCTAATGTTCACTCATTTTGTTGTGCTTTTAATTTGTCAGACACCAGATCTGGACATTTTCCAGTACAAATGCTCTCGGTTTACAGTAGTGTTACTGTCTAAGAGAGCCCCGAATAACTCGATCTTAAGAGTTGCTCTGGATATAATAATGAATAAAGCTGAATCATAAAAGAAAACTCAGTTAATGATTGTTTCTATGCAAACATGCAGGGATTGTTACATCCACCAGATACTTTTATCCCCCAAACCCTTGCATCTACTGCATGAAATACACTGGGGGGGCAATGTGGGATTCAGAATAATAAACAAGAACAATTTGGCATGTAGAAAAATGTGAACTGAATTCACAACCTTTTGAACACGAGTCAAACACTCTACTAATGAGTTACAGCGCCCAACAGCCAACTGCTGAAAGTGAAATAAAGCACAAACAGAACTGCTGCTTGAAAGATCATACCCAAGAGAACTAGAGTCTACCCCTATCAGCCTGCATGACCCTGCACAGGTCCCCAGCGTATTGCAGGTCCTTAAAGTGATGGGTGGAATGAAAGTCTTTCACATTACATGAAAGAGAAACCTTTCTATGCATTCTTTGACATAATGCATGTGGCCCATTGCCTTTCATGCCAGAGTTTTAATCAGACATTATTTTATGTTGACAAATGATGAACTTTTAGTTATTTTGGTCTGTTGAAAAACCTTGAAAATAACAGATCAGTTTGAGGTGAGTTTCAATGACAACCATGTCAAATTTTAGCCCAATATCTGTAAACCAATCAGGTTCATGAAATATTTTTCTAACATACACATGTACAATGAACTTTCCCTAGTCTGTCTCTGGAAACAATTAAAAAAAGGATATTGTAATTTGTGGACGATTGCCCATGATGTCTCATCCATCATTCTTTTTTATATGTATCAGGGATAAAAACTGGATTTATTTTGAACTCTTCCTGCTGTCAGATCTCTCACACTGCCTTAGTTGTATGTAGTTTGCTTCTCCTTCTTGCCTTTATCTTGTCTAACTCCTCCCCAGGGACTGAGAGGCAGAATCAATGTGTTGGACATTACTAACTGTACAGACTGTTTCACTAGAGGTCAAATTAGTGTTGAAGTGACAGTGGACTGTTTTTGCTCCTTCAAATAGTTGAAAAAGATGAGAGGGAGCAGCCTGTACAATAGAAATGTCAAGTCATCCATGTCTTTAAGTAATTCCTAAATGCTATATTGGAAAATGACAGATACCATTGTGAATAAAACTATATTTATTCTAGGATAACAAGCCCTTTTCACTCATACTGCTATTAATCTGACAGCTGCTAAACCTGTCATGTGTGAAATACCCCTCGCTGCATTTTCATAACATTTTGTGGCATTTTATTTGCCATTCTATGGTATTCAGCTTTCCCAATTGGTATGCTAACATATACTTTAACCTTGTATTTTTTATTTTATTTTTTTTTAGCTTTGCAATACCGTCAGCCATTTAATTTACTTTGATTTTTGAGTGACTTGTGTGATATCAAACATAAATCATACAACGTTTTTCATGTTACTCTTAAGGAAAATAACATCTCACTAATTAGTTCCAATGTAGAAGATAATCCTCAGTTTAAAGACAATAATGCAGCTGCTGAGTCAGAACAGACCAGATGTGGTTTTACACAAATGAGACAAATTGTCTCGTTTGTCTCTATGTGGCCCTGTTATTTTCCACCATTCACACTCTCACTCACACCTTTGGACAATCTAGAGTAGCAAGTAAACCTAACATGCATGTTTTTGGTCTGGGGGAAGAAACTGGACCACCTGAACCCACAAGTGCATGGGGAGAACATGCAAACATCACACAGAAAGGTTGGGAGGTGATCCTGCAACTTTCTTGCTGTGACGTGACAGTGCTAACCCCTGTGCTGCCCATCTAATTTTATGTCCTGTTAAATTTCAGAGAAAAAACAAATATATTTTCTGCACTGTTACTATGCTAAGTGTAAGGAGCAAAAATGGGAAAATGAGCTATTGTGCTGTGAAAAACTGCCGGTACCCCTAAATTTTTCCTCATTATGTAACTACCATGTTTCACAGTGGAGATGCTGTGTTCAGGGTGATGTGCAGTGTCAGTTTTCTGTCACACAAATGTTTTGCATTTAGGTTAAAAAGTTCAGTTTTGGTTTGATCTGAGCAGAGCACCTTCTTCCACATGGTTGTTGTGTTCCTACATGACTTGTGGCAAACTCCAAACTGGACTTCTTATGAATGTCTTTCAACAATGGCTTTCTTCTTGCCACTCTTCCATAAAGGCCAGATTTGCAAAGTTCACAACCAATAATTGTCTTATCAATAGATCCGAGATTTGGATCTCTGCAGCTCCTGTAGCGTTACCATGGGCTGCTTTTAGCTGCTCCTCAATTTATTGCTCACTTAGCCCAGAAGGTCAGTTTAGAAGGACAGTCACAACATGGTAGGTTAGCAATTGTGTCATACCCTTTCCATTTTGGGATGATGGGTTAAACAGTTGTGTGAGATGTTCAGAGCTTTGGATAACCAAACCCTGCTTTAAACTTTTCAACAACTTTCTCCCTTTGTCTGGTCTATTTTTTGGTCTTTATGATGCTTTTTGGTCACTAATAATATTCTGTAACAAACCTCTGAGGCCATCAGAGACCAGCTGTCTTTATATTGAAATTAATTTACACACAAATAGACTGTTTACTAATTAGGTGACTTCTGAAGGCAGATGGTTACACCAGACTTTAGTTAGGGGTATCAGGGTGAAGGATTGAAAATATAAATAAGAATATTTTAAAAGAAGTATTATTTTCCTTCCACTTCACAGTATTGCAGTACTTTCTATCCTATAAAATCCCAGTAAAATACTTCAAAATGTGGAAAAGTTCAGTCAGTAAGAAAACTTTTTCAAGGCTCTGTATGTTTAAATAATTTAAGGGTGGCAGATTAATGAAGTCATTATTATCCCATATATTGTATAAAAAGAGTTTACATTATTCTTTTTCTTCATCAACTAGGTTTCCCGGTCCTGGTTTTGGAAGGCACACTTTCCTACATATTTTAGATGTGTCCCTGCTCCAACGCAGCTTATTCAAAGAAATAAACGACCTCAACAGTTTGTCACCAAGTTCTGCAAAAGCTGTTAGTGTTCCATCAATTCAGACGAGGTGTGCCGAAGCAGGCACACATCTTGATCCCGCAGGGTAGTGTGCTCTGAAAAGCAGGATTTTGGAAACACTGCACTGTTGACAGCAAATCATTTTGGAGTTTTAAGAATCAAATGTTAAAAATGAATGAGCCTGAACCAGAAAAGAAGGCTGAGTGCCACCCCAAATCTGAAGGAGAAGCATTTTATTCTGAATAACCAGGTATTTTAGAGATAGAACAAACTCCAACCCCCTTTTCAGATGATACATTCAATGATCCAGCAGCTCTTGTTCAGACATGAGTTAATTTAACAAAACAAGCAGAGTTTAGAACAAGTTTTGTTTGCATGTTATGCTGGCTCACCTTTGAGTCAATATGACAAGAGGCACTTAGAAAACATGTTTTTATTTGTATTGAATGGGTCTGAACAGGATGGTTTTGGAATCAGATCATCTCCCTGAGGTACCCATCTGGTTTAGGCTCTAAGAAGAGCTGGGGGCCAAACCAAAGCACACTGGGATTATATATCACCATCTTGGTAGGAAGTGCTTGGGGATGTCCTGGGGGATGCAAGTGGATGTAACTTAGATAACGAATGTCTGACTGCTCTACTGAACCTGAAGCCAAAACTGTCTGGAAACAGGAAAAAGATCAACAACGTATATATAGATTTTCAAACTTGAATTCCCCAGACCAAAACAACAAACTTGTCTTGTCTTGAGGCAGTTTATCAGTGATTACCCCACTTATTCTGTCATGTATACAGTTGGACATTAAGACATGTAAACAGTCTAATCCATCATTCGAAGAGTGCTTAACAATTCAGCACAAAATTCCGCAGCGAACATGTTTGAATAAATCTTCGTCAAGCCTGCCTAAGTTGTTTACTCCCTTCTGTTATTCTGACAGCATTTGGTGTGCCTGATTCATGTCTGAATGAGCACTCTGGTCTTTTTTTCTAAAATGAAGTTTGAATGAGTTTTAAAGGTCACAAGAAGTAGTGAAACGTTATTCATACAACCACAATATAATAATTCCATTTATTTTGTATGGTGGCCCTGAAGTGCAAACCACAACAACATTAATGAAGCACGCAAACAAGAAAGGAAACACACAAACAAAAAACGAAGCACGCAAAAAAAAAGACGAAGCACGCAAACAAAAAAGGAAACACACAAACAAAAAACGAAGCACGCAAAAAAAAGACGAAGCACGCAAACAAAAAA
>NC_051444.1:26758064-26765929 GCF_001649575.2 Kryptolebias marmoratus
GGACCTACCTTTTCCGGTTTGTTAATGTAATTGCGTTTCTGTTTTTTGTTTGCGTGCTTTGTCATTTTTTTGCGTGCTTCGTTTTTTGTTTGTGTGTTTCCTTTTTTGTTTGCGTGCTTCGTCTTTTTTTTTTGCGTGCTTCGTTTTTTGTTTGTGTGTTTCCTTTCTTGTTTGCGTGCTTCATTAATGTTGTTGTGGTTTGCACTTCAGGGCCACCGTAATTTTGCCCCACAAATTTTGTTCACATCATCCTTATGTTTTCCTATGTGTATGTGCAAATATATAGTCATTTAACCTTCTGTCATGATTTTAATACTTTCTTCTGCAAAAAAACAAACAAATTAGATCCTCATCTTTGAATTTAACTCTGTCATTGTCCCCGCCTTCGGCCACCACCCATCCTACATTGCACCTGACCCCTTTGGCCCCTACCATAAGTGGTGAGCCCATGGGAAGGGGGACCCATGTCTCCTCAGGCTGTGCCCGACCGAGCTCCATGAGCAAAAGCCCAGCCACCAGGCGCTTGCCGACATGCTCCACATCCAGGACTGGCTCCAGAGTGGGGCCCCGGTGACCCGTGTCTGGGCGAGGGAACACTGTGTCATCATAAGGGGTCTTTGGGCTGCACTTTGTCTGATCCCTCACCTTGGACCTGTCTGCCTTGGGTGACCCTACTAGGGGCATGAGGCCCCTGACAGCATAGCTCCTAGGATCATTGGGACACTCAAACCCCTCCACCACAGTAAGGTGGCTGCCCAGGGAGGCTTCCACAAATGAAGGATCACATTTTCTTAAATACGTCATAACATCACATTTGACTATTGCATAAACTGCACCACCTCAGCAACTTCACAATAGAAGTACAACTTCAGAAGCATGGAAAAACATCTTTTGAGAGAACAAAATGCTTAAAAGCTGCAGGTGATTCAGAACAAGAGTCTTCTTGGGACTCTCTTTGTACTTTAATCCAGACAAATAGTTTTAATTTGTGTTTTTATTACTTCTATAAACTTTATCTACAGTATGTTAGGCCAAATAAATTATTCATTAGCTTGTAATATTAGTTGTAAAGTGAAAAATAAACAGAACTATTGCCTAGAGAAAAGGTGATCTTTTGCAGATGCAATTTTTCAACCCAGCAGTCAAGTTACAGAGAAACATAAAGGAAGGTTTGTTGCCAGAGATCCTCTCTTCCTTATGTCTAACATCACGTTGATACTAAATATGTCTCTTTGTCTTGGCATGTGTGAATGCATAATGAGAGTGGAATGCTGATCGCAGCATGACAAAAGCAGGGTCTCTATGTATAAATAATACAGCCCAGTGAGATTTTTCATTTTCTCCCTGATTGATTCTGAATTTTGAAAGAATCTTATGAAAACTTGTGAGCTGTGACATCACACAGAAAAGCAGAAATTACAACGAGATGTGTCACTTGCATTCTCTGAACTCTGTTGCTAAAAGTTAGGGCGGTGCCATTTCAGCCTGAATTTAGAGAACGGAAAAGGTACTAAAGCAAAAAAAGGAAAAAAAATCAACAGTAAAATGTATGACAGTAGTACTGTATGTATCACAGGCAACAGAAACAAATAGCTTTCTAAATGGGTAAAATATTAATAAAAATCATTTGCAAGTAAAATGAAAATCGACAGCTTTTCCAATTTTACCTTATTTATATTTACAATAATACAATCCTGGAGGAAAATTCCAAGTAATTTTTTCAATGATTTCTGTAGAGAGGACTCGACAGATCAAAGCCTTAATCTGACTGGATGATGACAAAGAGGTAAAACAAGCTTCTCAGACAGCTCAGTTATATACTAAAGAACTGGATGGAAAAAAAAAAAATCTTCTTTCTCCTTTTGGTGGGGCCAAATGCCCCCATCGACAAACCGCCCATGTCTGGTCTTCTCCAACAAAAGGGTTTACTTGCTCACTGCACTTTTAGAGTTAGAAAATAAATAATACCAAAAACTTTTCAACTCAATTCAGCAACAACAACTTTATGAGCAGTTTGATTAAAACCTCTGTTTCAATGTTTTTGCTATTGACTGAAACTCACACATACAGCGCAGAAGGAGTGTGTAACATTTTTCAGGTCAATTTTTACCCAAACACAAGACAAAATAGTAAGCTTCAGGAATTTGATTTTTTATTCAATCCAGTGCTATTAGGGAATCTACAATTCAATGTTAAAAAAAATGACAAAACTCTGCTTCATACTTCCTTAACAATGATTGCTTTTAACTGGAGTCCTGTTTGCTCCATCATAGATGAAAATCATCTTCATGGGAAAACAAACATACAAATTCATGAGACTAATAATGATAACACACTGTCTTGAGTGAATAAGTAATGGGCCATACACACCTTCTGTCCCCCTACGTGACTCCAAAAATCTACAAACATCTAAAGTCTTATTATGTCCATATTCCTCAGAACACAGAGAGTCACTCTGGTTTATACCAAAAGATTTCTGTTTTTTTTTTCCTGCAACCATCCTATCTTGTTCATTTTGTGTTCAATTTCAAACCTTCTTTATCTGGTTTAGCCTGGTGGGACCAGCAGAGCCAGAGGCTTTCAGAATAATTGGCCCATTGACCATAACATTGATTATTATCAGTTAAATTTCAAAACAACACACTGGTTTGTTGGATCCTTGAGAAGTGACACAGTTCCTGGAAGCCAAAGCAAAGGGACTCCATTAAGGAAATTAAATGCTCACTGAGACGCTGTCGAATGGATATTCATAAAAGATTCATAGAAACATTGCCATTTTTTTAATTGTATTTTATTACTGTGCCAGCAAAAAGCGAGCGATAATATTTTTGCCTGTGTGTATGTGTGTGTGTATGTGCATGTTTGTCTGTCTGCTACCAAAGTAGCTCATTGAACCTCTGGACAGAGTTTAATAAAACTCTCTCAAAGTAATTATTGGATGCAAATGTACAACTGCTTAACTTTTGAAATTAACCCAATTCAAGATAACACAAAAATAACTGTAATTCATTCAGTTTGACACACACTGAGCTAAACTTTGTTGTGATAGTAGCCAACAGTCATCCCCAACATAAACTTCAAGCTCTACAGATTGTGCAATATATTTCCTTAAATCTTTGGCATCAACTGTTGACTCTAACCCAGTTCAAGATGGCTGCCACAGCTAATCAATCAATTAACCAGCACAAAAATGGCTATAACTCTGATCTATAGATCTAACATGGTTGTAGCGAAGAATGAGTCACGGCACATACGTATTGTCATGCCACATCCGTGATATTGCCCAACATTGTTCATAACTTTATTTTCAAGGTTTGACCAAAAGAGCTTTAACTGTGTCATTTCTCAACACAAGAAGATCAGCCTAAGAGTCTGGCATAGAGGCAGCGGGTGATGTGCAATCATTCAAGGAATGCAAGGCCTTAAATTTCTTTATTCTTTGATTTTTGTTATTTTCCATGATGGATGGAAATAATATCAAGGAGATAGCAGATCTGTTTAAAGGTCTTCCTTGACTGTTTCAGGAGTAATTATGTTAACAGAATACAAACCCATTTGGTGCTGTATATATCATATATAAATATATGCCATTTTTATTAGGCCTTACCCCGAGGAGAAGTGGCTTGATCAGCCTTTCTACAATTTAAGTTAGTATTTGCTCACATCAAATGAGGTATCACTTTTTCCTTGGTTTGCAGCACAAAAGAAATGGAACAACCTTTACAAAGTCTGCTCTCTTTCTACTTTACTGGTTTCACATTCAATATTAGATGCAACGTCAAGTATTTCCTATTTCTGGTTACAAATGTCACCTGCTGCAAATGGATTCCCATAAATATACACCAAGCAGTGCTCCAAACAGGGCTTTATTTTTCACTGACGGATTGACACTGTTTTTTAGCTGCTGGTAATGTATGCAACTCTCACTTTCCATCTGGAAATGATCTCACACTTTTCAGTAAAATTGCACTTTTAAATGTTAGAATCATTAAAGTGTCTTCCTCAGAGGCCATTGTTGTTGGGGGATTTTTATAGTGTGAATGCTGAGTCAGAATTCACACTATTGTTTTGCTGTTTTTTTCATACATTTTTGCAATCTGACAACTTATGCATATTTTGTTCTATCTATTTTAGCCAGTCATATAACAAAACATTCAGCTCATTTAGGAGATATGACTTTTGGTTTTTGTAGCTTTTATACTTTTCAAAATATTTAACCTCATTTTCAAATATTTTCTCCATAGAAATATATTTAGATCTCTTCAGTTCCTCCAGAACTGTTGCTGTCTTTGAAATCCATCCATCCATCCATCCATCCATCCATCCATCCATCCATCCATCCATCCATCCATCCACCCATCCATCCATCCATCCATCCATCCATCCATATTCCACCTGTTCCAGAGTCAGCAACAGCTTGAGCAGGGAAGCCCAGACGTCTTTTTCCACACCCACTTCTTCCAGCTCTTCTGGGAGGATTCCAAGGTGTTCTCAGGCCACCCGAGAGACATAGACTGTCGGCATGGCTTGACTCTTACCCAGTGTTTAAAATCTGCTTCAGCAGTATTTATGTCTTCTTATGCTATATTTAACTGCTGTTCTGCTAGTTTAAATTTTTGGACAGCCTTTTTTTTCATTTGTTTTGCTACTTTTGGCTTTTACCTAGCCTTTTGTCACTTTTAGCTAACATTTTCCTCATTTTAGTTAAGTTTTTGCTGTTTTTAACTTGTATTTTGCTACTTTTGGCCAAAGGCTGTTTAAGGATAGACCTCTGATGTGGACCTGGAAGTTGAAGCTGGAAAATGACCAGCTTTCCTGTTGACTGGTTTCAGTACAAATTGTAAATTTTGCCACCTTCATTAAAGAAAGAAAAAAAACAAAAAACACCTAGGATATATTTATTTTCAGGTGGTGACTTTTCTTGATTCACATAGTTTTTACCTTGCTGCTGTATGTTGAAATATAGATTTTTTTTTCTAACACCTTTAGCTGTAATTAGTTATTTCATGCTTTAAAGAAAGGCCATGTGACACCATGACTGGATGCGGGGGAGTAAGCGGGACTTAAAGCTCAACATTGCTAGTGCACAGATGCTAGTTCTAAATATACAACATGTCAGCCTCTGCAAAACAGTTCCTGCTGCTGGCTTCAATTCCCAACAACCAAAGAAGGTTGGTCTAGTATCATAATATGTCTAGGCTTTTGCTGTTTGAAAGAAACTTTTGAGCTTTTGGAAGTTCAGGAAATAGTGTGCCATTGATTATGGAGAACAAGAAGAAAAGTATAAGAGGTGAAGTCAACATTAATGCATGTGTGCATCCAGGATTAGAAATCATTGATCTCAGGTGAAGAAGTCAGATTTGCCTGTCTTATTAGTCTTCTCATATTACTGAATGGATTCAAAGATTTCACCTTAAATGTCCCATTAGACAGCAAGCAGACTAAATGCTGTGTTTCTGTTTTATATCTCCAGATTGTTTAATCAAAGTCCACTTTTGATTGCTAAAATTGGTTTGGCAATAAAAGTATGAATTAGGTGTTGACAAAGCACTGTTCATAGCTTGAACAAGCATTTCTTTTTTATCTCGCCCCACTATCGCTTTTCTACAGCACGGAGAGAAAAATGATAGCGGGATGAGATGAGCAAGATTTTCTTGTTCCTCTTCATTTTTAGTTTCGGAAACTATGCATTTATTTTGCACTGTTGTACACAAAACTTTCCAGCTGCTTTGTTGCCATCACCTGCTGAATTTTATTTGTCTCTCCACTCAGAAGATTTCCTATTTCATCTGTACGTTTTTTTTTTGTCTTTCAGAGACTATCTTTAGTTCCACAGTTCCAAAAACCTGCCATTTCTTAATGACGTTTCAGGCAGTGAAAATTGCAGAGCGTGATAATTGCAAGGAGAGAAAGCTTTTATATAATTTAAAAACCTTCCTCTGATTTATTGACATCAATTAGTGAGGCTTTATTTTAGATTGTCATTCACATGGTTTTAAAGTGCTACTACAAGGCTGAAAGAGTCATGTACTATCAAAGACAGATAAGTCACAAAAGCTCCCTCCTAATGGTTCAGAGAAAGCCCAACACGTCAAAGATGTTTTAGTTTTAACGATTCATAAAGGGTTAGCAACCCTTTTGCACAAGCAAGCATGGACAAAAAAATGTCTCTTCATCATTGAGCATAAGATATAAAATGCATCAATGAATTAAAGGTCTAGCATTCCTTGAAGGAACGCATATTGCCTGCCGCCTTTTATGACAGAGTTTTAGATCAGCCTATATTAAGTAATAACACAGTGATAATCCATTCGTTTAAACGTTAAGATTATTGTTATGTACAATCTCACGCAATATCAAAAGATGTCACACTGGGAGTATGTGTTGTGTCTGACTCTCAGCTGCTACCACGTAAATTTTTAAATCTATATATGTAAAATTAGCTAAGTTATAGCCATTTTTGTGTTGGTTGAATTTGATTAGCTGTGGCGACCATTTTGAATGTGTTTATCTCTAAAAGATGATCAGTTGTAGATGTACATACACTGATTACTTCCAGGGAGTTTCATTAATATATGTCCTCTAATTCATGAGATAGGAAATCCACTAAACACACCAGGGAACAGAACCAGGAGAAGAACAGAAGAAAGAACATTGTCATTCCTTNTGTTGGCCCAGTGACAGAGCTTGAGGATGTGGGGATGGAGTCATCCCTCTCCTCCCGGTCGTCCCTCTGGGGACAGTGGGGTGCTCTTGGTTGAGTGTCACTATGTTTTGGGCGAACAAAAAGAGATTCAGTTTTCTTTTGTTCTCTTTGAGCTTTCTTTCTTTAGATTGTTTCATTTGATCTCGTCTAATTTTTGCATTTTGTAACCACAATTTGGCACATTCAATTTCAGCTTGAATTTTTCCTTTTTTCTTTCCCTTTTTTATCAGTGCTTTACTTTCTAGAGTTCGTAAAAAGTACTGCCATGCATTCACATTTAATGTTCCCTTAATTTGATATTTTTCTTCCCATTTGCCCAGGTACTTAGTGGAACCTGGGTGTTTTCTCTCCATAAATTTATGGTCGTTTTCTAGAGCTCCATCAGGAGTCTTACTGCTTGAATTTCCCATATTTATTTACTTACAATGTTTTTTATGTTTACAAAATCATTTACTCAGTCACACAACTTCACCGACAGCCCTCAGTCGCTCACTCACACACACTCGCTCAGTTTCTGCATCTCACTCACTCCTCTGTTTCACACACACAATGCTAGAAACAGCTCGCTGCGCGCAGACACAACAAGGAAAGGTTGTCTCTTTTAACACAGTTTGTTAGATGCTAGTACGCCACAGTTTTTCACAAAAACACACATAATCATGAGACAATATGAATTTATTTTAAAACCCCATTTCATATTACATTAGGACATCACAGAATGCCACAAGCACATGCACACCCGCAGCCAAGCGCAGCCGTCGCACAACTTTACAATCACTCACAGACTCATGCACTATTATATACAGTATTTTGTTTTTGGGCTTTCCCAGGTATAATTTATGAGGTTTTTCAACCTCAAAGGACATTCCAACCTATTTTTTATGAGGATTGCCGACCTCAAAGGACATTGCAACCTATATTTTATGAGATTCTCCGACATCAAAGGACTTCTCAACCCAGTTTTCCTTTGCTTTGAAGAAAAACTCTTTACTCACCCCTCCGGTGATATTTCACCTCGTCCGGAACTCGTCAACTCGCCGCTGGCAGGCGGGGGCCCAGACCTCCACCCTCCGGCCTGATGAATAACATTGATTCTCAGGGCTTTCCCTTCAGGTTCTCCTCGGAACTCTGTGCGGTCGGGCTTCCTCGCGTCTGTCCC
>NC_051444.1:26765972-26786092 GCF_001649575.2 Kryptolebias marmoratus
GGAGAGGCTCGTTGTCTTTTTGTGAAGGCCTTCGCAAAGAGGAGAAATTCCACAACAGCTCCTAATGGCGTGCTGTCCAGGAAGTTCTGCCTCCTTACTTGGGCTTTCTCTTTTATTAAAGTAAGAAGAAAAAAGGGGTTGATCTGAGCTGGGCAAACCAAGTACAGACCATAGTTTAAACATAAGCATAACAAAAACACATAGCTGTTTGGGAGAGCCAGATGGTTTGGTGCCTGCGTGTGACCTTCGTCTCTCACGTAGGCAGTTTTACACATGAGCACAAAGGCGGATAAAATAAAAACCCTAACAATATTAAATTTATAACAAACACTCAGCTTGTCCTATTTGTTCCACATGGGCTTTTCAACTTCACTTCAAGCTCGGGTCCTCTACCAGAGGCCTTGGAGCTTGAGAGTTCTATGCAGTATCTTAGCTGTTCCTAGGACTGCGCTCTTCTGGACAGAGATCTCTGAGGTTGTTCCGGGGATCTGTTTGAGCCACTCGTCCAGTTTGGGGGTCACAGAACCAAGTGCTCCAATGACCACTGGTACCACTAAGGCCATCACTTTCCACAGTTTCTCTATTTCCTCTTTCAGCCCTTGGTATTTCTCGAGCTTTTCGTGCTCCTTCTTCCTGATGTTACAGTCGCATGGGACTGCTACATCTATCTCCACTGTTTTCTTCTGTATCTTATCTATCACCACAATGTCCGGTTGGTTAGCCATCACCTGTTTGTCAGTCTGTATCTGGAAGTTCCACAGTATCTTAGTCTCCCACTTTAACTGTGGGACTTCCAGTCCATACTCGGTACAGATATTCCTGTACACTATTCCAGCCACTTGGTTATGGCGTTCCATGTACACTTTGCCTGCCTGCATCTTACATCCTGCTGTTATGTGCTGGACTGTCTCAGGGGCATCTTTACAAAGCCTGCATCTTGGGTCCTGCCTGGTATGCTAGACCCAGGCCTCTATTGCTCTTGTGCTACCATGATTAGTGCCTTTGTGCTGTCATTCATTCCCGCCTTTTCTAGTCACTGGTAGGACTTATTGATATCAGCCACTTTCTCAATCTGCTGGTGGTACATGCTGTGCAGGGGCTTATCTTTCCATGATGGTTCCTTTCTGTCCTCTTCCACATTGGGTTTCTGCTTCCTGAAACATTCACTTAGCAGATCATCATTGGGGGCTTTCTTCCTGATGTACTCCAGGATCTTGGTTGTTTCCTGTATAGTGGCTCTGATGCTCACTAGTCCTCTGCCTCTTTCCTTTCTCTTAGTGTCTCAGGGTGCTGGACTTAGGGTGAAACCCTCCTTGCATTGTAAGGAGCTTTCGTGTCTTGATATCAGTGGTTTCTCTCCTCTTTTGACCAGGATATTATACCAGCAAAATATTAGATGACTGGCAAGGCATATGTGTTAATGCCATAGATACCTTTTTATTGTCCTTTATTAACTATATTCATGATTAATTCAACACTATAACTTCATGCATTGATGCATTGATCAAAACAGCTTACCATTTAATGATGACAAAATTAACAAGAAATTCATCCTCTCACCCTTTTGTCCAATAAGAATTTATTTTTCTGGACTGAAGACTCACTCTGACAGCTGTTTTCTTCATGTTCTCATTGTTAAATGGTGTAAATAAAGCTAAACATCCAGAGCAATTTTGATGGAGTCGAGCTGACTTCTGTAAACTTGCAATTCTCTGTTTAATGTATTTTGAGATGCATAAACACAGTGTTCACTGAAGAGTTTTCTAGATTAATGGGGAGAGGGGATGGAGGGTCTGCCAGAGTTTTCGGGATAAGAGGTAGAGTGAGCTGGGGTGCATTAGGAGTGCCGGAAAAAGCTCAACTCCTGTAATTTAAATTTAGATGCTAAAAAATAGTATTAAAAATTATATTTGATACATGAAAAATTGTCATTTTTGATATTGCACTCAAGAAAATGTGCATTATATTGGATATACTCAATATATTCAATTCAGTGCAATTCATTTTATTTCTATAGCGCCACGTCACAACTAAAGTCATCTCAGGGAACTGTACAAAAAAATGCACATACATTACAAAAAGCCAGTTGGTAAAATATATCACTCATCCCATCCCAGGGACCTTTTCTTCACAGTTGATTTTGTATTTGCAATACATTACCTTCAATAACAGAATGTAAAATGTCACTTATTTTTTCCACTCATAACTACATGCTACTGTAACATGAAAGTACAACTGATAGAAATAAATCAGTTATATTATTACACACTCTAGTTCCTAAATAAGACTAAATTTACCTGTGATAACCAATGTAAAAAAAAACAAAAAAAAACCATTGCTTCGGTGTAAATAAAATATTTTTCAGGATTTGTAATCCGTAATCTGAACATTTTGTCTCTGGGACACTCCCTCCTACTGACAGGAAGTCACATCTCTGAGGTCCTGCAGCAGAACGAGGCTTTGAAGCAGCAGATGGAGATGCTCCAGCTACACAGTAAGCAGGAGACAGAGGAGCTAAAAGCCCAGGCTGTGCAAGCAAAAGAAGAGCTGAGCAGGTATGTGCATCTTTTAGAATCATTTAGGTCTACATCCACACAGGATGACAACCTCTGTATGCTCTCCACAACCATTCGTGATCATGTCCTGAGCTGCAGAATTTTCATAGTGATATAGATTTAAGTATATGGTAACAGTTAGTTTAGTTAGTAATATTTAAATAATAAGTAATATAATTAGTAAAATTAATAATATTCTATCCATCCATCCATCCATTTATTTTCTTTTATCTGCTTTTCTTTTCTGGGTCTTGGGGAACTGGTGCTTATCTCCATCGGCCATTGAGGTGAGGGACACCCTGGACAGATCACAGGCCCATCACAGGGATAAATGAGATAAAAAACCATTAACGCTTTCTCTCCCACCTAGGGATAAATGTAGAGTTACCAATGAACCTATCATGCATGTTGTTTGGTCTGTGGGAGGAAACCGGAGTACTTGGAGTACACAGGGAGACCATGCAGATTCCACACAGCAAGTCCGGGAGGCGATTCTGTGACCTTCTCACTGTGAGGCGACAGCTCTGTGCCTCCCATATTAATACTATTAGGCAATATTGTTGTCAGTTAGTAGTAATATATATTGTATATGGTTAAGTAGCTTTTTAAACTCAGATCATTGTTATGATGAGAAATGACAACAGTGTAGTCAATTTGGTCAAACCGTGAAAATATGTTATGTGTAATTTCAAAAGATATTTATATCTTGCACTGCTGGAGATAGTCACCAGCTCCCTGCAACCTGGAAAGTAGAAGCGGGTAAAAGAAAATGGATGGATGAATTTATATCTTGCACAATCTGTTAGCCCTTGGAGCATGTTTTGGAAATGACTCAACATTATAAAATCTCAGTTCAATCTTTGTAAAACTGACTGGGTTATAGCCATTTTTGTGTTTGCTGAGGTTTATTAGGTGGTCATCTTGTAATTGGTTGACTCTTAAATTACAATTATTATAAATGTAAATGTACATCTAACTTTACTTTCTGAGAGTTTCATTAAAATCTGTTCAGTGGTTTATGAAATAAATTGCTAAGAAACAGACAGCGTTAACGCCAACAATTAATACCAAAGTTTTATGCAAGGATTTTGTGTGATGCGTTGTACTCAGAGTTTGCCTTAGGGAAAACATTCAGCTCCTACCACACCAAATCTTAGCTCAATATCTGTAAAACTGACTAAGTTTGAGACATTTATGTGTTGGCTATGAATGATTAGCTGTAGTGGTCATTTTGAATTATGTTCAAACAGATAAACTTTATTGGTTTTTTGCAAATATTCACTCATTTTGAGTTTGATGCCTGCAACACGTTCCAAAATAGCTTGGACAGGGGCATGTCTACCACTGTGTTACATCACCTTTCTTTTTAACAACACTCAATAAGTGTTTAGGAGCTGAGGACACTACCGTAATTGTTGAAGCTTTGTAGATGGAATTTTTTCCCATTCTTGTTTGATGTACAACTTGAGATGTTCAACAGTCCAGGGTCTCCATTGTCATATTTTCCTCATCATAATGTGCCACCTATTTTCAATGGGAGTCAGGTCTAGACTGCAGTCAGGTCTAGACTAGTACCTGCACTCTTTTACTACGAAGCCACACTGTTGTAACACGTGTAGAATGTGGCTTTGCATTGTTTTGCTGAAATAAGCAGGGACGTCCCTAAAAAACACATTGCTTTGATGGCAGCAAATGTTGTTCCACAACATGTATGTATCTTTCAGCATTAATGGTGCCTTCACGGATGTGCAAGTTACCTATGCCATGGGTACTAACACACCCCCATACCATCAGAGATGCTGGCTTTTGCACTGATAACAATCCTGACAGTCATTTTCCTCTTTAGCCTTGAAGACACGATGACCATAATTTCCAAAAACTATTTGAAATGTGAACTTGTTAGACCACAGGACACTTTTCCAATTTGCATCAGTCCATCTCAGGTGAACTCGGGGCCTAAGAAGCTTTCCAGGTGTTGTTGATATATGGATTTTGCTTTGATTGGTAGAGTTTTAATTTGCACATGTAGATGTAGCGATGAACTGTGCTCACTGCCAGTGGTTTTCTGAAGTATTCCTGAACGCATGTGGTAATATTCGTTACAGAATGATAAAGGTTTTTCAATGCAGTGCTGCCTGAGGGGTCGAACATCACGGGCATTCAGCGTTGGTTTTCAGCCTTGTCCCTTATTTGCAGAGATTTGACCAGATCCTATGAATCTTTTGATAATATTATGGACTGTAGATGATGAAATCCATAAATTACTTGCAATTGTATGTTGAGAAGTGTTGTTCTTAAACTGTTGGACTATTTGCTCACACAGTTGTTCACAAACTGGTGAACCTCGCCCCATCCTTGCTTGTGAATGACTGAGCCTTTCGGGGATGCTCCCTTTATACCCAAACATGACACTCACCTGTTTCAAATTAACCTGTTCACTCGTGGAATGCTCCAAACAGGTGTTTTTTGAGCATTCCTCAACTTCCCAAGTTTTTTGTTGCCCTATCACAGATTTTTGGAACATGCTGCAGGCATCAAATTCAAAATGAGTGAGTATTTACAAAAAAAAGCAATAAAGTTGATCAGTTTTAACATTAAATATCTTGTCTTTGTAGTGTATTCAATTAAATGAAGATTGAAAAGGATTTGCAAATCATTGTATTCTGGTTTTATTTGTGTTTTACACAACGTCCCAACTCCATTGGAATTGGGGTTGTATATCCATCAATGACTTTCTGAGGGTTTCATTCATATCCGTCCAGCAGTACATGAGATAACCAACAAACACACACACACACACAGACAAAAAATTGTCACCTGCTTTTCGGCAGTGGATGATAACAAGCCATGTGGGTGTGCACAGGCCCCACTTCATGGATACACTGCCACCATACTCCACCACCAAATGGAGAGCCCACTGCCTTCTAAATACTCACTCAAAAAAAAAATCTAGAACATGGATGGTCTTTGCAAAATTTCAGCGATGTATTCAGATACATCGCTGAAATTTTGCAAAGACCATCCATGTTCTAGATTTTTTTTTTACTTCGTAGTAGCGGTGTCATCCAGTGTGAGAGGGCTGATTTGTGTACAGAATTAAGGTGGAAACCCAAAAGATTGTCATGTTCCACATTAGGCTGAAGGAGTGCTGTGCAGAACAGCTGTTATCAATGAAGACAGAACACCTCAGGGTGCTGGACCATCTGTGTGCCACCCATGCCTTGGAGCACTCATCCTCAAAGGTTGCAGAACTAACAAATAAGCTCAACAGTCAGGAGGTATGAGTTTACTGACCAATCAGCTTCTTGTCAGCAGTGAGATCCAGAAAATTCTGTACCTTCAACTTTAATATACTCCTACAGATTGCAATGAGACATTTGCAAGAACAGCTGACAGAACTTCAAGGATCTAAAGAGGCACTCACAATATCCCAAAGCAAAGAAGAAACTCTGCAAAGACAGGTAAACTGCTTTCCTTTTCCAGGGACTCTGCATGGCTCACCAGGTTACTGGAAAAAAAGAAAACAGGTGGATAGGAAACCAACCAAAAAAGACCAGTCCATTCTAAACACCTGGAGAAATAATGAACTATAAAGGGTTTTAAATGTTTCCAGCTGTCACAATAATTGGGTCAGAGATGAAAAGAAGAAATAAAAGAACTCCATTCAAATCTTTAATATCACCAAGTATGGACAGAATACAGGAGTGAACTTGAATCAAAACAAAGTATCTGCAAATATTATATTCTCATTGACAAATGCAGTTATTCTAAAGTACAATAAAGTACAATAGAGTTTTTGCCTCAGCGACCATNGCTTACATCACATCTCAGCTTTAAAAGCTCAACTCCACACTCTCTACTTCTGAATTGAGAAAGCTCCTCGGATGAGAAGCGAAACGTCTTCAGCTACAGAATAGAAGTCCAGTTGTTTTTGTTTTTTAACTTTTTTTGAATTTACCATGGCCTGGATGACTGAGAATCTACACCAGCATACCAGTTGTAGATGTACATCCAGTGACTGTTTTCTGTGCTTCAATAAAACTGATCCAATGGTTCATGACATATCTTACTAAAATTATTTGTCAATATTTGTAAAATGTAATGAGTTAAAGGCATTTTTTTTTTAGAGACAAACAATAAATGTATTGAGTGGTTCATGAGATAGTTTGGAAATAGGCTTGCAAATACACACGAGCTAGAACATTAGGGTGATAATGTTTTAGCTTGTGTGTGTGCTCACTATTGGCTTTCAGCAGAAGGCAATAATCAGTGTTTATTGCAGAGGTTATACAGTATGCACCTATTATGCATCTGACTCTCAGCAAAACTGAGAACGCCCAAACTGTTTATGAATCTTCCGATGAAGTTTCACATCAGTAAGTTTAAAATGAAGAGAAGAACTTATTCAAGCTGCTTTATTTGCATGTGACACCAGTGATCTTTGGAAAACACATTTGCCATTTGAATACAAAAAGTCAACACAAGGTATTGTTCTCAGTCTTTTATCGTCGGGAAATATGACCATACCTTCCCTCAAAGGAAAGTGTGCACTCTTCTCCCCGAGTTGTGTTGGCTCCCTCCAGACAAATAAAAAAAAAAAAAAAAAGAAAAAGAAAAGAAAAGATCCACACTTCTTGCTGTGTAATTATGCAAAGCTCTGCACTCAAGCAGAAAGCTCTGAGACTGTCCAGGACTGCGCTGCCCTCGCTCCACATGAATCCTTCCCCCTGGTGATAGCTCAAATGTCAGCATCATATCAGCAGTGGTCACATCGCGTGTCCTGCACACACACGCACACACACGTTCTATTATGAGTATGATTTTAATTTTTCAGATTGTCTTTAAATGAAGTGAATTTGTTTCCAGTTTTCTCTCGCAGGCACATTCAACAACCTGATGACAGAGAGGCCATTTTCAGTTTTTATGATGCATTCTTATGTATTTATTTTTAATTTGTTTGTTTTGTTCTTACTTTATTTCCTGGTCTTTTCTTCTTGTTTTTCCTTTAGTATTTATTGTAGATAACATATCAATTATAGAACTAATAAACAAATAAAAAATTTAATTTGTTAATTTTTTTGGGAGTGAATTTTCACTGTTTTTTCTCACATTATTAGTGACTGACATTGATTAGCCATTGTAGGACAAAAGATAGATGAAGGGGTGGAAATTTTCAATTATTAAAACTGTTTATATTCTTTAAAGATAGCCTGTGCTTTAAATCTTACGAGCTGCTACAGCCAAGAATGACTTCAGAAATAATTTTGACAGTTTTGTGGTTACTTTTGGATCTCAGTGATGGTTGCTGCGGTTGCTTAGTACTGTAAAAATGAATTGTGTTACTTGCCTTCACTTTGCCTCAGTAAGAGGGCTAGGGTAACGCACCTGTAAAATAATGTAAAGTAGAAATCCCTTGCACTGACATTTGGTCTGCTATGTGGTGTTCAAAAATCTGAGACGAAAAAAAAAATGTATTTTTTTATTATTACAGGGTTAAAAAATAGCTCAAACTTCCTGGCTGTATGTTTTTTAATTTGATTAGTTGTGGTAGGAAAAGTTCCTAATTGGTACTGGTTTTGAGACTTTCCATCTTACCTCCTCTCGCCACGTTATTCAGCCTAACGTCTTAATAAGAATACAAAATGTTAAGAATATAAAATGATTAATTAATAAACACAGTCAGGGAGATGTGTAATGTCCCTATTCCAATTCTTAATGACAATTCTGTGACACGCTTCAGTCAAATCATCATAGGAAAACACAGCTGCAGTATTTGCTGTGACAAGCCTGAAATGACTGGCAGCATAAAGATTGGACTGTGGAACAATGAAGGTATACCACACCACAGAGGGGGGCCGTTCTGCTTTCGCTCTGCAGTGTCATCCCCTTCCTTCTCCCAAAAGCTGATTTTCTTGGTTCAACACACGTTCATACTGAATCAGACTTCATGCTCACTATATACAGATCTGCAAGATTAAGTTGCGGTAGGAGGATGTCTGTGTTAAAATTATCTTTAAACTCTTAGATGAAAATTTAACAAAATAAATATTCTAGAACAGGGGTATCCACAGTGCAGCCCATGGGCCATTTGCAACCCTCAGAGTAAAAAAATATAATTTTACCCCACAGGCTTAAGGGATTGATGCAGATGGACACCTTTCAAAAATTTTATGGGTGATATTTTTATAATTTTTAGGTTTAACAAAAAATCGAATTAAAATAAAATCAGTACAAGTTGTTCCTCAAAAATCAACCAAATTTCATGGTAAGAATGACCACAAACCTTTGGACTTTCACCAAAAAGTAGACTTTTTGGGTAACCATTCATAAAACTCTGCTAAATATAGCAAGTGTTTCTGAAGAAAAAAGATCTGCTGTTGAATTAATCATCAACAGAGGGAAATTGGACTTTGTTAAAGGAACATGGAAAGGGCATAATTTACATACAATTTGATCACCTTTACTAATGTCCTTTCAAATCAGTTTTAGTGCCTGCCAACTGTACAGCTTTTCAGGGCTTCAAGCACCCTTTAAGGACAGGCCATCAATGACTGTGTGGGTCCACAAGATTTTTGAACAAAATCTCTCACATTGGGTTTGAACTGCAAGCCAATGAAATGTTCACTTCAAGGATCTACAGCCGTTTTTGAAGAAGTCACTCATTATATGCTTTTGTTTCTGCGTACTGAAATGTACTTTCATAGCACAAGAAAACAAACAAACAACCCCCCCCCCAAAAAAAAAAAAACAATAAACCCAACATATCAAAGGAATTGAAAGCTTTTCTTTTAAGATAAATGTTTGTGAGGCCTTTTCTGTTTTGAATCTACAATGATTTTCACCCTTTCCACCAAGACTAGTATACCTTTGACCGTTCATTAAAATAGTGTGTTTCTTATTGTTTAGAGTTCAAAAATATAAATGACAACCCTCCATAAAAACAAAAACATGGCCTTATATGCATGTAGCACCCTGCTGTTGTTTAAATTCTGTGAGATATTTTAATCATTAAAATGTTTTTGAACGTTCTGATAGAATGTGAATGTAATTTGCCACATTCTGAACAGTCTTTGAACTACTCATGACCAACAGGGAACAAAATGGGAGGGAAAGCTGCACACTGGGGATGCTTTTTTTTTATTTTTCTGTGTCTTTAACTGGGGTAAACATTGCTTAGTGTTCTTTACTAATGTAAGTAAACACTTTCAATTCAAGGCTCTGTGTCACAGTTTTGTGGTTATATTGTCATAGTTTTGGAGTTTTTGTAACTCTTGTTTTGCTTTGGTTATCTCTTGGTTTTCTGTGTTCATGTCTTTACCTCCCCAGTATTTTTCCAGTCCTCTCTCCCACGCCCATCTCCACCTGTTAGTAATCATATTCACTCACCGGTGCCCATTTACCTCATTATCCTCTGTCTTTAAGAACCGGTCACTTTTCATCACTCGTGACTGGATCATTCCGCTTTGTCCGCTGTTGCCATGTCTTGTTATGCCTTGCCTTGTCATGCCTTGCCTTGTCTCTTGTTTTGGATTTTGGATTTTTGTTATTGTTAGTTTTGCTGCCTCGTCAGCCCTTTTGTTTTGTCAGTTTATTTAAGTTAATAAATTAGTTTCCTTTTTAAATTATGAGTCTGTGCTCTGGGTTCGCCTCGGTCTTCCCCCCCATCTGACACTCTGAAGCAAATGCGTTAGCACAATGCTAGTTTGGGAGAGATGCCTGCACACAGGATGGAAGCTTTCGCAGCGAGCTTTCAAACTGTATGAACAATTTCTGAGAGCTTGTGTACTCTGAACTTTTGTAATTAGCTCTGTAAGCTCGTTTGGGGTTTGTTTGAATTTTAACGACTGTGCTTTAATGCCTTTGACTCATCTGCACACCAGTGAGTACGATATGTCGCTGAAGCTTCAAATCATGACCACACAGATGTTTCAAACTGAACAATTTATTTAATGATTTAGTCATTACATGAACATGCAAACAAGTAATCTGCCTCTGATGTCTCACTTTGTCAGTGTCAAGCTACTGCGACTGCAAAGTTAAACTGTTTTTTTTTTCCCAAAACAAAAAGCACATCCTGTATTTGTTATTCATGAAAAATGATTATTAAGAAGCGCTGTTTTAATTTCCAGCTATTTTCTTTGTTTTATAAATGCATTTAAAATCAATCAAATAAATATTGAAACTTAAACTAAAAAAATCACAAAGTGATGCTGAGAAAGTGTCTCATGCATTTGTGACTCGTGGGCTTGATTACTGCAATGTCATTTTAGCTGGGAGTCCAAATGCCTCTATTAAAATCTTCCAGTGGCGAGTGACTGCTGTGGCGAGAATTCTGACAGGAGCAGCAGAACGGGAACATATTTTTCCTGTTTTAGCTTCATTACACTGGCTGCCTCTAAAGTTCCAAATTCATTTTAAGGTCTTCCTCATTACATACAAAGCCCTTAATGGGCTTGCACCATCTTATTTAAAAGAACGCCTTATCATTCGACAAGAACTCTCTGCTCTCAATGTCAGGTTTATTTTAAAAAGAGACAGGGAGGCAGAGCTTTTAGTTTCAAGTCTTCTCTGCTCTGGAATCAGCTTCTTGTTTGTGTATGTGATGCTGACTCACTCTGTTAAAAAAAAACCCAAAAAGCCTACCTCTTAGAGAGATTAGATTTATTAAGTATGTTATGAATTTTATCTACCTTTGTGCCTGTGTTACTTTAGCTTGTTTTTCAGTACTTTAATCACAATTTTATCATTTACTGTGTTTTAACTGTTGATTATATTTGTTTTAAATTTGGTTCATATTTTATTACTGTTCTTAAACTATCGTTGGATATCTTTGTTTTGATGTTCTTGCATTGTTCTTTTAAGCACTTTGGGTCTCACTTGTGTTTGAAAAAGAGCATTATAAATAAAGTTGAATTGAGTTTTCTTGAGTTCCAGTGGTATTACAGTGGTGCTGTTCTCCAGGTTTGTTTATTTTTGTAACAAATAGTGTTACACCAAAGTTGGACTGTCTGTCTGATTTTGCTGACATTTATGAGGTT
This sequence comes from Kryptolebias marmoratus, assembly GCF_001649575.2. Taxonomy (NCBI): domain Eukaryota; kingdom Metazoa; phylum Chordata; class Actinopteri; order Cyprinodontiformes; family Rivulidae; genus Kryptolebias; species Kryptolebias marmoratus. The sequence continues at coordinate 26,777,566 of NC_051444.1, forward strand.
CTTAGGGGCTATAAATCATAAATGTATCCATGGGAGTTTAAAGCTCACAGTAACAGCATGGCTACTTGTTTGAAACTAACCAAACCTTTCTTTACCAGAGCCATAGGCTTAGACTTTTCAGTTTTATGGTCTATCACCAACTCAACTCCCATGCAGAAAGGTTATATTATCACATAAGGTGTCTAATGTTTTCTTGAAATAAATTGGAGTTGAATGAAAAGGCAACATGTAAAATATTTTCCATCATTATGAATTCAAGACAGGAGAGACCAAACATCAACAAGTTTAGGAGTGATTGTTGATTTTGTGTATACATATATATTTATATATAAACAGCAGTATATTAAAACAACTGAAATTATAAGCTGATTTTTGGTTTTGGTGTGCCACTTATCTAGCCACCCATTTGAACATTTTCTGAAGGTGGATGGTAATGAATAACAATGTTTTGTGTTATAATGCCTTATGTTTATTTTATTTTATTTTGATTTGGGGTTTGGCTCAGCAGAAATAATCACCCACAGAACAGTGCACATTGGGGACTAACATTTTGTCAAATGTGACAGTAAGCCCTCAACCTGTTTCTGAATTCTTTGCAAAGATGACACCCATAATCTGTGGCAGCTTTGGCATCCTGTGAAGCGTCATCTTTTCAAAATAGAGGGTCAATTCCTGCCTTTGCGTCTCTGCCCAGTGCTGGTAAAGATTCCAGGGTTTTAAGAGGGATTCAGCCCACAGAGGGGGACGTGGTATTTACTGACTGGGCTTAGAAAGCAAAGACGGAAAGGGCAGTGAAAGCAGAGAAAGAGAGCAGAGAACAAAACCAAACAGTGCCTTAAAAAAGGAAATTTGGCATTTTTTTAATGTTCACATGTGGGCGAATGTGACAGTTATTTATTTTTTAGAGATATTTAAGGGAAATGTATGGATGCCTAAAGGTTCAGAGTAGCTGAAACACATATTTCATCATAATCTTTGTTGTGATTTATAATTTCTTTTCTTTCTTTTTTTTTTTGGTAAAAGTAATATTAACTTGTAATTCCTCTTGTATTTATATGGTTTCCTGTGAACTTCTCCTGATAACAACCTTCCTTTTCAGATACGGCAAGCATTTTCACTACACCACCTCTGAATGAATGTTTTGATAATTTCCTTGATAATGTGGGTGAGAGAAATGAACTGAAGTATTTTATTAGATTAGCCTTAAGTTTTATTTTTCTTTTAGGATTTTATCTTCAACAGGATGTGTGTGTGCGCTGGATGTGTTGGCCCATCAGTTTCATCTGTTTCAGATAAGGACATTTCTCAGGCTGGGCAAGTTTATAGCAACTGCACACATCATCTTCCTCTTTTCCTGTTAGATGCTCAGGAAACAACATCAGCTATCTCTTTCTTCTTCATGCCAGCATGCTTCATGCTAGGCTCCCTGCTTTTTGGACCATTAATGAAAAAGCAACCACCGGACCCTCCTTTTAACCAGCTGGAAAGAGGAGACATCTCTCCTTCCATAGAACTTTCTACAGCAAAAAGTTAGCAAAAAGCTCTGCTGACTAACATCAGCTCCAAGAGAACTGACTGAGTTCTCCTTTTATCTGCTGAAAGTGGTAATGACAACAAACTTTCAACATCCTGGCACATGTCTGAGCTACAGAAAACAGCCATGTCCTGTTTGTGGAACTGAACTTTTCAACTCCACTGAGGATAGGAATTGTTATCTTCCATGCAAGAATCTGAGCCAGCATACATTGTACTGGTCTGAGGGACATTCTGGACACTAGCTGTAGCCTACTGCCAGGGACACGGGACCTAAGGCTCACCCAATTGTTTCTGTGCAGCTGTGATTCCCAGGAGGTATGACAATACATCTTTATTTTTATTTTCTTTAATTCAGAATAGTTGGCTTCCTTTCTCTCATTCCATTTTTTTCCTCCTTCCCAATTTTATTCTGTATTTTAGTATCTGAACATTATGTCCAAAATCCATTATTTTAACCACCCTCCTGCAATATGTTTAACTAGAATTAATCATTCATTTAGTAATTTGTTTATATGTAAAGATATGATATACTTAGAGTTCTCTTTTAGTTCCTCTCATGTGAAAGTCAAGGTTTTCAACTAGCTTGAGAATCCTAAGAGGGACAAGCATAAACCGAATTATAGCCAACTTCAAATATTAATATTGTTTGTGTTTTTGCTTAACATTGTTCATTTGTTACACTACATTTTCCAAAATACTTTACAATGCAACAACAAATTTATCTTTTGAACAGGATCAAAATATTGAGTTAATTAGCTACCAGGAATGAAAGTGATAAATACATTAACCTACCAAAATTGACTTTAGCACCCAGTGGTTCTTTTGCAAATGAACAAGAACAAACTGTTCTTAACAATGTCTGAGCTGCAGCGGGGGCTTCGGCTCTTTGTCTATTCATATGACAGCATTTTAATACTGGTAAAGCTATCACGTTTGTATTTTATACTAAATGGGCATGTTGTAACCCTGTAACTATGTAAAGCTACAGAGTTGTAATAATATTGTCACATAATAGTGATAATAAAAGTGGTATTATGGAGGTGAGGGGAATAAATTGTTTTGGGTTTTTTTCTTTTGAAAAACTACAAATAAGATCAGGGCAATTAGACCCTCAGGCGTGTACCATTCACTTCAGTAAGCTTAAGCAAAAGGAAAAGTAATATTTTCAGCTGCTTCATCAGTCTGCTTTATATAACCACTAAACACTTGGCATGCTAATATGAGATGTGGCAATACAACACGTTACTGTGAGAAAACTGTGACTCTGACAGGGAAAGTTATACACAGTTCATCTCATTTTTAATCTCATTCAACAAACTTTATATGTCCTGTGGCTCTCCGTACTGTCACTTGCATGTCCCAATGAAACCTTAAGGACCACTAAAGTAACATGCTTTAAAGTCAAGTTGTCACTGATGAAACATTTAATCTCATGTTTAAAGAGGGATTTAAAGATTTAATCTGAATGTTTATTTCTAAATTAAAACCTTTTACATTTACCATTTTTGTGGTTTAATAACGAATTCCCTTTTTGCTTTCTTTGTGAACATAAAATTCTTTATTTTAGAGGACTGCAGTACAGAAAGTTAGTCAGCTCCAAGGTAAGTGAGGATCTTTTAATTTCATGAGTAAGGTTTTTTTTTGTCTTTGCTGGTTTCTCCTGCAGGGTTGCTGGCAATGCAGATAAAGGGCAGTAAATGTCAAATACTGTGGTCTAACTCCCTTCATTGTTTTTTTTCTCCCTTCTTTTATTTTTTTTAACATATCCTGCTTTCCTGCAGTGATTTCTGAAGGTTTCACGCTGACTGCTGTCTTGCTTCATACAACCACTAACAGTGTGACTTACACTGTTGGGCAAAAATAATAAGACATCCACACATGTTGTAGAGTTAAGACTAAACACAAAAACTATGGTGTTTTAGCCCATAATGCCACTGCAGAGGAGTTTCTACATTTACAAACACCTAGCTTCAATAATGCCTGCCAGCAAAGGTGAAAGAGCCGTGTCTTTGGCCATGACTGTGTGTGTGTTTGTGTGCATATGTGCCTTTGTCTATCTTTTAACAACTGTTGCCCAGGTTCTTCACCAGTCTCAGCTTTATGGGAGAGTGGCAGAGAGAAAGCCACTGTTGAAGAAAATCTATATTAAATCTCAATTAGAGTTTACCAAATGGCATGTGAAAGACTCCATGGTCAAATGTGTCTTGGCAGCCGGCCCTGGAGGGCTTGTAAAGACACAGGGTATAACGAATGCCGCAAAAAATAGGGAAATCCTGTGGGACAGTCTCATGCTGTCTCCAAAAGAACTGTGTTGTACACCCAGTCCCTCCCATCTGACCTGCTGATACTTAGAACTCCTTCAGAGAGCTCACATGTGTCTTGATGGCCTCTTTCACTATTTTCCTCCTTCTTTTCAGTTTATGAAGACGGCCTGCTCTTGGTAGATTTACGCATGTCCCATATTCCTTCCATGTCTTGATGATGGATTTAACAGAACTCCTGGGGATGTTTAGAGCCTTGGAAATCATTTTGTATCCATCCTCTCAATAATCTTTTCTCTGACTTGAATGTTCACTTTAAATGGGGTGAGCATTTATGCAGTCACTTATTTTAGATCACATACTTTTATTTATTTTGTGCTGTGGTAGCTCAGGGGTCTTGTGATCCTGAAGCTACAGGTTCGAGCCTCATCAAGGAGGGCATCCGGCTTAAAATAACTTACAAATCTACAAATTTGTGTGAGTTTAGTCACTGTGGCAACCCCTGAAGAAAAACATTTTTTATTTTATTTTAAATACTTTGTAGACATTTAATTTCACTTTGTCATTGCAGACCTCTTAATTATTATTTTTCTTTTTAAAAAGGCCAATTTATATTGACCATGACTAATTTATAATAGCAACAAAAAGGTAAAACATCCAAAGTGGTAAATACTTTTTATAGGCACTTCAGCTGGTGATGTCAACCTTGTTTGTTTTATTTGCCAAATATCTCATGAACCACTGGATGGATTTTAATGAAACTCTCAGTATGCTTTGCCTGCCTTCATCTTACATCCTGCTATTATGTGCTGGACGTGTCACAGGGGCATCTTTACACAGCCTGCATCTTGGGTCCCGTCTGGTATGATGGACCCCGGCCTCTATTGCTCTTGTGCTGCCATGATTAGTGCCTCTGTGCTGTCCTTCAGTCCAGCCCTCTCAAGCCACTAGTAGGATTTGTTGGTATAAAAAAAATGAAGCCATACCGACTTGGATATCGGCTGGATTAACAAGATCTGTGTCAGATGTTGGAGAACCAGGATATTTATATACACACATCCATCCATCCATTCATTTTCTTTACCCACAATTTTCTTCATGGATTGTTGGGAAGCTGGCACCAATCTTCAGCAGTTATTGTGCAAGAGGCAGGGGACACCCTCGACAGGTCACAAGTTCATCGCAGAGCCACATAGAGACAAACAAGACAAACAACCATTCACACTCTCATCCATACCTAGGGTCAATTTAGCGTTGCCAGTTAATCTAAATGTTTTTGGTCAGTGGGAGGAAACCGGCGTACCTGGAGAAAACCCACACAGGCATGAAGAGAATATGCAAACTCCACACAGACAAACTGGGAGGTGAACCTGCAGTTTCTTTGTTGAGCTTTAAGCCGCCTCCTTGTTAATATCTTTATGATTATGGTGGTAGGACTATATAATTATACTTACATTAGATGGGTGAGTCATGGTGGGCAGTCTGTTGTCAGATTAGGCTTTGATGAATGAACAAAGATTATTAATTTCAACTAATGCTGGTTTCATCTACAAGCATAAAACAAGGACGTAAAAATCCACTTTAATCATCTGGAAAAGATCCAGAATATAAAGAAATGATATCTCATCTTTTGTAAGCATCGTAATAAAAAAAGAGTTTTAGAGAGTGAACTAGCATTAAATCTGGAGGTTACAAAGACATTTTTACTCCATCAGGTCAGGCTCTGGGGGACTCTCTAGCACTTTTTAAACTACCTCCTGCTGAGCATTAGATTGTCTGTAAACCAGGCAACAACATCTGGTGCTGGGCTTGAGGGAGGTAGCCTCGGCTTGTAATTGGTGTGCACTGGCAGATGCTAGGTTGCTGTACTGTGTGGTTCAGATTGAGGGGTTGCGTTGTTGACCAACATATTTCACTTGAAACAGAGGAGATCTGAGAAACAAGGATTACATGACATCAAGGTGCTGCTGTTTTCCACTAGTTATTTAGTAAAACGGCACAGATGTTGGTTATATTTGAGGGACTTTTTTGAAAAAGAACAGCTTATTTGTCATGGTAGAGCTTTGCACTATACAGTACACAACCTTACATTATGTAGTTTCTCATCCTCTTATCCTACTGCATTTTTTTTATTAACTCTACAATACAAGAAGTGCTTTTAAATTAAAACGGCCATCTATTTTATAATTGAAATGATCGCAGTAAGATGGAAGCCACTGTTTTCATTAACAGAAAGCAGACATTCTTCCTTGGGGTTTCTTTGGCATGAGATCCAAAAATTCAAAACTGAACGATGTCTGGAAGCAAGTGCATTGCAACCTCGATATATCTCGGGTTAATTGACTCTTAGAATCCATTTCCAGCACCCACATTACTGTGTCGCCACAGCAGTCTCAATATCACTTCATTATTCCAGCAAACAGAACAGTAGCTTCCAAACATAACAAACCACATTATCATTTTAACTTTTACTGCTGGGAAGAAAACTGTTGTCGAGGCTGCAGCATGTGCTGAGGTGCCATCGGTTGCTGAGGTTTGTTCTCCATCTGTTCAGTCAGATAAAGCGTTCAGCATTACTCATATTACAAATCAAGCTGCAACTCTCTTTTACACTGAGAGATCTACAACAACAACAACAAAAAAAGCCTGTTAGAAACAGAAACCTTAAAGGAGATTTACCAGTCTGCCTTTGTGACTTATGTTCCATATAATTAAGTAGCCCCAACACATTTTGAACACAAGCAATTTGCTTTTTGGACAAAAAAAAAAAAATCCCATCATGTAACACTGAAACAAAAGGTGACTATTTTAAGACCATGAATTGGCTCTGCCACTGGCATAAGTCCAATCTTACCTTTCTTCTGGAGAATGGTGTTCTTAATGTGGTTTTTTATCTATCTTATTTGATACAATTCTTTAAATTAATAAAAAGTAGTTTATATCAATTAATCTCCTGAGACTTTAGCTTTTGTTTGGTCTGCATTATTTCAATGCAATGTCCTCTTAAGAGGACGCAGGGTCTCAGGAGGAAAAACTTGAACAGATTTGTCTGATTGGTACCCTTGTTGATTATCTGAGAGTGAAGCATCGCTTTCAGACTTAAACCTAATATCAGTCAAGCCCACTTTTCAGTACACCTATCCATCTTGTTGTGCATGTGTTGGGACGATGATGATGGAGTTTTGTGCACAGACGTGTGGTTCCATTTACATGGTCCATTGTGCTCCATCAGGCACATTGGGATGTTATCAGCCTCAGCCAGGCTCAACCCCTTACAATGCTTCATTACCTGTGTGTGTGTGCTTGTGTGTGTGCTTGTGTTTGTGAGGGTGTGTGCGGTTTCATCTAGCTAACAATGCTTCATTACATGCCTCTCCCAGGGCTTTTTTAACATTTCTTCCTGTCTCATTACCCAGTGAGACTTGTGTTATCTGTTCTCGTCATATTTACCAAGCACACCTTTGCCTTTTAAGGAAGCACATGCATAAACACAGAACAGTGATGTTTGTTACTGGCATGATTTTGACACTGGTGCTTGTACTAAATGATTACTTACTGTTTAACCAGTGTGAGTGTTAAAGATGAGACCACTCAGATGTACAGTTCTCTCAGACTAGTTTGATGCATTTTCCATCTATTATCATAATGATTTATGCATTTCATTTATTGTTCCATTATTTGAACAAAATGTTTATTTAACACTCAATCATTTAAAAACTAATTAAAACAACCAATTTTCTGAGGTGAACATGTGCACATTTTTTAAACACTTTGCAGGTTGATTGTGCCTTACTTGTTGTGAAATAGTTCACTTTTTACAGATAAAAATTTCACTCTAATAGCCCAAATGTATTTTCATTTATTTATTAATTTTAAATGTCATACCTTAAATGAGAACATGCTGATGTTTGAATCTGTTGGAGGAGAAAGGAGATCGTTGAGCATCAAATATGCAACATTATGTTACATGCTTAAGATTTGGAATTATGTTCATAGTTTGAAGTTATTCCATAAATGTATAAAATGTAAAGATGTAAAACAGTATTGCATATAAGCTTAAAATATTTCCTTAATTCAGCACAAACGTAAAAGAACTGGTGAAAAATATATTTTTGGCTTTAAAAAAAAAAGATCAGATTTGAAAAATTACCATTTTAACTTTACGAATAATTTTCTTCATAATAATGTTTTATTTATATTTTATATTCTTATTTAGATTCCGAAATATTTGTTTGGAATTATAATTCGGTCCCATATACCAGAATAATGATAAAGACAAAGTGTTGAGGGGACCTCTTTTTAATGCATGTTTATCAAGACTGTGTAGAAGCAACCTGTGGTTTTGACATTGTGCAGTCAAAAAAAAAAATCACTTCAGGGTAGGAAGGTAAAGGTGAGAACTTGTTTACATAGTTTTGATGTTGCTCTTTGAAGCAGAACATTGTACATCCTTGAATGTTTTAAAGAACCGAAGTTGAGGTTCCTCCACCTCCCTCTCTGCTATGCTTCATCTCTGTCTCCAATCCTCCCTATAATGTTTACAAAGGCTGGTATCCATGGCATGTGCAGAAATTACAGTGATTGACACAGAGCAAAGACCCCCTTTTGCTCTGATTGGTTGTTTTCACTCAAGTTGTTGGATTCTTAGAAATTCCATTAAGCACTGGAAGGTACCAGGGCAGCTTATTTATTTTGCACAGATTGCCTGTCTCATGTGTCAGTGACAATTT
>NC_051444.1:26786192-26806981 GCF_001649575.2 Kryptolebias marmoratus
TATCTATCTATCTATCTATCTATCTATCTATCTATCTATCTATCTATCTATCTATCTATCTATCTATCTATCTATCTATCTATCTATCTATCATATTTGAAACATAAGGTTAATTGTTTAAATTTCAAAAACTCGAGAAAATACTCCTAAATACCAACTTTAAAATTATTGTTACATGTTATTTTCTTCCTTGGCACATCATTCTTACTTGAACCATTCTCTCCAATAACAGCTGCATCCATATCTTTTATTAGGTTTATTAGCCAGGTTTTAATACAGTTAATAAGCCTATTAATAGTCACAAAAGTAAGAGTCTCATGTTAAAGTATATACATAGGTTTGTTTTGCATATGAGGAAGGAACAGTTTGATTAAAACTATTTCTGTTTAAACCAATAGAAACCTGTCTCCTTTCTCAATACCAACGTCTGAGTGGGTAAAAGAGCTGCAGATTGTAAATGCAGGTTGTTTAAAACACAACCAAAAAATAAAACAAAAAAACACAGATTGCTAGCAAAACATATCATTTACATTCTCAATTCAAGGCAACAAACATGCACATAATACCTGCAGATCATATTACTTCCAAGGTCTCTTCATGAAATTATTTGGTCTTTTTCTTTATTATTAGGCCTTGGAGCTTGTGAAAGACTGTCTCTGAGCTGTATGCCCTATCCAATTTAAATCTGTTTGCCTAAATGATGAATGTTACCATTTAATAAACTGTGACAGAAAATTATTGCTGCTGGTCAGGGCAGGTCTGTGAAGGTCATGTTGGACTGTGATGTTGATGGTTTAATTGGTTTATATTCTCAAGTCGTTCCCACCCAGACTCGACATTGTGAAATTGCTCCAATGGTCAGGTCTCAACTTTGTTGTAGCCCCAATTTATCAATTACCCCAAAAGATTAGATTTTTCTTGAGGGAAAACTCACTGCTGAATACTTTCAGTGTGAAATGCAGTGTTTAAAGTGAAATTAATTTGTAGTTCAAGGATTTCAAAGGTTACATTGTGATAAATTGCAGCAATTCTGACAGTTTTATTGATTTCCAACATTACTCAGAATATCTTTAATCTGAAGTTCATGAACTTTTGTTCAGGTTTGTCTTTGTCACATGTGGGGAGACTGAAAAGAGTGGTTTGGCATACTACTCACATTAGAAACAAACATAAGAATGAGAAAGATGTGGCCAGACAACTGGTTGTGTATTTCACTCAGAAGATGTAGACCAAGCTGGAGATAATAGGGAAGTCTTGCAGAGTTACATTTGTCAAACAGACAGACGAAACATTCCAGTTTAATGCTAATGTTGTCCTGTGGACTGTGCATTGTGCAGGATGTATAAATGGGCAGCTTTTTGCTACCCTTTTTTTATAGCTCTTTTCGTACTTAACTTGTTTTGATGTCTGCCTGATTTTAAATAGGCATAATAATGTAAGGCAGTGTATGGTAGACCTTAATAACATCTTTCACTACACAATACAATCTCATATTTCATTTGAATTTCATTTAACAAAAACAGGTCTGCATTCTTCAAAGCTTTTAAATACAAGTTAAGATGTGAGGATGTAAAAATAAACTTTTTTATTTTTTATTTTTGTCAAATGTGAAAATAATGCAGATATTGGTCAAATGATGAATTGTAACTTGAATTGTAATTTTATAAGCAGTGATGTCTTAACTGTCAGGATTTTGGTGTTTTTGAGTTTATTTTTGTAATTCTTTTATTTTTTTGGGTTGTTCCTGTGTTTAGTTTTATGTTAGTTGTTTAGCTTTGCTCCCTGTGCCCTTTGGCCCGGTCCCAATCCTCGCACTTGCACCCTCATTCCCTCCTCGTGTCCTTCAAATGTGCGTTCATGCTGAAGGGTTTGAGTGCGTAGTGTGTCCCAGTTCTCCGGAGTGCTCTTTAGCCCCGCCCCCTTTGTGTACTACATCCGGCCTTCGGCTAAGCCCGCATTCAGGCGGACTTCGGCGAAGTATTTACTCACAATGCATGTGACGTTTTGATTTTTTAAAAATTTATCTTTCTTGACAAGGAAATGGTTTTGAATTAAACGGCAGAAATATGGCAGAGGTGACAGAGCAAGCTGCGTATTATGAAAAAAAGCAGTTTTCAAATGTAAAGTTTTGAAATAATTTTTGTTTCACTCTGCTGTACAGGTGTGAATACTATCAAACTTTGCTCCATATTCAACAAGTCATAACAAAACACATTTGAACAGCCAAATATCTCCTGCAATGACTTTGGAAAGCAAAAATACCTTAACTGTACTTTTAAAATCATACTGGCAAAGTTTGATAGGTTGTTGTTTCGTGCACTGTCTGGTTTTCTGCACGTCCTTTGTGATCTCCGTGTTTTCTGATACCTGTAAGCTTTGGTTGTTTAGTTCTGCTGCCACGTCAGCCCTTTGATTTTGTTCTTTAAATAAAACTTTAGTTTTCATTTGAGCCCTTTCTGTCTGTCTGTGTTCGGGTCCAAATCCTCCTGCCACAAAACTTGACTTTAACAAGTCGCCTGGCAAATTTTATATTTCTTAAAAGAATACTGCTGATGCCCAATATTGTTAATTAAAACACCTACTTTTTGAGCTTAGTATATGTATTATAAATGCACATGTTGTCAGCTTCACATTGACATGTAGAAGAAATACTGGACATTTATGAAGCCAGAGCAACTAACGCGTCCTCATAGGAAGGTCCCTCCTGCAACCCTGAAGGGTGAAGCAAATGGATGGATGGATGGATCATAATACATATGGATGGTGTTTCACCACAGTCTGTGCAGCTTCATTAGATCTCCCACAGATCAAACTCTTCTTGGTTCACCTTATTTAAGCACACTTTGGGATAGCAATGTGTCTGTTGAAATTTAAAGAACATTCATTTTCAGTCTTAGCAATGTCATCACAATGCCTTTCTAGATCTAAATCTGTAGGGAAAAAAGTAAAGAAGAGTTCTGCCATTGTCAGAATAAGAGCCATGTCGGAAAGTCATTTAGACTAGCTAAAGGCTGAACCTCAAAAAAACAAAAAAAACAAAACTATGAACGCTAATGCATTAATGTTTTTTAGGTTTAGTAACTAGCACTTTTTCAAGCTCCATAAATCTGTCCTTTTTCTTTAAAAAAACTTTCCTTTTACATTTTTGGAACAAAGAAAATATTCTTTGATAGTAATTATTGTGCAAATATGGCACCGGGACAAAATATAATTAGCAAAAATGGCAAGCAACAAGGTTTACCAGGTCATAAAAGTACATGATTCCTCCATACATATATGCGCACACACACACACACATCACTGTGCTAGCACTCCTTCATTTGACCACAGGGTCAATAGTGGCAGTATGGCTGAACTTGTCAGTGGCTCAGCCTTGAATTATACACACATTGATTGGCCAGGACATCAATAAGGTGTCTAAGCTTCTTAATCCTCGTTGTTGTTGTTGTATTGCCTTTTTGCATTTCACTTCAGCTGCCCAGGTTATTATGAAATTCAGACATATGGAGTAGGGGGTGACTGATTTGACTGCTGGTGGCAGAAGGAGGAAGAAGTGGTGGTGGCTCAGGTTGTGTTTTAGTGAGCTGCTGTTTGCCCTCTGTTGTTTGGAATCAACAAATCTATCAGAAAAGGGCAAGACTTCAGATTTAAAGTTAGATTAGAGTCAATATAGAGAAAGCAATTTTCAGTTGTGAGGTCATTCATAAATGCGAGCTGTATTCTGTTCCCTGCATCTATACCATAAATGAGAGTCATTGCTGAGGGAGTCACTCCATCACCTCAGTGGTTACCTCCGAGGTTCCAGCCCATGAATGGTAAACACCTTTGGGTGGAGCTGCCCCTGGCCGAGGGGGCGCTCAGGGTGATACAGACAGAGAGCACACGGTGACAACTGGCACCGCTCACCATGACCATGACAGAATGTTGAGGAAAGAGCACTTGCCTTACAGCTGACTGACAGTAAGTTAATTGACTGAACTCCCCCAGTGCTGCTTACTATACTGTTTCACCCCCAGAGGCAACTCAATTCACCGTCTAAGATGAAGACATTCATTCTGATAGGAGGCAAACAGATGCACAAGAAGACCCACTGGGACTGATGACATAACTCCTGTATTATATTAAAACTGTGGATTCCTGTGTGTGTGTCTGTGCTGAGGCAGACTGAGGAGACTCAATTGTTTATCTCAGTGAGAGAGAAAGAAAAACTGTGGTTGATGTTTGACACTTCTAGTTTTCACTAAAAAATAAAGTCAAGAAATTAACACAACTGTTTTCACATTTTTTTTAGCAGTGTTTAAATATGACAAGTACTTTCATGCTATGCCATCAAATTAAAACAATATTGTGCTGTTTTGGGCTATATTGATATTAGACAAGAATATACCTATTCTGCTTATATAATCTGACATATCACCAAATATCAGTTTAGATAGCTTTCAATAATTAATTTGTATTGCTTTGCATGTATCACCAAAGGTAAAATTTCTGCTGCAAACAGCTTGGTTGTTTTACATGCCAAGGTGTCCTCTCGGAGACATTGTGCATCCACTGCCACATTTATGTAGCCTAAATAAGTAGATAACTTCTGTTTACGTTTCAAACTATTTTTTTCAAACAGTGTTGGACATTTTACTAATAGTAGTTCCTTTTAATAACGCACACAATATAAATGTACCAGTGTTAACATGCAATAAAATGGCTTTGGCCTATTGGTAGAGAGGTCATCTTTCAATTGGGAGTCCAATCCCCAGCCCGTTTAGCTTGCTGAATTGTTCTTGGGCAAGACACTAACCACTGCCCCCAATATTCGTATATGAGTAAGAATATAACAATGCTGCATACAGAGTGTAAAATTTATAATACAAAAACACTGTGTGTGAATAGGTGAAAAAAAACAACATTGTAAAATGTTTAGCAAAACCTGTATGAACTTTAAAAATGTGTTGTATAAGTGGTACCATCTATCATGTACCGGTAAATAGCTGCATCTCATAACTTGAAGAAGGTCTTCTTTGAACGTCTTTAAATTTAAATCACTTCTTCCACATGCTTGAGAAAAGTAATTCGCAATGATTGGAGTTCTGCAAAAATGTTATTTTTTCCTTCCTCTTGAAACTCCTTTTCAGCAAACTATTGCTTTTGGCCCAGACATTATAGATTTATTGATTCAGATGCTGCAGAAAAATGTAAATTACCAGACTCTATGTTGCTCAGGGTTTGTATTCATACTCATTTTATTTGTGCTCATGCCAGAAAAACACTCTGTTAAAGTGTCAAAAAGATGTATTTATCTTTGCAGCCATGTAGACTTACTTTGATTGAAATTCCTGATGGAAATGGAAACATTAAACTTTTCAAGAAGTGTATTCTGATGTGTGTTGGACCTTAATCATTGACCCTTGGAATTGTAGAGCTCAGTTAAGATTCTACAGAATGGCAGGTTGACAAACCATTTGGTCATCATCTGTCATGATTGTGCCTAATTGGATCTATATTTTTTGAAGCAGTGCTTGAGTAGGGGGGAGGAGGAAGAATTGCCAGTACTCATCACACCCCCTCCCCCCACCACCATCACACATCATCCACCGCTGGCATTTGTGACAAACTGTGATACCACCAACTAGAAAATTACTTGCATTGTTCATATCCAACTACTGTGAAAGACAATTCTTGAATATACTTCTGTCAGGATTTGGGTATTTTGTGTTATTTTCATGTGGTCCTTGTGTTCAGTTTGTTCTTTGTGTTTCTTTATAAGATGCTCTTGTCTAGTTTTGCTCCTTGGGTTCCATGTATTTTAGATTATGGTATTGTTCCTTGTGTCCTCTGTCTCACTGTTCACCTGTCCTCAGCTTTGTAGTTTTCCAGTCAGCCTGCCACGCCCACATCACCTGTTCCCAATCATCTCTCAGCTGAAGCTCATCTTCCACTCACCCACAGTTCTTTATATTCAGTCTCTGGTCATTTCCTCTCTGCTAGTTCATTGCTGTTTCCTGTTTGCGTTCTTTCTGTTTGTTTACTGTTGGTAGAATGCCACTTTCAGGTTGTGCCTCATTGTCTCCTCGTGAACATCTGTGTTTTGTTTTCTCATTGTTTTTTGCTGCCACATCAGCCTTTTATTTTCTCTTTATTATAATAAAGAAAATCTTTTTTTTCTGCAAAGATGAGTCTGCAGTCTGGGTTGCTCTCCACCAAACTTGATAACTTATGTAAACAATTACCTGCTATTTAGTGAAGGAAGTGTGGAAAGAAGTGGGGTATTACACCCCAAAATGGAAGGTGCTGTGCAGGATGTTATAATTATTGCAGTTCAAACCATCTAACTGGTCCCCAAATGGTAAATGTGTAATGCTTTGAGTACCATGTTAGGCATCCACATCCTGTATGGCCAAGACTTAAATTTCATACAAACAGATTTACTATTTACTTAACATAACATTGCTCATATCAGCGCCACTTTTCAGATTCTTGGAACATGGCCAGATCTGCCTTTGATTGATTCCTTGTGTTTCTTCATCACTGACCACAATCATTTTCTAATCCTCCTGTTTTTTTTAGTTGTACCTGAAACACAGTGAAGTTGGATCTGATGTCATTCCCTGATCTGAGTTCTTCCACCTACACAGTTCTCCACTTTCATCTACACCATACTCCATCTCACTGCTAAAGATCTGTTCCTGAAAGTCAAAATGTTGTAAAGAATTAACAGGCAACTCCTATATATCAATAGATTCAGAGCTTAAAGTGGAACCACCATCCTATCCATCTTGGATTGATACCTTTCAGAAGTGGATCTACCATGAAATCTGGTTGTATTTTACAAAACACACAAGCAGCTTGGTCTAGCCATTAACATAAAGAGGACCCAAATCCTCCATCAGCCACCACCTAACACAAATACTCCTGTTCGGTCTCCAAATATTGCAAGAACAAACTGGAAAATGTCGACCAATTTATATACTTCGGCAACCCCCTATCTTCTAAGGCAAACATTGATGATGAAATACACCATCACCTTACCTGTGCAAGTGGAGCCTTCTCAAGAATCTGGAGAAGGCTCTTTGAGAAGCACAAACTACAGACCAGGACAAAAACTCTGGTCTACAAAGTTACAAATAGTAGGCACTTGAATGCACTTAAGGCACATCATCAGTGTTGCCTCTGGAAAATCGTCCGAATCAGCTTGGTGGAGTGGCACACAAACACCAATGTCCTGTAGAAGGCTGACATCTCTGCCAACACTACTCAACATCAACTCAGATGGACTGGGCATAATCCAAAGGCCTGTCTCCTGCCTTCCAAAACAAGTCCTGTACTCCCAGCTTGTACAAGATAAACATACCCCAATAGGTCAAAAGAAAAGGCATATTGACAATATTAAAACAAACATAAAGTGCCACATAAACCTCAAGACCTGCGAAGATGCTGCAATCAATAGAGTGACCTAGAGAACCCTTGTTTGAGAGGTTGCTACACTGCACAATGATGGCGTCCACCATGCCGTCAAAGACAAACACAGACTTCAAAAGAGTCAAAGGCTGTTTTGTTTTTCCATTGTACCATCTCAGCATGACTCACTTTGCCCTACCTTGGCTCTACTTGACTCTACACAGCCTTGTGTGGGCGGATTGTTGTGATGCCATTGCCCAAAACGTGCCACCAATGAGTAAAAAAAAGTGGGGAAAAAAATGTCAGAAATCACTCACTCTTCACTGTAAAAATGACATGGCCAAGTTGAAACCATCTTCCCTCCACCTGTCCAAACTGGTAAATAGTCCATTTGGTCCAGCTCCGTCTGAATTCTGTTGTCACCCAACAATCACAGAAACATCTGCGCCTTCTCATAGTACAACAGTGTTGGTTCACGTGTTGCCATTTAATCGTACATATTTTTAATAAAAATATATAACACAAACAAATGCTGCAGTTGTGAGGATTTAAAAATCGTGGGTTTCTTGTGAAGGCTATCATGATTGACGTCACTCTCTAGTCAATCAATGTGCAACAAGAACACAGTAAAGACAGGTCTGGCGTCACTAAATGGAAGATAGTAGTAAATCTTGTACAAAGGTTCTGTGGATAATTTGTTTATATAGAGATACTGATGCTGCACCAGCAGGTTTATGAAGGTTTGCATTTATGAGTTGATGGTGTGGCAAGGACATTTTTTTCTAAAGTGTCAGCCCACTTTCAGCACTGTCTTGGAGTAACTAGAAGTATGGCGTGTCAGGCAGCAAACTTTTTTTTTAACTCCCAAACATCATCACCACACTCAAAGCAAGTAAAGTGATAAACTAAACAACTGAAATATTTATTAACTGAAAAATTTGTTTACAGCAAACTCTTATCACGACACAGTCTTCAAATGACACTTAACCCGTTGAGTGAAAGTATGTTGGCCACTCTAATTTGTAAAATTAATAGAGTTCTTCATCAAGGTTTTTACAGAAAAACAACACATCAGGAGCTAGATCTGAAATTGCTTTCTTCTTGTCTTAAAAAAATTATAATTAGGGAACACAATGTCTTTCTAGCATCAACTGACACAAAAGACAAATGTTTGTTTTCAGCAATGTGTCTATAGTTATGTGGGTCAGATCATACAAATGCTTTAGTAAAAAAATAAATAAACAAACAAAAAAAAAAGCATTTTGTTAATGCAGTGAACAGTCCTTATAAACTTGTTTTCAGAAAGATACCTGAAAAAAAACAACAACTATTTTTCACTCATTTTGACTTTCAAAGTTTGTATTTGTTGAGTTTTAGTGACGGACATTAATCAGAAGTACGCACAAATCAAATCCTAAAACAATGAAAAGAAACTATGATGGATACTAAAGGGGTTAAGGCAAGAATACAAAAATAAAGAAATAGTAAAAACAATACAAATGTTGCTTCTTTCCTAATAATCTTACGACACTCAGATCCTAAGGAACTGTGCTAGTGTGAATTATTCACATAATCTTATTTTCTTTACAGTACCCTTCCATTTACACAGTATTTACAGCTAACTTATACACAAAAAGAAAAGAATTTCACTAAAATTAACACATTATCCATAAACACAATGAATATTAAAAAACTGTATAATTTCTTTTTCATATTGTCAGTATGTAAAACATTTACACACAGACTTGCAAGTAGTGTTGTACAGTAGTCATAATTCATATCAAATTAATCAACAGAGCAACCTTTTTTAATGTGATCTTTTGTACAAATGTTTCCTTCTGATTGCTGTTAAATTCAATAAATAAAACAATTCAAAGTTCCTTTTTTTTCATTGCATGAGTGTGATATGCACAACGGACACTCAGTTTGACAACATGTATTGAAATTATGACATTATGTGCAGAGAGAAACGTGCTGGTGGGACACAAAAATGAGTGTTGGGAAAACAAAGATGGCACAAGGGCGACATTCTGCATGCTCCCTTCACATCAGTTTGTTAAAAAAAAAACAGTGCTCCCTTTGCAAAAATATGAAGGAATATATTCATTTTGATCTGTATTTGTTTAGGATTCGAAACAAGCACGCTAATAAATAAAGATGAGCAGCGGGAAAGAGGTGACAATGAGTGTAAAGTAAAATCTCTGTAAACTAAGGACACACTTCAAACTGGTTCCAGTTCCAGTTCTGAGTAAAATGCATCAGTTCTCTATCAAAGCTGCAGAACACACAACTTTTCCCTTAAAGGTGCACAACTGGTGGAGGAAGTTGTCTCAGTGAAGCAAAACACATGTAGTTATTTAAGGTTCTAAACTCCAGTGTTGACCCTGATTTTAGCTAATGCCATTGTTTTTATCACACTAATCTATTTCCTCCTTTTCACATAATAAAAGGTTTTTTTTTTATCGCCCAAAGACAAAGATGGAACAGTTTTTTTTACATGTATCTCTGTGTGTGTTTGTTTGTGTGTATTGTCAAATTATTTAATAAATCACTAAATAGATTTTAATGATTTTTTTAAAGTAAAGATTGGATGTACATGTATAATTGCTAAGGTTTTGGAGTGACCCAAATGGAGATAATCACCACAGCAAAGCAATTTTGGCAAACACAAAAATGTCTGTAACTCTGCCGATTTTATACGTATTGATTTAAAATTTGTGGTGGTAGTAGCTGAGACCGATTCCTAACTTCAACTCTGAGCAATAATTGGCTATACAAAATCTGTGTGTAAAACTTTACTATTAACTACTGAAATCAACCCTATCTGTCTGTTTGTTAGCAAAACATTTCATGAACCACTGGATGGATTATATAAAAACTTTCAGACAGTAATCAATGGATGTACATCTACAACTGATTAACCTTTGGAGTCAGTTCAATTCAAGATGACCGCCACTGCCAAGTGACCATATAAAGCACAAAAATGGCTATAACTTAGTCAACGTTTTAGGTATCAAGCTTAAATTTGGAGTGGTAGTAATTTCCCATCATCTGCAATACATTCTTTAAATGCAACACATTGCACAACATTTTAGTTTAAAACTCTGGCATTAACATCTGGAGTCAGTCAGAACACAGGCTAACAGATCATGCAAGATATCGCATATGTCGATCTTAGTTTAAATCTCAGGCATGAAAGGCGGCAAGCTATCCATTCTTGTCTTTAATTTATTTATTTTTTATGAGACATTAACTCAAGTTGGGTAATCTGTTTTTGTTCCGAAGCAGCAAATTATTTCCTCTGGAGGAAAACCAGTTCTGCAGCAAACCAAAAAGGATAGTTGGAACCAGCTTTGAGAAGAAATATAACTTGTCTATTTCTGCCAGAAAAAAAAAGGTTTTTAAATAAAGATGAATGTTGCAAGTCAGATTTTTGCTGCTATCAGGTCACTGCTTCATGTTCAAAGTCCGTACAACAAAACGTGCTTTTTTAGCATGTGCAACAAAAACCTTATTTCGCATTTTCCCCCCTTTGTCTTGTGGGAAAAAAAAACTGACACGGTGCAACAACAACACTGACATTTAGGAGAGCACATTTACACTTTTAAGACAATCTTGTGGATCCTGGAGAGAGGTGTGGAGTAGAGAACCGAAGCAGGAGAACGATGCTGTGTCAGAGTTGTGAACTGTTGCAGGAGAATCACTAGACTACTCTGCCTTATTAAGCCTGGCTGTCTGTAAACAGATTCAGCACTTGGTGACCTTCTGGCATACTCAAATCCAAGGCTGCGTGACATGGCTTTAATTATCCCAACTCTCTCCAGATTTCTATTTTTTTGTCCCCCTGTCATTCTGCGTGCCATATGGCACTGAGCAGAAGGGCCCCGGGAGACGCAGAAAGTCCAGGCCATCACGAGTCGTGCCGGTTTTAATCAACAGCTTGGGCTGGTGCTTGTTCTGACCTGCAGGAATCAACTGTGCGCTGCTTTTGCTCTCTTTTGATAAAATGTGATAGTTGTTGTAAATGTAAGCATCTGGTGGGCATCCTCATCAAAGAGAGAACAGTGATGCTGAGGGAGATTGTTCAAGACTGAAGTGTTAATGGCCCGGGAGAGGTATGTCCCACTTCAGAGCCTGCACACTATGAAGAATCTGGTTTATTTAGGGTTTGGCATTTTAAAGACCGTTAGACTGAAGGGAGTCGAATGCTTCCAGTGAACACTTTGCAAGTGTCCACTCAACTTCAACTGGAGCACAAACATACAACATCCCTGCCATCAGCAGATTCAAATTGTCAGCACAACCTTTCCATGTGTATCTACAGACCTAGAAACCTATAGATGTAATGAAAAAGTTATTTTATTGAAGAAATTCTCTCTTTCCAACTGTCATGATTCTCATTTCAGTGGAGCTGCCATGCAAGATGAAAAGGGCAATGCATGGGTGTGGTGATGGAAGAAGACAAAAAAGTGATGGCCATGACAGAACGATACGCAGAGCTCAGAAAGAGATTGATCCAAATCATCAGCTGCGACTGCTATCAGGAGCAGCTGAAGAATGAAGAATCCAAGAAGAATGTAGTCCACAGTTCACTGTAAATCATGCCAGTCCGACTGTTGACATTATAAAATAATGTGGCGTAAAGACAAATGTTAAAAGGTGTTATTTTAGTCAGAGCAAAGTTGAAGCAAGCTCAGCAACATAATCTGAAAATGTCACCAAAAAGAGAACTTAAAGCTGAACTGGTAACTGATCACACTTAGTTTAAAAGCAACATTCTTTACATTCAAAATCATTTAAGACGAATGCATTCGTGACATTTTACTTTAGGTGAGCCAGTACAAACAGATGATGCACCCCGACACGTGGCCAGCTGTTTGTCTCTGGTTTGTGGTTTGAGACACAAAAAAGGTTACCTCAAGACAATAAGTGAAATCAAATCGAACACATACACAACACAGTGACTGTGGTGAGAGTGATCGTGACTTCAGGCCCCTCCTGAGTCACACACCCTCACACACCCGCTCACTGTTTGTCGTTTGAGTTGCGGCACAAAAGCACAGCTTCAACACCCATGTCTGTCCAGCGTGCGCGTTTTCTGTGCACACAATGCCATGCACATGTGTGTGTGCGAGTCTGTCCCATGAATCCAGAAAGAAGGTTGTCTGATGGTGGAGAGAGTGTGACAGTCCCGAGGTGATGGGAGAAGAGGAGAGTTTTAGTTGTTCTGAAGGCAGTCGAGATCTACCGAGCAGCAAACGTTCCCGTTCTGAAGGAAGCAGCGTGACAAGACAAGAAAGAGAACATTAAATATTGCACGTTGAAATATATTAAACATGTTGATTGTATCATCTCAATGCAGATAATGCATAAATTTAGTGTTTGCTGAAAATGTAATCAGTTTAAGCCTAGCCTGCTATACTTTTACTCAGAAACCCAGAATGTATTCAAAAACAGTGTTTAAATGTTTCACATTTAAAACTTCACATAGAATTTTTTTCTGGAGGCTGACTCAAACATTTGTTCTTGCAGTTGAAGGACAAAAGCTCCACCAGCTGCACACACACTGAAAATCACAGTACATCAGCAATTTCTAAAACACTCAGACCAGTCCATCTGGCACCAACAACTATGCCACGTTCACTTACTTAAATCCACTTTCTTCCCTATTCTTATGCCAGGTTCGAATTTTAGCAAGTTGTCTTCACTACATCTATATGCCTTAATTCAAAGTTTGTTTTCTGAGAACATCTAATGTTGTATTTTGTACAATTTGTGACACAGGGTTCTTTAACACAGCCGAGAGAAAAGTTTAGTGTAGAAAATACCAAATCTTTGTTTTTGTTTCTGACAAGGGTAGAAAGTGTCTGGGTCCTGAAATAAGGATAGTAATGATAACATTTACAGAGTAAAATTTCTGACCCATTTTTTCAACAATTCACTTCTATTATTTTATGAGTTTTGACATTAATTTGCTTTCAGTTTTGAAACCTAAAAAAACAAACACAAAAAGCCTTCTTTGGTAAGTTTTTTAATTTGAGATCATTTCCGACTTGCCCTAATAACATTGTTTGCACTTTCAAACAAAGCCTTGTCACACAATCTGACTTACAGAATAAACTTGAAGATTAGTCTGTAGTTAAATATGACACAACAATCTACTATCCCTTTTGAAATCAGTGGGTTAATAAGAACTGCTGTACTTTAAAAGCTTAAAGTAATTTGCATGTGAACAGCAAGTGATTAATTGTTCCATTCCCTTAGAAAACAGTTTAAACCAGTTTTTGTAAAAGTGGAGCTAAAAGGATCAAGTTGGGATAATGTGTTTTAAACTCAAACGATAATTATGGTTCACTACAACCTGTCAAATTCTCCTTTGTGGTTCGTGGTTTGTTTTAGCTTTATGGTTCATACTTATTTTTACATTTTTCTCCTCAGCTGTAGTGATTTGGGGAATCAAAGCATTGCACAATTCCCCATATGCCAATAAGTTCGGACTTTTCTTTTGGCAAAACCTGAAAACGGTTACATAAAGTTGCAACATGCAAGACTGATTTTTACATCAGACAAACAGCATTTCAGACCCATTCAAACAAAACTAAAATGTCCAAAATGTCTCAGAACATTAGCTGGGTTTCTCAATTTATGTCTATGAGTTGCAGAGGCTTGCAGCCTTGTCGCTAAAATTTCCAACATGTGCAAAAAGCCTACGTGACAAATTTTCTCTCAAAATATTCAGAGATGCCACGGGTGTCTTTAACCCTTCTTGATTTTGTGTTTGGCATCTCCAACTTGTCACAGTTCCAAATAAGAGCTGTATTTTGACACCTGCATGAGAGCCATTCTCCAACAGAAAGCATGCCCAGGACAAAAAACCACATCAATGATAAATAAAAATTGTTAAGAAAATTATCCAAATCTACGTATGTTTGTTTCAGATTAAAACATGAATGTGGAGGCTGCCAAGGTGGGTACTAAACTGGCAGATATGGAACCAATGTGGGCAGAGCTGGGCAACAAAACAATGTGCATGGCCTGGAATACAGTTTTGCAAATCGTGCACACATAAATAAGATGCAATTTTCAATAATTGGCCACTAAAGACATGGCTGCATTGCTTACTAGTCACTTTGTTGCAAACAGTCAGAATTTTGTGAGACTGCAATAAAAGATTTTATGAATTTTTTCACAATATTGAGTCAAGTATGAGTTGCCAACAAGCCTTCAACAATGGGAGTCCAGTGAGATACTACCTTTTATTTTCACATAGGGGACTGTTTGACTACCTGGCTTTTTTACTGACATAAAAGGTGGACAGTGTACTGTATATGGACAACAATAATCCCATTAATGATAAATATACCATGTAATAATATAACTAAATCTCATTTAAAACATACCCTATCAGTGTTAAAAAAATATGCAGAATTTCATTGTTAGGGGTAAGTGTTACCAAAAAAAAAAAAGCCTGCTGCTTGTTTACTCACCTTACACTTGCAGGTAGTGCAGGGTGACTTGGGCATGTGCCATGTGTCCCCACTGAGGTGAGTGTCACCTGTGGGGTCTGTGCACGTCTGCCGGATGTCGTCCGACAGGTTGTCAGCCAGGCAGGGGTCTGTGACGCAGCGCGGGCAACACTCACCCTCTGCCACCGCCGTGTACTCGCATGTCAATGCAGGACAAACTAGAGGCCAGCAGTCTACCTCCCCCTCCTGCAGAAGCACGGACCGTGATGTAAAAAAAAGAAATTAAAAAAGAAATATTATTGTGTGCGTTGGTTTAGTTTGTCAGTGCAGTTCTAACTCACATGCTGATGTGTTGTGACATCTTGAATTTGAGAGTTTGTAATTATCTCATCTATCAAACACAGCTGAGCAGCAGATCAGGGACACATATCAGGCATCCCAGCTCTGAGCTTCAAATTGATAAGAAGATTCTGTGGTTTCTATTCTATCAAACATGGTTAAACCGCTTAGTTAGAAAACAACTAAGGATTCAGTTTCAAAAACTGCTTTTGTTTCTGTTTGTAAAACACATACAGCCTATCCTGCCAGTGAATGTGTATGAGTTTGCTGTATATATGCTGTTTCTGTGTACAGACCACGCAGCGGCACTGCTGGCAGCCGTACAGCCAAGTTGCTCCGCTGTGGTAAAGCGTGCGCCCACTCTGATCCAGACACTGAGTGTTGGGCCTGTTGTCACAGCTAGGACAGCAGAACAGGTCTTCATCTGGGTCGCTGCAGTCACAGGGTCTCCTCCTGCAATACGTCTGCCCGTCCTGTAAAACAGAGATCACAGTGGTTAAATAAATAAATAGCTAAATATTTAGTCCAGTAAAGTACTTACTGTATTTCCAGGCTGAAGGTGGGGGGCAATTCAGAAAAAGTAATTATAAAGTGCAGGACTCTAGACTAGCAATAAATTAGAATGCACAAAAGGAGGTGTGCAATAATATCAGGAAAAAAAAACAGCACAAAGGCAAAACAAATTTTATATGTAGCAGAAACTGTTCAAAAATGTGTTCATTTATGATAATAGACACCTTTTGACAGCTTTATCTAAGCTACAAGGCTTACAGGTTTGCTAACAACGATTAAAATCAGGCAATCCAAAAGTGTGCACTATTTATTTTTCATAAAAAGGAACATATTTAGACCAATGTTGTTTAAAAAAACTTTGGTATTAAATAAACACAGGGATTACTCAAATATTGTTAGGGCACATAAGGTTTTAAAATACAAGATCCTATTTTTTGTTGCCTGACCAAAATTTTTTTTTTTTTTTCTTTACAGGAAATTGAATGTCAGGTGCAGCAACTGACAACATAGCAAAGACCTGAACCTTTGGCATGGTACTCACTCATATGCGGGTGACAAAAACAAAGGGAATTATAAATGTTCCTTGCTAATTTTCATTATGTCTATAATAAACACTCTGCTTGAAAATCGATTGTCATCTTTGTACATAATTTTCTAACAAATTCCCAACAAAGCTGAGAATAATTCTAATGAGTTCATTAAACTTTTGGCCATAAAAAAACTAACCAAATAAAATCCTTATCTTCAGAGTATTTCCAAGGATGGCTGTTTAATCGGTACCGGCGGAAGCAAACTTTTTTCCCCACAAAACATCCAGGTCCGCTGATTGTGTGGGGTTACATCAGTGCACTCGGAGGTCCTACAGCCTGCCTGAGTTTGAATTACGTTGAGACTATCAAACATAAGCAGATGAAAGGGGTCCAGAGTGAAGACATTTTCAATGTGCATTGAGGCCATTCACACCTTCATTTAGTGCCAACCAGATACAATCCACTTGCTCAGATTGGATGTTAATGTCTAGTTTAATGGGGTCTAAGATGTCTCCAAGGTAAGACTCTGAAACTATATTAAGCATCCTTTGGAGGAACATGTTACAGACACCAAAATGGATATGTGGTTGGGTAAACATGAGTAATCCTGCTACTGACTGTTAGCTTGATTACAAAAAAAAGTAATAAACAAATGTGCATGACAGGTGGCTGTAAGTCATCTTATGTTGATGATTTAAAGTCGATTAAGATCCAAGATTGTTTTTGTGATTATTATTTGGCCTTAGTTGAGGAATGCTATCTTTCAAGACAACATACCTATGAGGGTTTTTAATGTGTTGCTGTATTTAATCATTTAAATTTTCAAACAGCAATTATGCTGTCTATTTGGCATCTGGTATAAGATGCAATGCCACATGATGGAATCCAACAGATTTTAACCTTCTCCGGACACTGTTGCTGGCTCTCTGTCTGTACCTGGAGAAAACTTTATGGTCCGTTTTACTGCGCACAGCCAGCACTGTCTGGCCCCAGGATGATTTTGTTATAGAGATGTAAAAATGTTACATAAAAAGGCTGTTAGAAAATGTATGACAGCCATAAAATCACTCTGCATGTCATTAAAAGGGCAGCGCAGAGCCACTGTTTTATTGATGCATATTGTCCTGCTATGGTAACTGCTCAGTTATGTGGTGCTATTTCTGATGGCCTTGGTCTTTAGAGTTACGGCCCTTGGCATGCTGGGAAAGTACTGCCAACTGTAAAGTGCCAGTAGAGCACATTTATGATAGCAGCCTGCTAATTTTAACGCCAGCAGTAAGCCCAATTCTGCATGCAGATGCCACACTGTTGTGTTAACCAAACAGCAGTGGCACTTGTTTATGACAACTTTGATGACAGAATCTTTTTGCCAAATGTTTGTTTTCTCTACACTGTCCCAAGGGAAGTACACATGGGCTTTTCTGTCTAAAGCAACTTTCATCAAAGGACAATTTTAATCATTTTTTTAGGAAACATTGCTAGACTCTTAAGATTTAATGTAATTATGTGTTCAACTCCATTTTTGGCTTTAAACATTCTCTTTCATAAAATTATGGTCTGAGCTTAATGAGGATGATATATGGGCTACTCTTTTAATCTTTTATAATGTCCCATTGTTACCTATCAACTTAATGTAAAAAATGGGCGATAATGTTTTTGACTGGGTGTGTTTGAGTGCATAATGTGGGCGGCTGTGGCTCAGGAGGTAGGGGTTCATCCCATAACTGGTGGGTTTTGCTGCTTTTTCCGTCTCAGCCGCTGTGTCCTTAGGCAAGACACTTCACCTGCCTTGCCTACTGGTGGTGGTCAGAGGGCTTGGTGATGGTGGTGTAATGGCATCCTCACCTCTGTCAATCAGCTGTGGCTACAATGTAGTTTACCATTATGAATGGCTGATTGACTGATTGAAGTGTGAGACGCTTTGGAGTCCTTGGACTAGACAAAGCGCTATACAAGTGCAGGCCATTTACCAAAATATCGCATGAACCAGATAATGAACTTTAATGAAACATTCAGAAAGTAATCATTATGTACATCCATAACTAAATAGTATTTAGAGTAAACTAGATTCAAGATGGTTGCCACAGCAAATCAGCCTTTACAACCACAAAAATAACTAGACCTATTTCAGTTTTACAGCTATTAAGCTCACATTTGGTGTGATAGTAGCTGAGGGACATTGACAACACAACACATGTGCTAATTGGTCAAGGGTTTGATGGTGAGATTGTTGCTTAAAACTTTGGCATTACCTGCTGGACTCAACCTTGTCTGTTAGCAAAATATTGCACAGTGCTACTGTAAATAAGTAGATCACGTATGTCCTGCCATCATAGCACTACCTCTGTCTTAATTTGAACTGTCTTAATGGTTACTGTTTGTTTTTTTGTTTGTTATTAGTGTTGTTTTAAATGCTTTTTTACAAGTCAAATGGCTTACATTTTATTTTTTAGGGTAGGTTCTAAGCTACCAATTAAATAACCTGGCTACAAATTTGAAGTAAATATTGTTTTTGATTTTTGAACCCTAAATATACTGAACTGAACATTATAGATTTTAAATATATGGTTTAGATTTGATATTATACATGGCTCCTATGTATGAAGCCAGTTCAGTTGGTCCAATTGGACTTGATTGTTTGTGAGGATTGCTGATGTACATCCTTATAGACCAGTGTATCCCAAAGGTAGGTTCAGAAATTATCATTCCCACAAAAATCCCATTTTATTGGCTACTGAGTTGAATTTCTGTGACACTCCAATAATGATGTACAAGAAATATACCCATCTAATGTTTTACTTCTGATTTACAAGAAAGCTGTGAAATTTAATTTTTGTTCTTCATTTTTCCATAGGCACAAATAATTTTTTCAAACCACTTAATAAATTGTTAGGTCAAATACCTATATACCAAAAATTAGCTGCTTTGTGCAGTAACAAACTCAAACTTTTGACTGAGTAAAGGTTATGAATATTTAGTTATTTAAAAAAAAATAACTGGAGAATATTTATTTTATCCACTGAATAAGGTAGTACATTCATTACACAAAGTTTGCTGAAAGTTTCATGGTAACGTTTGAAAAGAATTGAAGAAATAATGTCAGTTTTTGTGACAGGTTGCAACTTCACATATTGTTCAGTTTAAATTCAAGGACTTTAGTTAATCCAAAATCTTGGATTTTAAAATGCTTTAATTTGTTTAAATCATGATGAATGATCTTGGCATCACTTCAAAATATTTCAAGTGCTTTCAAATAAAATTATTTGTCTGGAAATAAACCCTTGTGTGTTGCTGGTTTTTTGTGGGTCAGAGGCTGAATAGTTTTGGGAACCACTTTTCTCCAAACTGTACAATTTTACATGTTTTGTTTAATTCAGTGGCCCATGCACTTTCAGTCAAGCCTACCTGTAAACTCATACTAACAGATTTTACAAAATCTCGCTGTATTAAGTGAAATCAAGCATAATTTTCTGTTTAACCCAAATGGCTATAACGCTGCCATTAGTCAACATAAAGTGAGCTTAGATTAAAACTCTGGCACAAAAAGCAGTAAGAGCTATGCATTCCTTCAATAAATGCCAGATATTTAAATGCTAAGAAACTGTTTAATTTGTATATCTCTCTTCATAAACTGTGGTAATTTCGTAGCAGCCTTGGCATCACAAAGCAGGGGTCTGGATTCACTTTGATGAAAACAAAAACCTGCATGACTGTGGCTCATGAAGCTCTTCTGACCTTATATAACCCATGTGAGCAACGTTTCTCACTTTCTACATTTTCTACATGTCTTTCGAGCTAACAGCTCTCGTGTCTATATTTGTCGGAAACTGACGTGTAATTAATCATATTGCCACAGTTCATGCTTTTAACTTGTAAAGCTTTTCTATTTTCCGTCATGGTTCTGACACATGGCGTGTCATTCATAGAGTATATATTAAAACAAAGGAAGAACTTGCATTAAAACGTTAAAGTTCAGCGACAGAGCATCTCCAACATGAAGCTATGAGTTGACTTAATCTACTTGTAATACTTGAAAAGTCTTCAAAACTTTCAAAAAACATTGCACAATTATAATTTTTCATACACAGTGTGTACGAATAATTGACTTTGATGGTTTATACTAAAATTCACTGAAGTAAAAAAAACTCTGGAAACAAAAACATTAGCTTTGGTTGAGTCACAATATTTAGTAGAACAAATTAAAATGTCCTAGTTCTAAATTCAGACTTTATGAGCTGATCCACATTATTGAAATCACTGGCCTCAGCTGTCATTTTTATTTCAAATAACCTTCTTTGTGTTTTATATAAATCCCACTCACTGAGCCTTGCCTTCCCAAAGACAAATGGAATCAATATGTTGGTTTCCTGCAGCCACAGAGCTCTACCTCATTCTGACTCCTGAGCACAGAAGGAGGTCATAAAGTTGCCACAAGTATTTGTCAGTGTAATGACAAATAGGTGGGAGGGCTGAGAATCAGAAATATTTCATGCTTTTTTTTCTGTTTATTTCATAAATCTCCATACAGACATCTGCAAAATCAATAATA
>NC_051444.1:26807081-26845810 GCF_001649575.2 Kryptolebias marmoratus
CTCTCTCTCTCTCTCTCTCTCTCTCTCTCTCTCTCTCTCTCTCTCTCATCTCCCAGGTCCTGTGTCAGGTCTTTGCTGAATTTCTTCCTGCTTCTTAAAGACACGGCTTTCAGGTAACATTCATCTGCTGTAGGGTTTCTTTTTCATTTTTTTCTTTTTTTTTTTATCCCTGACACTTCTTTTCCTGTCCCATATTAGCCTCTTTTATTTCCTTTTTTATAAGTACACACTGCCCGACGTGCTCTCGTGGTGAGGACAAGGACTGGACAAAAAGGAGTTAAAAATAGAGTCAAACAATTTTTTTTTTAATTAAAAGAAAAAAAACGAAACTCCTAAAAGCATGAAGAAAACCTTTTTAAAAGTACCTCACTACATGATCAGACCTTAATGCTGTTGTTTCTTTAAAACTACTTCTCTTTATTCTTTTAGTGACTTCCAGTATCTTGTTGGTTAAGACTTACATTATGTTAGTGGGTGAAAACCTCAGCAACGAGCTGGTAAAGCTCAGCTATCAGCTCTGAATACGGAGACACTCTGCAAACTGTACATCAGATTGGTTTTCGCTCCTCTTTCACATACTGCAACTAACACCTCAGTAGCACAATTATTAATGACACTTTTTACTAAAAGTGCTAAAAATGTAAACAACAAAAACAGAGCAAACCTCTCACCATGAGAGCTCCAATTATAGAGAGAATAACACATCATTTGTGATTAAAAAAAAAGGTTTTATACTTTAGGAAGGAGAACTGTTTTTCTTGAATTCTACTATCTCTAAACTTTTGAGCTTTAATATTGCCTGTTGCCAAAAGCAAAAGGGCAATGTTTTTGCCTGTGTCCCAATTTATGTGTGTTTTAATTTGTCTATTGTGTTAGCAAAACATCTCATGAACTCTGAGACGGATTTTATTGAATCTCTCAGAAAGTAATCACTGAATGCACGTCTACAACTGATTAACTTTTCGAGTCGATTCAAGACGTCTGTCACAGCTCAGCAAATCTAGCAAACATAAAATGGCAATAATTCAGTCTGATCTGCAGATACCGAGCTAAAATGTGGCTTTGGTAATGACTGAGAGGCGTGCCCAACATATAATTCAAGCACTAACTGATCTGTTAACTGTTAGAGTCAACTCTGTCTGTTAGCAAAATCTTTAATGAACCACTTGACAGATTTTCTTGAAACTCTGAGGAAGTAATCATTTGAAGAACTTCAACAACTGATTAACTTTTTGATGGCACAGCTTATCAACCTTAGTAAACAGAAAAATGACTATAATTCACTAGTTTTACAGATATTTAATTAAATTTCTGATTACTATAAAAGGGAATTTAAAAGGAATAAAAGCCTGCAGGTAGTGTGCTTTTCTTTTCTTTTACTAAAGATGAAATAAGTCTAAAGAAGGATTTACTTGCAAAAAGTAATGGCTTGTTTAAAGAATGTCATAGAAAGGAGCTTTCACCTGTCTTCACATTGAGCACAAGTTTTACTTACTGCAGTAAACTACCTTTGTGTGTGTGTGTGTGTTTCCTATACCTTGCAAGAGCAGATAGCACAGCGATCAAAGCTGGGTTTCCAGTCCTCTCCGTTGCGTCTGATTCCCTCTTCCTGCGGGCAGTTGCCACTACAGCCTGGGCCAGATGCGCACACACAGTCATAGCCTCCGGGCAGGTTCACACACACGCTGTCATTCCAGCAGGTGTGTGTAAGCAAGCTGCACTCATCAATGTCTGCAAGACATAAAGTAAGATTTTTGTTTTAATTTGGAGAAATCAAATGTAATTTTATTCATAACAGAGCTATCACATTCCCACGCTGGGAATGAGTCACAGTGAGGAATTTTCAGTACTGAGGTATGTATTTTTTTTTTTTTTTTAATTCTCAATCTAAAAAGCTTCAAAATGATACATAGTTTGCTGAAGTTTGATGATTTATCACCTGGCTAAAAACAAATTAGTTTTGTTCACAAAAACGTTGGTTTGAAAACTTGATTTCTAATGGTCTAACTTGACAGCATCAGGAAGTCCAGCCCTATATTTAAAAAGGGGAATCCCCAAGTTTCACAATGACACCAAACATTATACGAAGGGATTTCCGAGCACTATGGCAGCCAGCAGAGAAAATGGTAAATTTCAAAGGAAATTGTAAAGATCAGAAAAGAAAGGATTTAAAAAAAATAATATGTGTTAGAGAACATTAGATTAGCAAGATTATGGGTTATTTTAGTGACTGGGATCACTAGATGGTGTCATTATGGACACATTTTTACGCAAACCCCAATTATGGCAAAAATCTATATTTTTTTTACTGTTTTTGCACTGCAGCCTGAGCTCATTCTGACTTATTTTGCCAGCATGAGTCACATATGGCTTTTATCAGAACCACTGAAATGAAAAGTAACATATCATTGCTGTTAGGCAAAAACCTTGATTCGCCTTTATTTCATAATTTTCATGTTTTTGAATAAATATACTCTACTGGTAACCCTTCACATCTGTCTGTGTGTTTCTTTTTTTATGGCAAACTAATGAAAAGTGTAAAAAGAACTTGAGAACTTGTGACAACACATTATATTTATTTGAAAAGGGAAACATTTTTTCTCATCATTTACTGAAAAGTTGCATACTTGAAGACTAAAAGTGTCTGCCAGACAGCAATATGTTAAAAATGTTTTTAATACAAAAAAAGATTTTACAATATATATATTAAAAAGCATGTTTGTAGTGCAATATTATATAATTACTATTATTATTAAACACGTGAAATGGACCAAGACTAAATGTGTTAAATGTACTATCTGATGGAAAGGAAAGGCAGTGTAAAAATGGATAGTGTTTGTATGAACTGGTGTGAAATCTTTGAGATTAATGTTGTTAAAGATGTCTGTATTAGAAGCAACTCTGCTCTGACTAGCTGTAAGCTCATTTCCCTGGGAGAACTTTTACTCTTCTAAGTGAAAATGATCTGACCTCGATCTACTGCAGGTAGGATACTTCCTGCTCAGAACAACTCCACAGAACCCCATTTCAAAGAGAAACAAACAAAACCCCTCAAACGTCCTTTAAGTGCACCAAGACTGGAGAAGTGAGGAATATAAATAAATCTCTGTCATGTTTCTGTGTTTTCCTCAAAAGCTCACAAACAAAAAAACAAATGGAGGAGTACAAATGTAAAAATAAAACCATGAAAATACAAAAACAAATAAACAGAAAAACAGGCAAACTACAATGATTTGATTAGCATTTAAAACAACTTCTGATCTGTATGTTGTTTTAATTGGATAACCATGTCCAAAACCATTCTTTCGGGAGGAAAAATGTTACCTTTTCTGGTCTAAACTAAAAATTGATCTGCTGCATTAATCCTATCATTCAAAATGCAATGTTGTGGCATTGTTTATTTATATCATGCAGCTGTGAAATTCATCTGTCAGTGCTTTGGTGTTGGAAAAAGCACACATACACCAGCACACAGTGCATGTTTTCTATATGTACCTTTACTTTTATCACCCTGAAATATGTGTAGCTAATCACTTTTATCCCCCCCCCCCCATTTCTTCTCATTACAGTGTAGCCTAAAAGTACAAGATGTGACATTTATAATTCTTGCTATGCACAAATGAATACTTTAGCCCCAAGTTATCCAATCATTCTTTTAAATTAATAGCATCCAGTAAGTGCAGCAGTGAAAATTGAATGTTTGCCGTGTTGCGGTCAGTCAGGGAGGATCACCTGGAGTGTTAGTGGCCTCTGGTCCTGCACTGACTTGAATTTAACTCTTTGAACCATTTCACCCACATTATGGCTAAAATGTCACTTCTCTGTAAAGTGTAACACAGATGTCTGCAGACTTTTCAATCAAAAGAGCCATTTCTACCCTTTTGCCCACCACATACAATGTGTCCAGAGCTGCAAACTGTGCTAACTGTGATCATCAAATGACGACCCACGGACCACTGCCAGTTTGCTGGAAGTGGCCTTTTCCAACCAGGAGGTGGGGAGGTGACCCGTGCACTAGAACCTTGTGATAAAGATACCACAACTCATTAAGTGTTATTTAGATACTGCATATAACCCAACTGTTGTTTATTACATTGGTAAAAAGTAAGAGCATTTTTTGGTACCCAGGAAGTTCCATTAACCTTATGTGGAAAATAATTTCCCTCCAGGCAGACACTTGCTACACAACCAAACAGACTCTTGGCTTGAAAAGATTCACTTCACATATCAATTTATACAATAATATTCTGGAAACAACAGTCCTCCCATAGAAAAATTATTATCTCGCACTAGCTTACTAATAATTTATAAAATAATATGTAACAAGAGTAATGAATAACTACAGGATTCATTAATGATGGAATAAATACATTGTAAATCCCAGAGTCCACAATGCAAACCTGGCAAGATTTGAAAGTATTACAAGACTTTAGTATGCTATTGGTCTATGAATCATGCTCTTATCAAATGCCACAGTCCAGGAAAGTATGAAACCATCCACCGTCCTGGCTTAAATTATTTTTAGTGATGCACTGAAACTTGACAGAAATGTGTAGTACTCATGAACAAAAAAATAATCAAAAGCATAAAGACATAAATTCCTTTAACCAAAAACAACTGTAATCACAGGATGCAGTGGCAGTGTAAACGAACAGACCATTTTGGGCTTAATTTAATCCCTTGTCCTTCTCTGTCTGAAGGATGCGACCAGCCTCCCCTCCTAATACAAGAACAGCTTCACCTGTTTGACTGTCTTCACTACTGGTTATCCTAGTGATAATTAGTACCCCCCCACACACACCCCACCCCCAGTGCCAAGCCTGACCAAAAACAACCAGACTAATTGGTAATTATGGATGCAACATGACTTGTGTAAATAAGAATTTGAATAAATAGGTATGGTACAGGTAAAGATTTAAATATAAGTCCAAGAGTACAATACTGTAACTGCTAAACAAAAGCAAAAACCAAATTTGAGGTATTGTCAATTGTTACTCTTGTCAACTGATTATATGATTAATATTAAACTGTTTCTATTCACCTCCATCATCAATGCAAAACCTTTTTTGTACATGGTGTTCTGTATTATTGTTGTATAAAACTATACCTTGTGCTTGTGTTTCAAAAAGTTGAGAAAAAAATGTTACAGCATACCCAAGGATTATGATTATGATTATAAAAATTATATGAAAATTAAATTCCATGAGATATGATGAGGAATTATGATAACTTTCGAATTTAGTCACTTGTTATTCATTCATATATCAGACATGGAAGAACAAATTGTTTCTTGGACATAGCCAAAACAATAGGTGACCTAAAGTCAATTAGATGTTTTTATAAATTGCAATCAGTACTCCTATAATTGGTGTCGCAGCAACCAAGAATTCATTTTCTCAACTCAAAACTTTTAGAAACCAAAGTCATAAAAACTCATCATCCCAGCCATCTGTTTTTTTTTTCAGAGTCAGTGATCAAAGAAAATCCACAAATGAACAATAAAACTGAGTGTTACACTCTCCGCCATCTCATCTCTTTTGTTTTTGTTTGTTTGTTTTGTTTTTTGACAGAAAACCAGGATTTTATTAACAAAATCATTCTGGACAGTCAAGCACAAAATCTGAGTTGATGATACAATCAGGGTGTATTTAACCCTTCAAATTACATCATACAGTGCTCTCTCTCTCTTTTTATCCAACCCTTCTACACACAGAAAGATTGTTTTTCAGATTGGGTCCAAACATTGGCATGAGTTTGAACACATTTTCTCATTAGCACAGTCACACGTACACCTTCCTGGAACTCAGACAGCTCTTATAGGAACAACTTCTCGACCTTGTGTGGAAAACAATTTTCCTCCATGCAGACCCTTGCCACACAACCACACATACTTTAGCAAACTCTTGGGTTAAAAAGGTTTACTTCACATATCAATTTATATAAAACCAATCTGGGAACAACGCTGTGATATGTTTGTAAAATACCACTTTGGATTTTCTTTTCAGCAGCTTGCCTTTAAAGTATTCAAAAATGTTACTTTTTGGGTAGATTTCAGGAAAAGATCTCACTGTATGCTGGAAGTTGGAGTAATAACATGGCTAACAGGGCAACAAACTACTAGCATGATCTGATTAACATGTTCTGTTTGTTGCATTACAAGCATCTTTCACTTATTTGCAAAAAACAAAACAAAAACAACATTAAAAATTAGTCAGGAAAACAATTAAAATGGTCATTTTCTGTTGTGGATATGGATATTAAAAACATTAATTTTCATGTTATTTTTGGTCAAAGCTCCAAAGAGCCTCAGCAGAGAGACCAAAGAGCCGCATGTTGCCCTAGAGCCACAGGTTACAGACCTCTGGTTTTACCCATCCTGTTTTAAAGAAAGCCACATGGTCGCTCATCGCGCTGCTACTTGGCAAGAGATAGAGAAGTATTCAATACTGCACCACCAGACTACAGGCAAGCATTTTTCTCCAGGCTATAAGACTTTTAAATCCATCCCCCTAACTCTTCCATGGCAATAATTTTTGTTTCTAACTTCATAATTTATTCATACTTCCATAACTTTCTTTTGCACACAGCATGATGTATAATTCATTTCAGTGCATAAATATGATTAAAAGTAAACTTGAATATGGTGATGGACTGTCGATTTCAGGTTTCAGCGGCTTCAATAATCTAAGCATTGCTCATCTGTTTTTTAAGGAAAAGCAGATTCTGCATTTCCGTAAATCAATTAGGTCCTACTGAATCCTATCCCTGTATGCAGGGATTATTCTTTGCACATAGGGATCATAGCTTCACTTGCATTGGTTGGAGTCTGTTTATAATTTCTTGGTTGATTCAGCAGAAATATCAAGGTCCTGATCAGTCAGCGTTTTTCTTACTTTCCTCCCAACCGACCAAAAACAAAAACTTACCTACACGGAAAGGGTGACTGGCATTTTCATCCACTTTTCATATGCCCCTGGGTACCAAAAATGTTCTTACCTTTTACCAAGTGATGGCATTTAACTCTCTTTATCCTCACTAAATGTGAGCTGTTAAGAGAGAGAAAAAAAGACAAAAGTCCCTTTGACAGCAGCTCTGTTCTCCCCTGCCAGCAGCTGCTGCAGACAATGATCACACCCAGAAGACACTGACAGCACGCTACTGTTGTTGCATAAACAAACGCTCTAGAATTAAAAAAAAGAAAAGAAAAAAAACCAACCCCTGAAACAACTCAATAAAAGATGAGGTTCCTGTTAGTTGCCTTTCTTATGCAACCCATGCCAGCAGTTTCATTTCTTTTTAGTGGTCTTCGTTTTATTTTCACACTGTCTGTTTTCCTGCACACTTAATTCGTCTCGCCTGATTTCCATCAGGCAATCCAGAGTTTAATCTTCTGTATAGTAACCAATTTAGCGCATGTCAGGCTGAGCAAAACATTATCAAACCTGTTTCAGCTTTTGACTGTCTAAGCCGTACTTTTGTCACTTTCAGGAGTGCAAGTGCTTAATGCTGCTACAGAAAGGTAAAAGGCTGAAGGTAAACCCAATCAGCAGTGATAGGAACACACATGGCATTATGAACAACCTCTATCAGATGTTCCTGGTGCTGATGGACTCACAAAAGATTCATCACACAATTCAGCTTGATTCCTCTCACTGTTCCCTTCTTCTTTCACTGTTCCTGTTCACCGAGCTTATTCTGACTACTGTACTGGCGTTTGCTAAAGTATTCAGGTCCTGTTTCATAAGTATTGCCTTCAGATGAACCTGAAAGGACGACAATATGTTTGCCTGTATCAATGTGACCCTGTGTAAGTATATGTTAGCCAAAACACTCATAAACCACTGAACAGATTTTAATGAAACTTTCTTCAGAGTAATCACTGGATGTACACATACAACTGATTTCAAGATGACCACCACAGCTAAATGGCTATAACTTAGTCAGTTTTATAGATTTCAAGCTAAACTCTGACGTGGTAGTAGCCGAGTTTAATACACAATATGTAACATCTCACATTATCACATTAGACAAGCATAACGTTTTTCTTTTCAAGGTTTAACCCAAATGGCTACAACATCATTATTTCTCAACATAACATCTTTGTTTAAATCTCCAGTATGAAAGATGGTGTGGGATATGCGTTACTTCAAGGAATGCAAGGCCTTTTATGGTAATTGCATTTGGAACTGGATGTGTGAATATCTATGCCTGAAAACATTTGAACATTAACATACATTTTTAGGCTATTTTCTACACCAGGTTTTTCATGTATCAAATGGGAAAAATCATTTATAAATTTAATTTATTTAATATGAAGAATTTTCTTTGACAGTTAAATTTGCAAAAGGTCTGTAACTAATGCAATATGTTGTTTACTTTTGGATGCTTTTTATTTTTTGAACCCATGTCATGCAGTCAAATGACCTCCCAGTACATAGATCAACCTTGGACTGAGATGATGTCTAATTGGAGAGGTTATTGAGGACACAAAGAGTTGTATAAAGTCTGAAGAGTACATGGATAGGGCAGGTCAGATTCAGCCAAATGCAGCAAATTGATTGGGCAGCTCTTCACAGTACAAATGGACATTGACCCAGAGAGTCTGCAAAG
Organism: Kryptolebias marmoratus; assembly: GCF_001649575.2. Lineage (NCBI taxonomy): Eukaryota > Metazoa > Chordata > Actinopteri > Cyprinodontiformes > Rivulidae > Kryptolebias > Kryptolebias marmoratus. The sequence goes on from NC_051444.1 coordinate 26,815,692, forward strand.
GCTTCCCAGGGGTTTTTGAAAGTAAAGAAGCAAAATGGCTCAGTCAATTTAAAGGATCAAGCTGTATCTCACTTGCTAGAGACAAAACCAGAGTCAGCTGCAATAATGGTATTGTTGATAAAAAAAGTATTTATATTTAGCAATTTCTATAAGTTATGGACAAAAGGCAATCATTCCCTGCTGAAGATTTACATCAAAGACATAAACAAATCTTAGTTGTGATTGTGTGTTATCAATTGTTTGTACCATTTGTCTGTACTTTAGAGGAATTTTAATGAAACTCTCAAAAACTAATCTTTGGATCAACATGTAGTACTAATCACATTCAACATGACCGCCACAGCTATGAAATCTCTATGAGATTTATGAGATAGTTGTAGCTATGAGATAGTAACAACTCAGCCAATTTGACAGATATAGAGTTAAAATTTGGAATAGTAGTAGCTAAAACATTTGTCCAACACATTTTCTAAGCACTGATTGAGACTGAGTTGGATCTGTGTAAAAAAAGTTGGCAACAACTGTTGGAGTCATTTGTCAAGTTGTTAGCAAAATATCTCATGAACCACTGGGCGGATCTTAATGAAACAGTAAGAAAATAATCACTGGATGTACATCTACAACTGATTAGCATTTGGCATCACCCCAACTTAAGATGACCATCACAGCTAATCAACCTTAGTCAACACAAAAATGACTACGACTCAGCCAATTTAGCAGATAATGAACTAAATTTTATAGTAGTTTAGAATCATCCCCATTTCTTTGTACGCTAACACATCAGTAACTCCATCCCTTCTCGTCAAAAGATGACTTTAGTTTAGAAATTTGGCAGGTGAAATGCATTCCTTCAAAGAATGCTAGGCCTTTAATTACATTATATTTTAACCTCTAGTGAGAGCTGCAAATCTAAATGGTGAATGGACTGTACTTATAGCACAATTCTAAACAACCAGGCTACTCAAAGTGTTTTACAACACAGTTTTTGCTCTCATTTACCTATCCACACACATTTATACAGAACTCTATCACATCTCTATAAAGCTGATCTGAATAAATCAGTTTATAGAGTTTAATCAGTGATTTAGATCACATTTATACATTGGAAAAAATAAGGGATTCAGTGTCTTGCCTAGGGACACTTCAATATGTGAATGCATGCTGCTCGGAACTGTGCCTCCGACTCTCTCGTTGGAGAACAACTACTCTAACCACTGAGGCACAGCCGCCCCATTAAAACATTATTTCAATTCAGGTGATAGCTATACAAGTTTTTCAAGTTACCCTGTTAAGTTTACAGTAGTGCAGGTACATTTTCATTAAAATACCCCAGGAACAGTAAAGCTTTTTTTCATTTAACATTGGTAAACAAAATCAGGAAAAAAAAAAAACATGCTGTGAAATCAATTACTACGGGCAAATAATGGAAACATGTAAAAATGGAAGGTTTTAAATAACACCAAAGCAACAGAAATATGCTTTGAACTTTGGGAAATTTTTAGCACCCCTGGCCCAGTTTGTTCACTCTGTGAACAACATGCAACACATTGTGTTCTCCAGTGAGGAGTAATGAGTGGTCTTCTAGCAGCCAAAGCATAAAGCTTGGACATAAAGCTTGGAAAGTACTTGTCATACCAGCACCAACAATACACTGTGTCACTGTTAAATGTGCTCTCTAATTGGGTCCACTATCAGTTCTTCTGGAGAAGGAGAGAGAAGAAAACAGCTCAGCCGAGAATTTATTGTGCCTTGGACAGACAATTTGCATACGCTAAATGAAATCCCATCAGCTAGTCAGACATACCATACGTTTGCTAGTGAAGGATTAATGCTCTTCGTGCTACATTCGCCGCATTTAGCCACAAGCTCCTGCTCGCAGATGAAGCCCACTCTGACATGCAGGCTGTAAATGACACTAAAAGCTCTTTGGATAGACCTGCCTAGCAAAAGCAACCATATGTGAAACTAACACTCAAATGTGCTGTCACACATGAAAGCACTAAACCTATGTTAGCGCAGGACAATGCACAGGCTAGAAAAGATAAACACACAAGCCCCCCAAACTGATTCAAAAGCACTAAACCTTTCTGAAAGATGTGGGTAATTAGAAGACATCTGAAACCTCTGTGTTTGATTATTTAAATAATATTTCTTTGCTTGGTCTCAGGGCAGCCCAAATGGAAAAGCTGTGCACACAAAAAGAAAGAAAATGATGCACAAACCCTGTCTTTCAGGGAGACATTTGAAATTTATGGCACATTAGCCTCATCTTTATTCACAATCTGTTTAATTTAAGCCACCTGTCTCCCCCTGAAGCATTAGGCATGGTAAACATGGTTTTAGATGTGACAAGTGCAGCATTTAGTTGAGGCAATAAAGCAGTAGGAGATGTGTTTGCAGCGACGCAATTTTTCACTCCAACAAAATGCTGTTCTGTACAAAGTAACAAGTTGCACGTGGTGCAAAGTAATGTGTGGTGTACCATAGCATGGCCAACTCAACTCATTTTGTTGCTACTTTTTTTTTTTTTTTGGTTTAATTATCACACATGTGACACACACACATACACCTATACACACTTTATTTTTGTTTGTCCAATGTGTTGGAATTTTTTTGCATCAAATAGTGGCTAGATTTTATCCACACTCTTAGAAACTATTCACTGTATGTACATCTACAAAATATTAACTTTATGAGTCACCCGTATTCAAGATGGCGATCACAGCTAATCAAGCTATAAAAACAAATAAATAAAAATTGCTGAAAGTCATTCCCAACAATTACTTTGAGACTGCACATGTCACATAGATTTTGTGTTAAAAACCTTGCTAACAACCATTGGAGTGAACTATGTTTATCAATCAACTATCAAGAATTCCAACTATGTGTCTTTAATGAACCCCTGGACAGACTTTGTTGAAACATTTGGAAAGAAATCGTTGGATGTATACCTACAAATAATTACCTTTTGGAGTCAACCTACAGTTAATCAACCTTACTCAACATAAAAATGGCTATAACTCAGTTCAAGTCAATTACTCAATGGGAGCTACAATTTGGTGTGGTAAAAGATGAAAGTCATCTCTAGCTCATAATTTCAGCACTAGCCATAGCACAGCAAATTTGCTTAAAACATTGGCATTAAATGTTGGAGTCAACCTTGTCTGTTTGCAAAATATCTCATGAATATCCCATATCTCACTGGACACATTTTAATAAAACTCAGAAAGTAATCATTGGATGTACATCTACAACTGTTTAACTTTTGGAGTCAATCCAATTCAAGATGGCATCATAGACCAAATGATCTTAGAAGACACAAAAATTACTATAACTCAGTCCATTTTACAGAGATTTAGCTGGGATTTGATATGGTACGAGCTCAGAGTCATCGACAAAAAATATTTCAAGTCCTAACAGATCTTAAAAAAAAATCACATGAGATAGTGCATGCCCTCATTTTTTTCAAGATTCAACCATAAATATATATAACTCCATCATTTCTGAACATAAAATAATCTCAGTTTAAAACTTTGGTGGAAAAGGCACTGACTTATTTTAATTTCTTAAAGGAATGCTAGGTTTTTAATTAGATAGTGTTTTGAAAAATTTGTAACTGTGTTGTCTACCACATTGTTCTTTTGAACATAATTTTTCCACTTTTACAAACAAAGAGATATGCAAACATGTGAATGTTCCAAAACAAAACAAACGCACACACACACAAAAAAAAAACTTTCTGGACAAACATCTCATGTCCCAACAATGAGATTCTACTAATCATTTTAAAGGTGACAGACATATGAATTAATGTGCCACACAATAGGACATTTTGACAGCAGCAGAGCCTGTTGCTTCATTTGCAAAACACAACACACACACACACACACACACACAAAACACCCACTGCTTCGACAAATTACACAATTTACCTGGAAGGTCTTTTTACAGGGTCTGCACCCACTGAGACTGAATTATCCTCCAATTCGCTGTTGTTAGTTTTTGTGACAGTAAAAGAAAAAATAATTTAAAGTCATACTTTTAAAGTGGTTTGTTGATTTGCCACTTATAGCTGTGCCCAATGGTAAAAAAAATAAATAGAAAAACCAAACATTCTCAAATTATTTCAATACATATATACTGGAGACTATCATAGAAAGAAGAAGGGAAAATGTAGTTACAGTAAAAACTGGGAAGTGCAGCATGGATGAGCAGAACTGGTACTTTGTGGAGCTCATCAAAAGTGAAATTCAAATTAAGCACAACTTTGTAAGTAGTTCTAAATCTATGAACTCAGAGAGTTTTTTTTATTTTTATTTGAAACTCAACACGTAAGCAAAAACTAAAATCAAGAACTCCATTTAAAGTAAGATGTCATTTATTTGGAATATGAGTATAATTTTAATACCAGGTTGTTACTATTTTGATGTCTTCAGTGGTGCTGAAGTGCATAGCCTGCTTGGGCCTGGCTGGAGTTAATATGGTGACTAACTCCAGACTTTGTGATGCAATAATTGAAGCAGCTGTACTTTTTTGTTTGTTTGTTAGTTTGTACATTATTTTAAGTTAAATGTAAAACTTGGAAATGGTTTGGGATGTTGAATTTAAACCCAAAACGTGAGTAGTAAATGTGGGCTTGATTCTGTCCGAAAAAGACAACAACAAAACAAACAACTTTAATCTCACTGAACAAAATCCTGTCATGTATTCATATCTGTGGTTGGAGGGATGGCAAGCTGGATTGACTGAAGTAGACGAGGATGAAAATCACAAAGTGAAAATAGGCTCATTTGAATATTGAATAAACAGTGCATGTTTTTAATACAAATTTATTGCATTTTTCTTTACAAAAATTGGTTAGGATTAGGCTTTTTCATTTAAATACTGTATGACACATGGTTTTAAAAACGTCACTAAAATATGTGAAAAAGGGAAAGCCGTGACCTGAAGAAATATTTTAGCATATTTATGTGTGTTCTGTAATATTCTACATTGTTTGGTCAGAGTTACTGTGGACTAAAGTAACTATAGTAACTTTAACACATAAACATATTTTATTACATGGAATATTATAAAACCTTTCAGCACTTAACAGGTTCCACACAAACCTACTTTTTGTTTCACATTTCCACATGTTCTTGTTCCTTGTGCCATCTACTTCTCACAAACCCATTACATGTTTGTTGAAATGACTGATGCTGCTACTCTGTTTTGATCCAACTATCCTGATAGAAGAATGTTACTTTTTGTTTAGTTGACTTGGCTGATTGGGGACTTTGCAGAGGAAATGAAATCCTGTTAAACTGCTATTTGTATTCATTTCCCCAGTTGACTTAAAGCCTATTACTACAAAGTGGGAGCACAATAGGCATCAGATATACTGTCATAGCAACATGTGCATGTCTGGATCTGGAGGGATACAATAAAAGAACAAACAAATTAAAGGCCTAGCATGACTTGAAGGATTGCTATCGCTGACTGCCTTTCATGTCAGAGTTTTAGACTAAGCTTATCTCATGTTGAGAAATGATTTGCAGCGGCTTTGCTCAAACCTTTAAAACACTATTATGTGCAATTTCTACAATATTGTAAGATATCATGCACAGAGAATGTATTGGGAATGACTATCAACTACTATCACATCAAATTTTATCTCAATTATTGCAAAAACAAAACAAAACAAACAAAAAAATAACATAAGTATTTTTGTGCTAGCTAGTTTTGAGTAGCTGTGGCAGCCATTGTGAACTGATTGACTTTAAAAGTTTATCAACTGGAGATGTACATTCAATGATTATGTTCTAAAAGTTTCAATAAAATCCATCTGAGATATTTTGCTAACAGATTTGACTCCAATAGTCAATAGCAAAATTTTGCTTGTTTAGAATATGTGTTGGGCATCGGTCTCAGCTACAACCACACCAAATCTTAAAGCAAAATCAGTGAAACTGACTAATTTGTAGCCATTTTTGTGTTTTTGAAGGTTAGTTGGCTGTGGCAGCCGTCTTGAATCTGGCTGACTCCAAATGTCATTCAGTTGTAGACCTACATTCAATGATTACTTTCTGACTGTATCCTTAAAATATGTATCCAGTGGTTCATGAGTCTTTTTTTTTGCACACACATACAGAAGCAAAACATAATTGTCCATTCTTGCCTTTTATATGTGGGTGATAATATTGTGCATTTGTGGCTATACTAAAAAGTATAAAATAAAATAAAAAGTCAGTCCAAATGCTTTTACTAATCACAGTGTATAAATTACATAATGGAAGAATATAAAAAATGGAAGTCTCTGATTGCAGCAAAAAAAACTTCTTACATTCAAATAATTTCATGCAAATAAGACTGGTACAGCATTTGAAATGATTGGAATGGCATAAATTCAAGGATAACAAACAACTTAAAAACTTTTTGCACAGATATTTATGCACATGAGAACTGTAGGCAATGAAAAAAACAAAGACTGAATTATCATAAACTCAGCTGAGGTAGAAAAAGTTGATGTTTCAAAAAAAAAGGACTGTTACAAAGTGCATGCATATGTTGGTGAGTTTATTTTGGTAGTGTGTTTTCTGTTTGTTTCTTACTCATTCACAATGCCTGCATACAAGCAGTTACTCTGATTGGTACACATACGTTCAGCCACCTGCCTGCTGCATCAACCAGACACCCAACCTTCCTCCACCTTTTGCTTGTGTCTCTAAAAATACACTGACTTCAAGAGTGCGTTGTTTCACTTGTGCCAGTTCCCATCACTATTTTCTTGCCGTTTCATTTTCCATATGTGCTACCAAACTTCTCAGAACCGAGGAATACATTCAGCTAACATTAGCACCATGTTAGCAGCTGAGCGTGCTGTAACATTTCTAGTTTTGTTAAAATAAATTGAACATTAGTATGTTAACCTTTTGATGCTTTAACTTAACGCAGCTTGTGTAATTACATTTTCCTCTTCTTATGAATTGCTTTCACAATCAAGCATGCACAGCCGAATTATCCAAATATTAGAACTCACCACATCATAACCGAGCCGAGTGAGATTTGCAGAACTGCTGAATTTAAATGAGACCCCTTTTTGGAGGAATCTGCTGAGGTCACACCTCTCCCATCCAGGTAGATAAATGAGAAGAGTCTGCTGATATTGCATTTTGACTTAAAGGTTAACTGAAGGCAGAAGTGTTTCAGTCAGTCAAGCGGTGCTGTTTGCTGCATTCATTATAATTACTAAGCAGACATGCTTGGATTGTTAGAGGAATGTCTGGATATTCTGAGTGCTTGTTCTCATACAAGTAAGAAGGTCATATGTAACTTAGTGAGGCACAGGAAATGCTTCTGTTCAGGTAATGTGAGAGGCAGGAATCAGATAGAAGCTGTAATGAGGTATGAAATATTTTTGTGGCACATTAACAAGCTAATCTAAAATATATCATTTTGCACATTACAGTTGATATAAACCAGCTTTGTAGGTTGGTGTGTTGATGTGTTTATCTCAAGGTAGATCTGTGAATCTATCCCCCCTCTTTTTTTCCATTTTCCAACAACACAGGGTTATGCAATATGCCTATGCAGATGACACCCACATCTATCTAATATCAAGCAACTCAAGTCCAATCAGTTTCATTTTTATATTAAAGACTGGAAAAAATCCACCTATTTTGCCACACAACTTGCTGACTATTCATTATTGCCTTCTGTCAAAAGGTGAAAAGCGGCACTGATGGTTTTGCTTGTGTCTGTGTTTGTGCTTGTCTGTCTTTTAGCAAACTATCTCATGAGCTACTAGATGATTTGAATTCATTTCAATAATCATTGGCTGTACCTTCACAACTGATTCACATTTTGAATCAGCAAAGTGACCTTAGAAAAAAAAAATGGTAAAAACTCAGTCAAATGTACAGTTATTGAGCTATAATTAGGTGTGGTAGGAGCTAACAGTCATTCACAACTCATACAGCATTTTGAGTGCTACTTATTGCGCAAGACTTTGCTTAAAATTTTAGCATTAATTGTTGGACTCAAAACTCTTGTCTGTTAGCAAAATATCTCATGAGCACTTCATATATATTTTTAACTCCGAAGGTAATCATTGGATGAACATCAACATCTGATTAACTTTTTGTCTCAATCCAATTCAAGATGGCCACCACAGATAAATGACCTTGGCCAATGCAGGAATGGCTACAATTCAGTAGTTTTACAGATAATTAATAAAAATAGATGTCATAGTAAAGAATCATTCCCAACACATTCTGAGTGCTATTCGTCACACATTTTTGTTTAAAACTTTGACATTAAATGTTGGCGTAAACCCTATCAGGCTGTTAGGAAAATACCCCATGCACAACTGCTCAGATTTTATTGAAACTCTCAGCAATTAATCATTGGATTCACACATACAAATGATTAACAATTGGACTCAATCCAATTCAAGATAGACACCACAACTAATCAGCCTTAGCTAAGACAAAAATGGCTTCAACTTAGTTAATTTTTCAGATATTGAGTTCACGTTTGATGTGATAGTAGCTGAGAGTCATTTAGTCATGACTAAAACTGTTAAAGTATAGCTCCATCTTTTTACAGCATAGGCTGTTTTTAGTTTAAAATACTGGTGAGGAAAGGTGGAGGGTGATATGCATTCCTTCATGGATTGCCAGGCCTTCATTCTTTAAAGAACTTTAAGAAATTACATTGCCTGAAAAGATGGACTTATTTTGTTATTCAGCTTCAAGTACTTTTTATTCTTATAGATTTAGTTGTATATTTAGAGTTTAGCAACTAATTATTTTAAAAATACAAATAATAAAGTTATGTTTTTTTTTTAATTTTTTGAACTAAAATAGTTAATCTTAGCAATTTTGAATTTAAAGGTATGTTTTCCAAAATTAAAAAGTTCAGCTGTCAAATGGCAAATCTTTGTTTTATGTTCAGAATATGCTTGTTTCCTATAAAATAAAACAGCTCTTTGCAAAGAATGGTAATTATTCTTTTTTATTTTTAAGACATGCACAGAGTTTAAAGAAAACAGTGACTGGCTTTTAAGTAATTATGGAGCTCTCCATGGTGATAGGTTAGTCACACAGGAAACAGATTCTCTTCTCTGCTTTTATTTTTCAAACCACCTTTTCTAATTTCCTTAGTTCTGTTTGAGTCTACACAAAACAAATCCGTATGATAACTTAATATACAAATTATCTGCCACTCACTCTAAAACTGTCCTTTAATCCTATTTTGCCTAATTGTTTTAGTAATATTGTCTATATTTCACTTTTTTATTTCAATTTGTTGATGTAATTCTCTATAAACTACATGTAAAGCACTTTAAATTTCTCTGATGTTGGATAACTACAGTAAATTAAACTGCTACTCTTTGATGCATACAGCATAACATGGACATAAACATAATTATACATGCTCAGATATCCCTTTAAATGTATATTATTTAAATTACTTTATTCATCGAAAGCAGAGTGCATGTTAATAAACACATATTTGCTGCACAGCCGTCAATAAACATCTAAAACCAGTGATTTTTAATGAGGTATGAGAACGTCATTTGATCTGCAAGTCATTGCTTATGGGGACACGTTGCTTTTTGTAACCATAGAGACCACTAAGTAAAAAATTGCTTAAATTGAAAAGGTTTTGTTTGTTTATCTCTGTTCCTTAGCCACATGTTCTCAACCAAAACAATCAAGACACTAAATTGCAAAACACTTCCATAAAAGCCTCTTTAGTTAGTCTCTATTATGTTCAGTTTTATTCAGAAAGTAAAAAAAAAGCAAGCTTGTTTGGTGTAAAGCATACAATAGAGCACAGCACATGGTGTTAATGTTTTTCTTTTCTGTCCTTCATAAAATCAGAAAAGAGTAGTAAGTTATACCAGCAACAAAAAGAATGAATTTAATATGATTAAAGTATTGAATTACAGCCTTTAAGGACTTTTTTCCCCCACCGAGCTTTTTAAAAAACCTAGTTCTGAAAAATAGTATTATTTTTGACAATGATTTGGCTGTATGTGTGGCATCAAGTGCATCAACTGGAATACTGAGAAATTTATTCTGGTAAATGCTTGAAAACAACAATAAGAAAAAAAGATCATCTAAAATCAATGCCTTGAGAAAGGCAATTGAACATTTCTATATTTTGTCACATTACAACCACACACTTCTCTCTTAGTGGGATTTCATGTGATAGACTAGCACAACGTGGCTTGTAATTGTGAAGTGGAAGGAGAACAAAACCCAGTTTCAACATTTTTTACTAATATAAATCTGGGAAGTGTAGGACGTAAGTTTTGTTTTTAGTCTTTTTTTACTGTACTTTAGTATTAACTAAAGCCCAGTGCAACCAATCACCTTTAGAAGTCACCTACGTAATAACTAGAGTACACCATGACATGAACGTCCTTATAAAATGAAAGACAGACAAGGAGAGCATTAATCTGACAAGCAGCCAAGAAGCCCATGGTAACTCTGGAGGAGCTGCAGAGATCCACAGCTTGGTTGGGATAATCTGTTGACAGGACAACTGTTAGTGTGCTCTCCACAAATCTGATGTTTATGGAAGAGTGGCAAGAAGAAAGATAAAAGATAAAAGAAACTATAAGTCCTCTTTTCAGTTTGCCATGAGCCATGGAGGAGACCCAACAAACATAGGGAAAGGTGCTCTACTAAGATCAGACAAAAACTGAACTTTATGACCTAAATGCAAAACATTTTGTGTGGCGGAATACTAACACCTAAACTCACCATCCCCATTGTGAAACATAGTGGTGGCAGCATCAGGCTGTGGGGATGCTTTTCTTAAGCAAAGACAGGGAAGCTGGTCAGAGTTAATGGGAAGATGGATAGAGCAAAATACAGGACAGAAAACCTGTTAGAGGCTGCAACAGACTGGGCTGTACATTCACCTTCCAGCAGGACAACGACCCAAAACATCCAGCCAGACCTACAATAGAGCACTTTAAAGCAAAGCGTAGTCGTGTGTTAGAGTGGCCCAGCCAAATTCCAGACCTCAACCCAACTGAGAATCTGTGGCAAGACTTGAAAACGACACTCTATATCCAATGCGACTGAACTGCTGCTGTTTTGCAAAGAAGAATGGGCAAACATTTTAGTCTCTAGATCTGCAAACCTGCAGACCTGCAGCTGGAACTGCAATAAAAGGTGGTTCTACAAAGTGTTTACTCAGGGGTCTGAATACAAACGCTGGCCATACTTTTCAGAAATCTATTTGTAAAACAAAACTGAAAACCATGTGTCATTTTCCTTCCACTTCACAATTATGTGCTACTTTGTGTTGATCTATCACATAAAATCTCAGTAACATACTTTGTAATTTGTGGCTGTAATGAGACAAAAATGTAAAAACGTACAAGGGGTATGAATACTTTTACGAGACTGTGATAATCTTTATTTCTTTTTCATAATTCTTAGTTGAGTCCATTTAATTTAAGCTGTAGCAGAAATAAAAATCACACACATTGTTGTAGAATGGTAAGATTGCATTGATGTTATTCAACGATGTAAACCTTTTACAGTATTTTTTTGAGTTTATTTAGATGTTGATTACCCTAAAACACTTTAAAAACTTCATTTCAAAGTGTCAAATTAAAGTACTCTAAATACCTTTTAGATGTAAATGATTTTTCATTTCACAATTCAGCCCACATGTTGCTTATCTTTTTATGTCACTTAATTAGAGTTTTATTTTTTGCTTTTGATTGAGTTGTTGTTTCACGCTGGTACACCATTTACTACACACATGCAAGAAGTCTCTGAAATCATCTATCTTCACCTGCATGAGATTAACAAATGTAGAAACATCCTGTCCCATATTGATACAGATAAACCACATTTATGCATTTATCACTTGAAGGCAGCATGGGAAACTCCAGAATGACTGGGTACAGGTACATAGAAAATGATGAGCAGAACACTGGCTGAGGGACTGGTATTTGCAGCAGTGAAAATTATGTTTTCAACTCTGTTTGCTCACCAATGCAGGAGCTTCCATCGAGCTGGTAGGATCCATTGTCATGGAAACCACTTCTGCATTCACAGTGGTACCAGCCAGGCAGGTTGACACAGCGAGAGTGGTTGTGGCACTCAATCAGGCCCTCTGCACACTCATCAATATCTGCAGACACAAACACACACAGCGACATGAGAACCAGTCAAAACTGTTTCTCTGGAAAGGAAATGTGAACTTGAAAACTCAGATCATTTGAAGTATTTGATGTGTTGCCTGTTCTTTTTTTTTCCCCTAATCTGCGCTAGTTACAACAGCTGAGGGTGATCCAATCAGAATAAATCAGTTCTGCCACAGCAGAGCTGGATCAGCAGTTACTCACATTAGACAGCCAGCATCTCTGCAGCCATGTCTACTGCAGCACAAATCAAAATTTCATAATCATATGACTTGAAAAAAATGCACTTCTTTGTGCATTTTTCTGTCTTTCCACATTTTACCCTTTTCATTCAGGTTACTTAGTCTCTGGCCAGTTGTGTGTGTACACACACGCCCAGTTTGAAGTTCTTTGTGTCTACTCAGGAGAGTAAATCTCTCATTTATTATGTATGCTGTTAGCTCTGCTCCTCATCTGAACTCCTCTTTCTGTTGGCTATAAAGTCTGACCTATGCACACACTTTGGTTAAGGTGTGTCTGAAGGTCACCAGAGTCGCTTAAATGCAGAGTATAGTAAACAGTGAAAAGAAGTTAGGGACTGCTCATGAGCAGCCATACAGTTCTCTTGCAAACTAACAAAACAAAAAGTTGTAGTTTGTAGCTTAGCCAGTAGGCAGTATACATATAGAAACTTAAATTGAAGTGAATCTAAATAAATGGAATAAAATACATCTTGAAATGACAGTTACAGTGGCTATAAAACATATTCACCCCCTGGGATGTTGTATTCTTTATTGCTATCATAAATTAATCATGGTTAATAGAAATTGGCATTTGTGACAAAAAAATGTAATAAATAAATAAATTTAAAAAATTCAGTGTCAAAGTGAATTTTTTTACAGCATAATACTAATTAAAAAAAAGAGTATGTAATATAAAATAATTGGTTACATTCAATTCAAAGATAAGATTATTCAAAAGTACAAGTTGGGATAGATACAAAAAAGATTTCCAAGGCCCTAAACATCTCCAGGAGTTCTGACAAATCCATCATCAAGAAATGGAAGGAATATGGGACATGTGTAAATCTACCAAGAGTAGGATGTCCTCACAAACTGAGTGACCATGAAGAAAGAGAATAGTGAGAGAGACCACCAAGACACCTATGAGCTCTCTGATGGAGTTCCAAGCTTCAGCAGGTGAGATGGGAGAGACTGTTGGTACAACAACTGTTGCCCAGGTTCTTCACCTGTCTGAGCTTTATGGGAGAGTGGCAAAGAGAAAGCCACCGTTGAAGAAAACTCAGATTAAATCGCAGCTGAAGTTTGCCAAATGCATATGTAAAACTCCGTAGTAAAGTGCTTCTCAGCAGCTAGTTAAACTTATGTCAAATCACCTTGATTTTAATTCTTAATTTACCTTTTTTATTTTACTTTGACACCATCAAGGTTTTGAAACAAGAATTTGCTACATCCATTGCATCCACAAACACTTAATTAAGTAGCTTCTGTGGCAATTTGTTGAGATAGACAGATCTATAAATAAATGTCACTTTTCTAAGTAAATCCAATCTTGTCATTGCTTGACTACATTTTAAATTCTACAAAAACGTAAAGAAGGTGACTGTTGGCTAACTACCACTGATTTTTTTTACCAACAGCAATCCTATGAAGACACAGATAAAATGTTTGCCAAAAGAAGATTAATTTTATTTCAAAGAAAGATATGTTGAGTGTGTATACGTTTTTTTCTGTAGAATTTAGTTGCTGCTGTGCTTATGTGTAGAGATTTAGTAAGTCAAAAGTAGCAGTTATTATTTTGTGATTAAAGTTCAATATAAAATAAGTTTTAATGTTTGTTTTGCTATTGCATTGTTGTACGAGTCACAGTTCATAATGCAACTTGGACCTGATCTGAAGGAACCTAAACATATTTATTTGTCTATAAGATTAAGCTGTACTTAGGTTGAGGCATTAAGGAGTGTGTGCTGAGGTTCAGTTACTGGCCTGGTGCACTTAGGTAATAAGATGTGACAGCTGCCTGGAGGGATGGCCTCTGTCAGCCGCTCAGGTCAAAAAATTTGGTCAAAGCTTCAACAAAATATTCTCTGTAAGAAAACCCCATTGGAAAATCCTTAAACAAGAGGTTACTGCTAACAGCAGTCTGTGTGGAAATACCGAAGCAACATCTCAAAACATCAGCCAGGAAGTTAAAGCGTGGGTGCAAATGGGTCTTTTAAATAGACAATGACCCTCAGCATACTGCCAAAACAATTATAAAATGGCTTAAGGACAACAAAGTCAATGTTTCGGAAGATCTCTGCAGCCCAATCCCACAGAAAATTTGTAGGCAGAGCTGAAAAGATGTGTGAGCAAGGCAGCCTACAAACCTGACTCATTTCCACCAGTTCAGTCAGGAGGAATGGGACAAAATTCCAGCAAACTACTGTGAGAAGATTGTGGAAGGAAAGCCAAAACGTTTGACCCAAGTCATACAGTTTAAACGCAGTGCTACCAAATACTAAGAAAATGTATGTAAACTTGTCACTGAAGAACATAATATAATCTTTTCTCTCCCATAGAAATGATTTGGGGAATTCTAACTAACCTAAAACAGGAAAGGCTTAGTCTGATTTAATGTCAGAAAGTGAGAAAAGAAATAGTTATGTGTCCTTCCATACAATGTAAACGTCCGGTTTCAACTGCATTTAAATGTTGACTTATTTTAGTGCTTTGCTCTTGTAAATTATAAGTAATGGATTAAAATTACAAATGGCTGAAATTAACTTCCTCTGTAGAATGGCCGGATTCAGCCTTAGAAATAAGGTTAGGAGCTCTGTCATCTGGAGGAGCTCAGAGTTGAACCTTTGCTTATCCACATTGAAGAGGCACATTTGGAGGCACTTCCCACCAGGATGAAACCCTGGGGCAGACCCAGAACTTGCTGGAGGGATTATATTTCCTCTCTGGCCTGAAATGCCTTGGGATCCCCCAGGAGGCGCTGGAGAGTGTCACTGAGGAGAGAGATTTGCCATTTGCCTTCGCTACCCAACCACAGATAAATGACAAAAAGACAGATAGATTAATGGGTCAAAATTAGCCCCTTTTAAATAACTTAGTTTTTTAAATATATTTTTACTCTTAGAAATTCCGGTGTGACAATAACATTATGCAATATGCTGAAATCCTATGCTTAAGTCAAATAAAATTAAAAGAAAATGTTATTACTACAAACATTAACAAGATGTTCTAGGCTACTTACAACAACTATGTATTGGTGTGATTTTTTTCTTTTCAAATTATCTCTTTCACAAACATAAATATCCTTGCACAATAAACCAAATAACTTCTAAGCATCATTGACTGTTAGCTATCTGCTTCTGTTCCCATTCCATTTATGTCCTGAGAATGTACAGCTGACAAAGAAAAACCAGAAGTGTTACCTTTGACGGCACTGCAAGTGCAAGACCTACAGTATGTCACTGATTTTTAATTAGTGCAAAAAAATGACAGATCTGAACAATGTGGGCAACTGGGCTGCAAAAGTTCTGTGACAAAAACTGACATCACTAACTGTTAAGATGAGAAACAGAAGTCAGTAAAAGATCTTAGACATATCTGACTCATTGCACTGCTGGAAGGCAAACTGGTGCCATGCAACAATGTGTAAATAAGTGACTTTATGAAAAACAATGAGGTTCCCTTGGGTACTGTGTGCACTGAAGAATCAACAAACACAACCAAGACAAAGCTGCACATTTCCTTTCTTACGTTTCCTGAAGCTCTGTCACGTGCATTGTAACTTCTAACTTCCAAAATGTCAGCAAAGATTTCAGTACTGTAAATGAGATGTATTTTATGACATTTATTACTGCAGGAAACACAACACTGTATTGATGGGTCTGCTGCAATAATGACTGGCTTTCTGTGAAAGATTTGATGGTCAAGATCTTGTCCCTATCCGTAAAGGTTCCCACTTTCTTTAGTCTGGTGCAAAACTTATGAAATTAGCATGAAATGCTAGCAGGGTGCTGAATATGTTTGTATGTATGCAATGCCTATATGACATACAGTATATGAATGACAGAAACATCACTGACCTGCATGAAATAACTTAATTTGATAAGAGTCACTTTTGTTGCTTCCCATGATTTCCCAGATCCAGTCTCTTATTTAGCAACTTTATTAGTCCTATATTATCAATGTTTATAGAGTAAGGAGAGTAATAAGCACAACATCAAACTATTACAGCAATGATCAACTTTAAAAAAAAAAAAAACAACTCCAATTTCTTTTACACATTTAGTGTATGCATGTGTAAAAAGCTAACCCTAAAAAGATGAAAAAATTGAAGAGAGGGAAGCAAATCTGTTCAAGGTTAAAATTTAATGATCGTCTGTCAAGTAATTTTTATCATGTGGTCTAAAGACAAACCATCTTCATCAGCCACAACCACAACTATATTTTAGTTAGTTTTGCTAAACTTGATTAACATCAACTATGGTAACTGAAATGCCAATTTCAAGCTGGACTCGAAATCTTTTTTTCTGGCCAGCTGATGTAATTTAAGGTCCTATCTATCACAAGCTTAGTAAGAGCTTTTTATTTAGACTTAGTAAATACTCATTTCATTCCCCAACAGTCAATAATTTCCACCGCTCAATTTATTTGTTTGCTGCTTTGTCCAAAATGGTTTAATGTCTGAGTGTGTGTGGTCGTGAACAGCCTTCCTTCCTCCGTGTCTGTGGAAGTGAAGTGGACAGATGACCTTCCAGTGGTAGGAAGCACAATATGCTTCAGTGCACACTTAAATACTCTCCATCAATCTTGGTTTATGGTGGTGGAAAAGAAAAAAGAAATTAGACAGCACATTTTCTTTTGTTTCCTTCGATTATAACTCAAACAAGAGCAGTTAGTACTTTGAAAGGCATCGCTTCTGCCCTATTTGTGGACATTTTCAACGGGAAATGAGGTTAGGACAACCCTGATTTTGCAGAACAGTGACTCACAGAAGAAACTTGGTACTAGTCCCACAAAGTGAAAATAACTGAGGCTCTCTTGAGAATCTTCTGCCCTGCTGAGCTTTATAAAACTACACTTATCCCAGCCTCACTAACCTACTGAAACAACATCCTGGAAAATGTCACAGCAGGTATTTACAGCAATGTGGCATCGAACAGAAAGAAAATCATGCTGGATAGTAGTAGTTGTTTCAAGGACGGTATACCAATGATGAATCACCAGCTCAAGGATGTAACAGTGTGACACTAACCTTACCAGCTGTTTACTGGTTCATAGTTGAATAAATAAGGATCTTGGGGGTTTTAAGGTTATGTTTGGGTTTTGTCATGCTTCTCAAGTTATTCCTGAGCAAAGAAAGATTACTGTTCCACTTTGACTACAATCATACCTTTCCAAAAAAGTGAAATATGTTTGAACAGGGAGTTTACAGTTTGATAATCTGCCCAGTATTAGATTCTTTTGGAGTAAAGGCTCAGCAAATGTGGTGGCTAAGTAAAGCCAAGAAAAGAGAACAATGTGCAACTCTGAGGAATGGATCACCACGGGGGAGGATGAAAAGATCAGTCATGAGGTCTGTTTCCATCGGCTTTATATTCAGTTCCTCTCAACTTTTCACTGAGGAAAAGTACATACTATACAGAAAAAAACAAATACTCTGTCCAGCAGTGATAGACTTGATTACACAGGAGGAGAATGAATTCAGAGGATAGATAGAAACAGACTTCAACAGATGAGGAAACAGACTGAGATTGAAATACAACAGACACAGAGGACATGTCATACACAAAATTAGAACAAAACCCCTCTGCACAGCTCATACAAGATGCCAAAGGCAAGGGTTTTCAAACAACAAGAAACAGGACTTTAAAGTTATGGAAGTATTTCATTCTTTTTTACAGCGTGACATATTATTTTTTTGTTATTTTGCTTACATTTCAATATGTTTTGGTGATGCATCTTGAAGTCAGGAATCTCAGGGTGGCTGAAAACTGCTTAGGTAAGGCAAGGGGGATTCAAGTAAATGACCAAGTAAACCGGAAATGCCTCTATTGTTTGTTTTTAAAAAAATACGCTCATTAATTGATTTTTTAATTCCTAAGCCTGTTGCCAGAAAGCATGTAGAGATTTTGGTGAAGAATTTTGGATAGATAGATAGATAGATAGATAGATAGATAGATAGATAGATAGATAGATAGATAGATAGATAGATAGATAGATAGATAAGCTTCTTTAAGCTTGGATGCAAGACTGATTTTGCACTACATCACATCAATATCAACCACAAATCATAAGCAAAAGGCCACATGGAGGAGTTTCACTAGTGTGATGTCTACATTTTGTGTCTAATTAATGGAAAAGCTGCTTTCAGCAAATTATTACCTATTTTGCATAATATTTTCCTTCACTCTCCTTTCCTAAGTTGTTCAAGGAAAAAAAATGCAAGATCATTTTGCAAATGCAATGTTCTGATTTTTCAAACCAATCCTACATTTTGCTCTTTCTTAAAATAAATTCATTTTATAGGCACAAATACAACATCTGTGCCATCATGCATTAGCAACTCATGTTTAGGCTGTAACTCTTAGAAAACACAGCTGCAGAGTTGGTTTTCCACATTAGTTAACTAGATAGCCGGGGATAAATGCTTGTGGTTGAGATGTAGGGCGGGTGGGGTAGGGGGGTGTTAATTAGTTCCTGGTTGGCTGTCTTTGATAAAAAGGACTTAACTAAGGCACTTAAAGGACTTAACTAAAAAACGTATTTTCATTATAAGTTGAACTTTGGAGACCCAAGAAACTACACTGACTCGCATAAACACAACTACGCATTAGCTATTGCAATGTTTAAAAACAAAACAAAAAATTCAAAACTAAACAGATTGAACCATTTTCAGGAAAAAGTTTAGGTAAAGTGTTGATTCAGACACAGAAACTCAAACAAACTGAGAATGAAAACTTCAACTGTATGCAAAAACAGTAGCAATTTGACAAATTTTCAACACATAAAAATTTGACTTCTTAATTAAGCTAATTGTTTCGTCCGACAACATTTTTCACATCTTGCAAATTACTTTTTCAATCATTCTGTTCACTTTGAGCAGCATAATAGGATTTATTTATGGACTCAAAGTGTTAGTTAGCTTGCTGTCAGCATTCAGCACGTTTGATGAAAGCCAATCAAGATTTGAATTTAGATAAATTGTTATGCTGCGTTTTTTTTTTCTTCTGGTAATTAAACTATGTAACCTAATTAAGTTTGATCATTTTGATGCACACAGTTTTGATGTAGCTGTGCAGTTTTATGTGACAATAACAAAAAGAAACGCAGTGGTGGGGGACTTTTCTTGTTTTACATGTGCATACACTTTAGGACTTCAGCAGTACATGAGGTCTGACTATGTGTGGGAAATATTAGAATTTAAATCAAACTGTAAAGGAAAGCTTATAATTCTCTCCTGCAAAATTAACCTGCCAAGACTGATAGTTACATAACAAGCAATATTAAAGAAAATGATATATGAATAAGGGAAAAAGACAGAAGATAGATGTCCATATCCTCAAGAAAAGTAGGGAAAATGCAAATAGAGACTAAAGTAGAAACAGGAAACAAAGAGGGAATAAAAAACAATATAAATAAGAACGTATGAAGAGGAAAGAGGAGAAAGAGAAAAAATAATGGAAAGCAGACACACAGTAAGGAAAGAGATGAGGAATAGATGGGAGTAACTTGAAGAGGATAACTAAATGAATGTGGAAATGAGAACAATGGATAGAAAAAAAGGAAAATGGAAGCTGACTAAAGAGGTAGTTTGCAGAGGAAAATGGAAAAGATGAGATGTGGGGAAAAAAGGAATGTAAAAAGGTAAAGTAAATAGCAAGAGAAGATAAAAGAAATAAATGGAAAAATTGAAGAAATCCAGGCAAGGAAACCCAAGAGAAGAAGAGACAAACAGCAAAACAGAACATACAAGAAAAAAGGAAATAAATAGGAAAGGAACAGCAAGAAAGGAAGGAAAAATACCCCCCACCACCACCACCACCAAAAAAAGAAGAAAAGAAAGGGATGGATATGATAAAGAGGATGGAAGGGGAATAAAAAATGAACAAAAAGCAGGAAGCATGTGGAATGTGCAGTCTTGTAAAAAGTAAAAATGACAAAGAATGGAAAAAAGAAGGTGGGTGGGGGGGCAGGGGAAAAAACAGAAGAGCAGGAAAAATTAGCTGTCCTCTTCTATAGCTCCTAAGGGAACCTCAATTTCTGCAGTGTCTAATTTAAATAAAAGGCTTCTGGATGAAACCTAAATGTGTGTTTTTGTAGTTGAGGCACACAGTCATACTTATCATTCCCAGTGGGGTCTTTAACCACATAGACTCATTGTGCTTTGTGACACAGACAAAAGCTCAGGTCCAGAGGTACAATGGCACCAACTGTACATGAGTCTGAGGATGGGTCAACCCTTAATTTAAAGAAAAACTGTGTCAAAATTCAGCTCTATGTATAACTGTAAGATTTGTCTTTAAATGTTCATAAAGAAAATCTAATTTGCAACAATTCATGGAGAAAAACACTCCCAACAAATTACTGCAGCTACTGGAACATATACAATTTTCAGAAATGTTGTAGAGGAATGACATGTGATAATGTAAATTTCACATTTATTTATTTTTTTTCCAGAAAAAAAAAAAAATAAAATCAACTAGCTCTACTTCAGGATCATTTATCAGTGTTAATGCTTCATGCATTTTTTCTGCTGACAAGTGTGTTGTTTTCCTCTAACTTAAAAATATTTTGAATACATTCAATTATCATTGTGGTATTAAAATGTACACAAAAAAGTCCTCGGGGAGACTAATGCATCATTCTTGATGTGCTGTGACAAACCCTGAATTTTCCACCATGCACAAAATACACACAAACCAGGATTATCTACTTGATTCCCACGACTTATTGAAACAAACTTTCTGTACTCTACAGCTTCAAGCAGAGAATATCCCTACTAGGACAGATGAAAATTGCAGATCATTTATGTCAGCCTTTGCACAGAAATAAACTACCAGGTATAAAGTTAGTCAGCTTATAAGGTCTTACCTGTCTCACAGCGGCGTCCTGTAAATCCTGAGGGACAGACACATGTATTTGGAGACACACAGGTACCTCCACTCCGACACCCCTCCTCACAGTAGGCTGGAAAAACAAAGTGAAAGGCATAAGCCTACTGTTCTGTCCCCAGGACAAGGATGTTAATCCTTTTTTTGCTTGTAGCAGTAGCATAAAAAAGGCTTAGAACCTGTACTGTTTAGGATATTGTGAAGGCATTTCAAGGTGTAAAATGATTCCCTTGGTTGTGTTTTAAAAGAAGTTTACAAGCTTGGGGAATGAATATTGAGATTTCTATTTCTTTGCTCTTCACATGGGGTTAAAATGTTTCTTTTCAGCTGGTGTGTCCATGTAATTCTGTAACTTTGAATCCCAACCCAAAATAATAAGTTTTCCTTGGGTTTGTTTTACTTTTTCTTTCATGTCTGGGATTACTTTTTTTCTTCCAAGTCAATTTCAGAGAAAGCAACCACTTGACATATGTGTAAAACTATCAAGAAACAAACACAATTACACATAATTAAACAATTTTGAGAAAGACATAATGACAACTCTAATACTCAAAAAACAGAGATTGGGAGAGTTAACATTTTGACACTTTATGCATCAATTATCACCTGCAAATAAACATGCTCTATGTGGATCACTAAATTTACTGAGTTGTTTAAATGACCGAACATCCCAACCTCAGATTTACTATCTCTTTACTTAAAAGAGTCATTTGTCATTCAGTTTCTCAGAGCTTTAATAAAGCTCAGGACAGACAAAAGAAGATGTGCGGTCCTATTGACTTATTGACATATACAACTACGTATCATCTGCATAGAAGACAAATCTTTGAGGAACTCCACAAATTGTAGGGGTTGCTGAAAAGAAGAACTATCTGTAAAATAGGAAGTGAAAGAAAATCCACTTAGTATAAAATGGTTTCACTTTCCCCACATTGTGATTATGTTAGGAAAACCTGCATATACGTAACTAGCAGCTATGAGTATTTTGGAAAATAAGTACTTACAAAAACATTTTAATGTCTATACATTTTGCAATAATTTATGACATCATAGTTTTGTCCCACAGTACCATGCATACAGAAACACTGATATTTGTTAAGCATTACCATGGTGCCTTTAGAATCTTATTTGAAATATTAAAAAAAAAGGTCTCAAGAATCTTTTTTGATTAAACATCTATTTATTTTTTTACCAGTGCTGCACTGAGTTGTGGGAAGCTAGTTTGTATCTCCAGCGGCCATTTGTTGAAAGTCGGGGGTGTGGTACTCTGGTCAAATCACCAGTCAATCACAGACACAAACAACTAGTCACACTTTCACTCACACCTAACGACAATTCAGAGAAACCAATTAACCTAACATGCATGTTTTGGAGTAGAAACTGGAGTACCTGGAGACAACCCATGCCTCTATGGAGAAAAAATGCTAATTTCACATAAAAGAACCAATTAAGAGTTGAACCCAGAACCTTTTTGCTGCAAGACAACAGCACTAACCATATAGGCTACCATGCAGCTTCTAATCATACTGTACAGTTGGGTTAAATAAAAAAAAAAGATGAGTAATTTGACGTTCATTACTAGAATAAAATAGAGTTGATTGCAGCAGTAGAACATAATACCTTGAAATTTGAATTGGTAAATCTTGCCTGCTGCTAGCTTCAAGTTTGTTCTTTAAAAGTTGCACTTCTCAATATTGTTTAATGAGCTATTGTTGAAACTACAAACTATACAGTGATAGATCCTAAGAGAATTATAAGCGCAGTAGTTTTTTATGGGCTACAATCTGCTCCAGCAAAACAAATAAAGGAAAGCTTCTCATTTAAAGACATTGTGTGCAGAATTACATGGTGCAACATTGTTAACAGGATAGTGACCTCAAAGGTTAGTATTGTCAAAACAGATTGCATTTTAGTAATGTTTGAACGAAGAAGCACAAGTAATCCGTTACATCTTTACTGGGATCACAATGATTCAGTTTGAATCAATTCATTTCCAGTCAAAAAACAACTTGAATTTGTCCCAGTGGGGATGCATAATACTAATCATAATAATATTTTTGTATAAAAAAACTTGACATGCCAAAACATTTTCATGGTACAACGCAGACATCCCCTCTATTTCCCGCAGCTCCTTTTTCAGTTAGCAGAAATTCTTATTGCCTGGAGAGCATGTGTGCACAGCTGTCTGACTGCCTTTGCTAGAAATGGCAATGATTTCTTTCTTTTTTTATATAGTTTTTTTTTTGTGAATCTACATGCCTGAGACAAGTACAGCAAGACAAAGAAGCAGGTTCAGGGGTGTATTCTTCACAAAACAGTTAAAAAATGCAAAAAAAAAAAGGAAAAAAAGAACAAAATGTATAGTAAGTGCTCAAAGTGAGAAGGATTAAACCAAAAAATAGGGCAGATCTAATTGAGCAAGTTCATTAAAGAGAAATTATTTAGTATTTCTAAGCTTAATTAATGACATGATTTAAGAGATGAGCCCTAATGGGCTGAAAAATCTATTAATAGTCACATACCAAGTGTGTGAGTGTAATGTATGTGTGTAATGTGTGTGCGGCAGCTTGTTTCAAATTAGTTCATGATACCAAAGAAAGACTATTTGTCTGCATAAATTAACACCACTGATGTTTAAAGGAAAAAAAAGAACACTAAATATACAAACAAATGTAGGCAATAAATAAAAGCAAAGTCCTTTGCCAGAAGCTATTAGAGCTATTAATCTGACTGGTTTCACTATGCAAGAACTTCTATCAGACCCTCATTAGGAGCCCGATTGCCTCTGTACTAATAAACTTCACTCTTATAAATTAATTACACTTATATTGACACAATCCATCTCCAGCTCTAATTATCATTTCAACATCATCAGCGAAATGCTGCCTGCCTATTGAACTAATGACTTCAAAAGATGAAGGGGCACCACTGGGGCATCACCGGGGGTGGGGGTGCAGCAAAACCGAGAAGGAGATCTGCCTTCCCAAAAGCCTTAGTTTACAGTTGCCTTTAGTCTATTTTTCTTGTTCAGAAATGCCACATAAATTATGGCCATTGGGGTAATATAATTCTTCATGCAAACTCTGACTTGTCATAATGTAATAATTCAGTAATAACATTTCTACATGCAATTATAAAGCAAATTAATATGCAACTCATTGGAAATGGGTCATATGTTGGATTGCATTAAAAGTAGAAAGTATATAATGAAACTATCTTTTATGTTAAAGAAGTTCTATTAAAGAAAAATACTGTTGTAACAATTATCTAGTATATTGAACATAGAATAGCACACATTTGCTTGGAGTAGAATCCATGTTTCACTCTGCCCAAATACTGTATATACAAGGTGGATTTTGACAGAAATATATTTTAAGCCACAAGTAAAAGGCCTAATCTGTGACTGACTCCCATTTGAGAGAAATGCATTTATGGTAAATATAAAGGTGTGTTCTTTATTTTTTGTTGTTTTTTTGTGTATAAGGAACAACCTAAAAACTAAAAATTTGTGATGACACTAATAGTGACTTTTACAGGCTAAATTTGACCACAGTACTAAGTATTATAACAGTTGGAAAATCAAAAAACTTTAAAGGGTTAGCATTTCTTAAAGGAATGTGTATTGCCTTTCGTGCAAGCGATTTTTTTTTCATTGCTTGGCACTAATTGTCTTCAGTGTTGAGACAACATTATCTTGAAAAACTATAGCGTTTTGGCCTTTTCGGTCATATCTTGAAAATAACGTAATGCACAATTCTAAGCAACACGATGGAGTGGCTGCAGTAGCTCGGTGGACAGTGACACTGTTTTGTAATCCTGGGGCTCTAGATTCGAGCCAAGGTTGCATCAAGGAGAGCATGAAGTGTAAAACAGTTGCCAAATCTTTTGTGCTAGCTGTAGGGTCCCCTGAAGAGAGGAGAAGGTGAAACGAAAACAACAACATGCAATATCACAAGATCTCATGCAATCTGTTAGTGCTCAGGATATGTGTTGAAGTTGGATGTCAGCTAATACGCATCAAATCTTAGGTCAATATCTAAAACTGACTGAGTTATAGACATTTTTGTGTTGGTTAATGTGAATTAGCTTGAGCTGGGTTGTATTTGGATTTAATCAATTGGGAATCCAAATACAATATTTACTTTCTAAAAATTTCATTGATTTTTTTTCAGTAGCATAGAAAATAATTTGCTAACAGACATACAAAGTCGACTCCAACAGATAAAACTACGGCTTTAGGTTAAGATTTTGTGCATCGAGTAGCACTTGAAGTATGTTGTAAATGACTTTTAGCTACAACCACCTGAAATTGTAGCTCAACATCTGTAAAACTGGATTAGTTATAGCCATTTATGTGTTTTCTAAGTTCAGCTGGTTGTGACAGCCATCATGAATTAGGAAGGCCCCAAAGGTTAATCAGTTATAGAGCTACAGTACACCCAGGCATTTCCTGAAAGTGTCAATAAAGTTTGTATAATGGTTCATGATATATTTTGGTAACAAACAGACACTCAAGCACACACACACACAAGTGTGCACACACGAACACAAATTGGCAAAAACATTATCATTTACCTTTGCTTTCAATGGCGGGCACTAAAAATGCACAAACAAATCTTTTTCATGGTATTTTTTTAAAGCTCAGATCTGATTGATTGTCTTCATTATTGGTTTTAAATTGCCAATCATGGCTCATCCTGCAGTAAAATGGTGATTGAATTGAAAGGGAAAGACACATCTGTGCAGATCTCCTGTGATTTTGAACAACTGTGTTTTTCCAGCCAGGATCCCCCCGCCCCCAGTATCATGCTAAGTGCTAAATTATTGATGTGGTTGAGGAAATACAACAAGAAACGTGACAAAAAAATGTGGAACTCTGCATTCAAAACAACATAGAACTAAAAGTATTGTTGCTGCAATTTGTTTCCTGCCATTTCTCTCTTCTGTGCTTGCAGAAAGTGATGGGTGAATCTCGTTCTCTGTCACTAAAACCTGAAGGGTATCATTGAAGCAACCGATTTTAAGTTTCCACAAACCCTGTTATCTCGTGCAAAGGATGTCACGAAAACACGTTGCCACATCTTTCTCTGTTTGTTTGCCTTGTACCCATTCGTATTTATTTTGTTCCATTTCCCCCCGCTGCTCCCTTTGTGCCCCTTTCACAAGACATTACCAGGTCCCCTGCTAAAGGAGCAGATATCGTGAGCTGGAGCTGCAAGGAGAGGATGGCCTCTTTCACAGAAGTCCCCTTGACCTCCAGGTAAACTATCACACTGCTTAAATGAGCTAGTTGCTGACTCGTGACTTTCAGAGACATGCTTATACCCAAAGATTTGCTATTTGAGTTTCCCATTACAGGCTGTAGATTGCTTTCCAGTGGGTGGTGAGAAGGAAATCATTCCGGTCTCTGCTGCTGCAAGCAGCCACATTCATGGCCATTGGGTGTCTAAGTACCCATTTCTGATTTAAGCGCAGGAATAACACACAGAAAGCTTGTGAATATTCCACAGTTTAAGTAGCTATGAAAAGGAGGGTGGGGAGGGGGTGGAGGGGCTTTGTAACTGGCAGAACAGAAGTGATGTGATAATTAGCATTCACAGTAGCAAAGCACAGCTCAGTGATGTGTTGCACAGAGACATTTGTACCCTCCTGATAATAATCACAGTTCTAAAAAACATCATTTAAATTCCATGAAGGTAAAAATTTCTTAGCCATTTTCCAACGAATCACATCATTATATGTAAAATGAAATTTGAGATTACGTTAATTTTACATGTGAATTGTGAAAAGTAAACCTGCTGGGAATCCACATTTGTAATTAAGGGCCTAACATTCCTTGAAGGAATGCATATCGCCGGATGCCTTTCATGCCAGAGTTTCAGACTAAGAATGCTGAGAAATGCAGGAGTTGTAGCTGTTTTAGTCAAACCTTAAAAATACCATTGTGTGTAATATCATGCAATCTTGCAATATCTCGTCTGATCTCACATGATCTGTTAGCATTTGGAGTATGTCCCATGACTCTCAGCCACTCCCACAGCAGATTTTAGCTCAGTAACTGTAAAATACACTGTGGTATAGGTTAAATAAATAAATAAATAAAAAATGTTGTAGAAGCAGATTCAAGTAATAATTTGAAAGAAATGGTGTAGGATATCAGTTTTGGCTACTATTAAAGCAAATTCTAAGTAGAATTGAACAACATCTTGAGTCGTGCTGACTCCAAAAGTGAGTCAGGTGTAAATAGAAATACACATTACAAATCATTTTCTACAAGTTTTATAAAAATATTTCCAGCAACTAATGAGCTATTTTGCTAACAGACAGATACACACACACAGGCAAAACCATTATAGTATGCCTCCGCCTTCGGCAGCAGGCAATAAGAAAAGTAGTCTCTAGGACTTAAATGTACTTCATCGTGTCACTTTATTATTACTTTTTTCTTGACCTTTTCAACCTTAATCTGCTTTGGTCTTATGGCTTTAATTATGTATATTGTCGACAGAGGGTCCATTAGTGTCCTGCCCCTTCTGCTGCAAACTAGTCTTTTATGTGATACAACCCCCTTCATTGTGAATATAATCTGTTTAATCACTTTCTGTTTACAGGGTTCACTTAAGGCTTGACGAGCTCTTTGACTCACCGGTGTAAAACATTAATGGAGTCTGTGAACAAGCCTGTAATTTTAGCCATATTTGTAGTTCTATAGCTTCTAAATGCTACAGCAGCTCATTCTTGCTTCATTTTAACCCAACAGACTGGTTCATCTGGGCTCAAGAGTTCTGTTCCAGAACTACAGAATCCATCTTCTCTTTACCAACCAACACATTTTGACTGCAGTACGAGTGCCATGTGCCAGCTTTTGATTTCCATGACAGCCACTAATGCTGGTAAAAGTATGATTTATGTTTCTATAAAAAAACATCTCCACTGGTTGAAAAGACTCAGCTGTTGCTGGAAGAATATTTGATTGAAAAAAAAAGAGTGCAAGCCTGTTGTTACTTTGCAGCTTGTTGTAACTTGTTGCAGATTTTTACACAAATGCTGAAATTAGAAAAACATTAATTATACAATATGTTATACTTCATTGGCAAACTAATGAGTTATTGAAAACAACAATGGTAAATAAATTCCTATGTTTAATCCTCCTTTCAGCTGTTCCCTTCTGCAGGAATCACATAAAAGATTTGGCAATTGTTTTTCGCTCGATGCCCTTCCTGGGCTCAAATCTACAGCCTCAGGAGTACGAGACTGCACCACTGACCACAGAGCTACTGCAGCCCTGTAAAAGTATATTTAATACTTGGTCATATATATATATATATAATTTAATTAACTATTTTTTTAAGCAAGTTTGATCTTTGTACTAAAAAATATGCAGCTAGTTATAGAATGAAAACATTAAAAAAATAAAGCTATAGTATTTCTTGAAGGAATGCATATTGTCCACCACCTTTCAAAAAGTGAACTCACAGTTGTTTTATTCAAACCTTAAAAATAACATTATGCACAAACTCACACAATACTGCAAGATCCCATGCTCAGAGTATGAGTTGGAAATGACTCTCAACTACTACCACAATAAATTTTAGATCAGTATATGTAAAATTACTGGCCTTATAACCATTTTTGTTTTGGCTAAGGCTGACTGGCTGTGATAGCCATCTTTAAGTGGGTTGACTCCAAAAATTAATCAGGTATAGATGTAATTCCAGTGGCTACTTTAGGAATTTTTCATTAAAATTCATCTGGTAGTTCATGAGATATTTTGCCAACAGGCAGACAGACAGACAGACAAACACAAAGCCAAAAACATTATCACCTACCAGCTACAGGCAAAAGGTGGGTGATAGAATTGAGAGATTTTCAGCACTGCTGTATTTCTCTCCACAGCCTTTTCCATTTCAACTCACGCTGCCTAAGCTTGGGCAGGATAAAGTTTCCATAACTGTGCAACATGAGAATATGAGGCCACGACAACACATTATTCTGGAAACTTGAAAATGTGTACAGAAGTACAAGACAACTTTTTTAAGTTGAAACATTAAACCTCTACAATGTTAGCTCACATTTAGTTACTGTACAGTGTAAATTACCCATCCATCATGTCTTACCCACTTCTCCTTTCCGGGTCACAGGGCAGCTGGTACTTATGTCCAGCAGTCACTGTGAAAGAGGTGGGGGATCACCCTGGACAGCTCACAAGTCCATCACAGGGACACATAGAGACAAACAACCATTCACACTCTCCCCCAGGGACAATTTAGAGTTATCATTAAACCTAACATGGATGATTTTGGTCTATGGGAGGAAACTGGAGTACCTGGAGAAAACTGATGTGTCCATGGGGAAAACATGCAGATGTGGAACATTCCCAGAAAGGCCCCGGGCAGGGAGTCGAATCTGCAACCTCCTCACTGTGAGGCAACAGCACTAACCACTGCCACACTGTGCTGCCCATAGTGTAAATTAGCATGGGTTTAGAGAAAACTGCTGCTCTTAAATGTATGATCCATTTCTCACAATTTTAAAGCTGTTTTAATATTTTTACCAAGTGTCTTTTTCCACTAAGGGCTCCAGCATACTCCATAAGAAGTCAAGAAATGGGTTTGTAGTCACGTGCACAGCAAATCCAGGAGGCCCAGATTAACACTGTCAGAGTTGATTTCAACACTTTTAAAGTGTCTATATGGGTCCACGCCAGAAAGTGTTAATTTAACTCTTTTTGGAGAGTTGGTACCTTAACTCTTATAAAGTGTCAAATATCAAATCTGCTGGAGTTAATAATTTAACACTTAC
The DNA here is from genome assembly GCF_001649575.2 of Kryptolebias marmoratus. NCBI lineage: Eukaryota > Metazoa > Chordata > Actinopteri > Cyprinodontiformes > Rivulidae > Kryptolebias > Kryptolebias marmoratus. Next base: position 26,845,757 of record NC_051444.1, read on the forward strand.
TAACACTAATTCAGTGTTAGATTTTAATATTAACTCTCACAGAGTACTTCTTTT
>NC_051444.1:26847028-26869937 GCF_001649575.2 Kryptolebias marmoratus
TTCGCTTCGGTGGGAATCTGTGATTCTGGGGCGGAGTCAGTGAATTAACTCCTTCAGTGTTCGAGCTGCTGGTGGAGTTCAGAGTTCAGAAGTAAAGAGTTGTTGATTCCATTTTAACACCTCTAGATTTGATACATAAACACTTTGTTTTAACACTGGATTTTAACTACTAATAATATACATCCCAGAGTTACATGAACAGAATGTGACTCTATAAGTGTAAAATTAACTCTGCTTTTGCACAAAGTCTGCTAACACCAAAACATTTAACACTTTTGAATTTGCTGTGTGGTTGTGAGCCATTTGTTTTCCCACACACCTTTCATAGTCCATGAGACACTCAGATTAGAACTCCCAATCTGAGTAACAATTCTCACTATTTATTGGTTTGAAGTGTTCTCACATCACGTTTTAATATTAACCCAGCTTACCTAGAACATCAGTCAGTGTAGTCAGAAACGTCTAAACCAGGGGTGTCCAATCCTGATCCTCGAGGGCCACTGTCATGCATGTTTTCCTTGTTTCTCTGCTCCAACACACCTGATTCAGTGGTTTAATTCCCTCTTCATGGTCTGCAGAAGCCTGTTAATCACTCATTGATTCAAATCAGGTGTGTTGGAGCAGAAAAACAAGTAAAACATGCAGGATGGCGGCCCTCGAGGATCAGGATTGGACACCCCTGGTCTAAACCCTTTTCTTCCACAAATCAGCCACAAATCAGCTTTTAATTCTATAAGCACATCTTCAAACAGGTGCTGGGGGGAAAGGTTTTACAATAAAACCCATCACACACTCTCCTGTAAGCGCCATCCATTAGTTCTGAAAGAAAAATTGAAGTGTACCTGTACAATAGATGCTCAGGAGCTTCTGTACTCTATCTTCTACATTCCCAGTCTCAGAGGACAGAAGATACCTTCACCCTCTTTGCTGCAGTGCATGTGTGCAATTTCTGCTGAGCTTTTCCTGCTAAAAAATGCACAGCAGTGGTCATAAATACAGAAAGAGAAGTCCACCCTTAGCTGCAAGAAGGGTTTGATAATGCCAAAACAATAACTAAGAAAGAATTGTTTCCAGCCTATTTAGTCATACAAATGCCTCACTTCATTTTGCATCAGAGTAAAGGTAGTTCACCCTTAGCAGTAATCTCTGTTGGGCATTTTACTGAACATCGCAGATAATGACTGCACTTACAAGACAATAAGAGCCCCGGCTAGGCAGTCAGCATGGATTAAAGATACATTAAAGAAGGTTTTTACTGCCATAATGTATCTGCAGAGGGCTAAAAGGGTGGTTGATCAATACTGCTGACATGACAATTAATTTTGCCAGGTGCTTCTGGAGATTTTTAGCCCTGGAGTGAGCCTCCATATATTTCAAACTGCTCAATGATGGAGGAGGGCTGCTACAAGCAAATGCCTAGAATTACAACCGATTTGGATATCCAGCCTACACTTTACAGAGCAATTGAAGGAATGAGCAGGACAATCCACTTTTATAGGCCTGTAATAACTTATTTATTATGTCACTTTGGAACATTTGTCATTTAACTGTAAGGAATTGTTGCTCTTGCATTTCCATTAACTCACTATCCCATACTGGACATAAACTGGAGTTAAGATGACAAAATGTAAAAGGAAAAACAATAATAAAAAGGATGATTTACAACATGTTCATTACCATGTTTGTGGCAAAGATATAATTTGAAAATTTCCTGCATAACCAGGTGGCACCTCAAAGCTGAGTCAAAGTTGAGGTTTTATTACTTTGTCAGACAACAGATTAAAAATTATAAACAGATTGACAGGCAGATTTTAGAAGCTGTGTTCTCTAGTTAAAAAAAACAAAAACAAAAACCAGATGTGCTCAAAAGGACTCCAGGGAATGTTTGCCTCCCCTAAAACATCAGAGTATTTTTAAAAAACTTTCCTTTTTAACATATTATTCATTTTTCATGTTTGCACAGTTTTTTGTCAGACAGCTATCAGAAGTGAAAGGCCTTGTCCACACAAGATTTTTTTTTTTCTAAAATCTTTTTTTATTGTTGCTTCTAAAAATATTTGTGTAAACATATAAAAACAATGTTTCTAAAAAATATTGTCATAAATGGAAATAATGTATGACCTAAATTGTTTTTTTAAATGTACACTTGTAAATTGCAGTTTTTACCTTTTTTTTTTGACAGTTCAATAAAATAAAATAAAAAAACATTTTGGGTCTTGGATTATTAAAGGGTATTTGTGCTGCTTTATTTAAGACAATGTTATTATTCACCATCCTTGTTTGTTCACCGAAGTAATACAGTACAGAGAGGTTTTGCTGTCATTGAGAAGCCAGCGTCTGCAGAATGAATGCAAGCATGTGATTTGTCATTATTATTGTTACATCTGTCATGCTTGGGGGTCATAGGTTGGGATGGATGTGGGTCTATGAAATCATTGTTTTCAAAAGGTGGTGTTTTGGCTGTCCATACGGAAAACACAAGGTGGCATTTCTAAATCTTTTTCTCTGGAACCTAGTTTAAAAATACAGTTTAGGGGCTCCTAAAACATTATTTTATGTGGCTATAAGACTGAAACAATAGAACAAAAAAACAGCTTTTATCCACAAACGCAATTCCTATGTTGATAGGCCAAAAACTGATGCTCTAAAAGCAAATTCTATAATAATAATGAAAAGTTAAAGATTATATTTATAAAAAAAGGAAGAGGCTGCTGGCAGTGTTTTTTTTTACAGCCACACTATAATTCATATACATGATAATGGCTTGGAATGGAGGCAGCAGATTGGACTGACATTTTCAGTCACTTCATAGGAGTTCAAGCAAAAAAGTAGAAGGAAATTTCACACGTTATCCAAAAGTTAGTCACACTATGATGATCATATAAAAATACACCAGTGAAGGTCATTCAATTAAATTAGGATCACATCAAAATAATGTTAGTGTTGCTCTATCATACAGCAGTGTCACTAAATTAATGTTTGCCTTCAATTTATGAAATAATAAAGTGTATGAATTCCCAAAAAGCAGCCGGATCAAAAGCAGATGCTTCTTTGAAATTTGCACATAGTGTGTTTTGGGATCAGTGTCCATGACGCACCGGTTGCAGCAATATTAATTACCAAAAACAAACCATTCCTGTTAAACAAAAAACTAAAGTTTAGGAGAATGTAGGAGTGGTGGTGTGGAAACAAATTTGTTTAGGAGTGGTGGGTTCAGTTCTCTAATGACCAATGTATTTTTATCCAAGCCTGCATTTCAACTTTAGAGACAAAGGAACTTTGAGAAAAAAAAAAAATCTCCTTCTACTACATGTACACATAAGGGACATGAAATTAAAAAACAAAATAAGATAAAGAAAAAAAACCCTACCAGGCAGATTTTGTTTTACTCCCCAAGGGACCTTTACCAAGTACCCAGTATTTTCAGAGTGAAGTTTTACTGCTTAACAGTTCCAGCTTGTTAATTCCACCTCTCTGTCTAACTTTACTGCACTGTTAACACAGTAGTTACTGTTTGCCAGTAAATTGCACATTCAGTTATTTATGCAGAAATATAGTGCTGCGTTAGGTGCAGTGGTTGAGAAAAAAACAAAACAAACAGACAAAAAAAAAAATCAGAAAAATAAAATCTACTATTCAGAGTGTTTCACAAAGGTGAAGCAGTTGAAATGCATTCTTTCCTTTTCAGTGTGATGTCACCTTTACAGGAAAAACAAATGGAATGGCACATGTGGAAATGACAAATTGAAAACCAAGCATTGCTTGAAGGAATACATACATAACAGAGTTTAGGCTAAATTCATCTTGTGTTGACAAATGACAGAGCTGTTCTGGGTAAAGCTTGAAAACACTGTTATCACATATTCTCACATATTATTGTGACATCGTGTGCAACACGTTTCTCATGTGATTTTAGAACTTCTGATGTTCATGTGATCACATGGTTAAATGGTAAGTTCTTGTGTTTTTTTCTTTAAAGGCAATGCTTCTATTTGCAATTTGATTGCATCCCTCAGACAACAAGTCATGGAACAAATTATTCAACCTATCATTAAATACAGTATATTTTAGGGGTTTTCCAGTCAACCAAGTCATGGTTTCGTATGTATGAGGGTCACAATTTGGTACAAGTTTTTATACAACAGTAAAAAGAAACAAATGTAAAACACTTTTTCCAAAACACACAATAATCTGAAAAAATAATAAACCTTAGTGAGTGGGAAAGATTTGAGCTAGCAGATCATCTACAGGAGGATTTGGCAACTAGTGCCTAAACTAAATTAAACAAAAGGCAACATAGAACTGAAACGTTTCATAATATGAAAATAATAAAATTAAAAGGTAAACATTACTCTTAGCTGTTCAGCCAGGTAAGTGCTACTGTTGGAAAATGACATCTGATATCAGGAGTATCAAACAAATACAGAAATGGGTTGCCATAGCGCATTTCAAAGGGCACGATTCATGAGCTACTTGGTTTGCCATACATACTGTCATAACAGTGAGCAAAAAGCTGTTAAAATGTGTGCCCGCCTTTAGATAAGAGCAGGTGATCACACGTGACTGACGAATTCTTCGTCTGGGTCCCTGTGAGTTCAATAACAATCTATCTAAAATGTCAGTTTGGTCCATCTTTTGATTGTATTGTTTGAAGCTTTTCTTTTAAAAAGGAGGATTACGCTTGTGAAGAAGGCAAGAGCGAAGCAGGAGTCGAGCCTTTTCATTTGTGTAACATTTCTTCTGCCTTGCAATTAGCCTAACTAGCTTTCATCACATCCTCAGATACTTTTACACCAAAACAGCTCTGCTGCCTCCACCCAAGGTGTAGATTGGAAGAAAGCTACACATTTCTCTTCATAGAGGGGATGTTTTGTTTCCAAGAACGTCTTCAGTTTGCTTGACATCCCCTTAGCGTTAGTCAGCTTCTCATGGTACAAAATCTTTGACATTCCCTGTCCAGATTAGAAAATAATAGTATTAATAACAACAGTGACTTTTATGACCCTGCCTACTGACAGGTTTTTCTTATATGTGGTGGCTTGGCATTTTCCCTTAGATTTTGTCTCCTTTCTGACTGTCTTATCAGGGCCTGTGATGTGTCACATTCGAAACATTTTTATTCAGATGCAAAAAAAAAAAAAAAAAAAAGTATTTCAGAAGTCTTTGTTCAGGAACATAAAAGCAGGTCTTTTTTGTTATAAAGTCTTGTCATCAGTTCTTACAGCACACACTGCCTCACTGGTATACTATTTAAAATGCTGATGGTTTTATTTCAGTAGAAACACTGCTTTATTTTTATTCACTAATAAATATCACCTGGGAATAAACATACTGTATGCCTTTGGCCAAAATGAAGATTTAGGCACTAAAATTAGTTTAAAAAATTTAGACTCAACTCCAACTTTGTTAAGGTTATAAAGACAAGTGTTTGCTGTCTAATATGTCCTTTTGGGATTTCAATGCTGCCTATTAAAAAGGAAAATAATGAATTTAAGTTGAGTGGTACAGACTGAGTCAGAAACTGTGACAAATTGAATCAAGACTTTTCTGTATTGATTGTCTAAACTGTTTTCAATTAGCTGAAAAATTAAATTAAATCAATTCCTCCAGGAAGCTGCAATGTTGTGATTGCAACTATCAATGCCAATTCTATCAATCCCTGTGATTGCATTTTGCTTAGACTTGCAATTTAGAACAATATCCACATTTTTTCTGTAGAATTGACCATTTACCTGCATCCCCTGCTTGGTTTTACTTGCTGAAACTTAGCCTTCAAGATGAAAACATGTCTGATGCTCTGAAAATCACAACTGCTATCAAATATTACTGCTAAAATCTATGGAAGTCAATTTCCTAAAGTATTACATGAAAGTAATGGAAACTGTTTTGCACCACACGCAACGTGTCCCTTGAGAAATACTTTTTTTTAATACAAAATGTGCCAAAGCACATCTGAAAATAAAGGACTATTAACACGACAAGGAACTATGACAGAGGTTGCTGCACCCAAAATTTGTAATGCAAGAAGTACAACAAGGTTTGAAGAAATGCATGTTTATGGAAAATGTTACACAAAAGACTTTAATACTGTAGAAATTCTGTTCTTTTTTTTGGGGGGGGGGACACATGCAGCTTATTTTGTAAAGTCATTTGTTTGTTTCCCATTAAAGAAAAAAAAAAAGAAGTAAAATCATAACTTCCTTAAAAAAGCTGACACAAAATCAGACACTTTAGGTTGCAACAACCCCCCCCCCCACCAAAAAAAAAAAGTTTGCAAAATCCTGAAGGGACTGTTAAATGGCTTAACATTTACAAGGCGTGAGTAATCAAAAACAAAAAAGGAAGCCTTTACTGCGTATAAAAAAAAGGTTTTTAGACATAAAAATTTAGAAAGAATAGATGTGACAGAACAGAAAATAATTTCTCTGTCCTTCACGAGTTTTCTTCTTTTTACATTTTCATGCATTTGAAAAAAAAAATAAAAATTTTGAGAAATAAACAGACAAAACAATTTTTTATCTACCCGGCTTCTTTTGATCCAAATCACATTGTGTGGCAGACATTAATCTGCTGGTCACAGCACATCTGCATTATTTTATCCATTCCCATCTGAGGAAGAGTCGTGGGGGGATCAACCCATCAGAGCAGCCAAGAGGGAGGAGCTGGATGTGAGGAGCTTTCATAACAGAGGGTGGTGCAAGATAAGCTTTTCCCTCCATCTGAATTCATTACTGACACACACAGGTAGGCAAATGACACCCATGTTCTCTACAAGCTCTGCTGCTGCTCTGCTCTCTGATAGGCAGAGGTTTACTGCTGAGAGGCGAGATGTGGTGCAGGAATTGCCTGTGACCCATGCTGCCAGAATCCGGAGGAGGAAAATGCATCATGTTGAGTCAAATTTGATTATCGGAGGACAGTTCTGTTTCACTTGTTTACAGTTTTAGCTACAAGGGAAAATTTACTATTTGGGTTATTTTACACCATGGAAATAATCAAATGACTCAGCTCCTACACACATCTGCAACAGAGATTAATGAAACGTAGCATAGTGCACTACAGCAGTGAAGAATTATGTTTTTTTTTTTTCTTTCAGAATTAACCACTATAATCAATCATTATTAATGATGTAAGACGGGTATCTAAAACCCCGAGGAATCGCTAACCTATGATTTTCCTTCATAATTAGGCTATAAACGCATTTAACTTGTTCCTCATGGACCTACCTCTGACTGCATTTGTTACAAAAACAACACCATTTAAAAGTTTTCTATGAAGAAAAACTCATTTCAGAGGCTGCCTACTTGTGTTGCAAATGTTAGAGTTGCAGTTAGTAAGTTTTAACACAAGTTCAATAAAATCAGTCTTAAAGTATTGTAATAAAGCGTTGACGCTGTTAGCTTTTCAAATCACACTTGGCGATAATGATATGAAGTTTTCACTTCTGCCGCTTATTCACAAAAGCCTCAATGTGGCCACGTGCTTCGTAACTAAGACTAAAAGAATTTAAAATCATTTTCAGAAAGTTTAAAAAAGGCTAAAGCCTGATGAGATAGGGTGTGCAGCTTGATTTGAAACATAAATAAAAAAATTCTAAATCCTGTTTTTTATGTTTTGTTTTGGGTTTTTTTTTCAAAAAATGAAAAAAAAAAAAATATATATCATCAGTCTTTGTTGAAATCTGAAATTCCCCAGAGGAACTTGTAAAAGAAAAAAAAATATATTTTTGTAAAAAGTAAAATGAAACTTAAGGATAGATTTTGGTTTAAACAAATTGTACAAGATCTTTGTTACCTCCACCAAGGAGGTTATGTTTTTGTTAGCATTGGTTGGTTTGTCTGTCTGTTAGCAAGATTACTTAAAAACTAATTAAAAGATTTTAAGGAAATTTTAAGAAAATGTTAGGGTTTAACAACAAACAAGTTATTAAAATCTTGGTGGTAAACTGGATTACAATCTGGAGCCTAAATTTTTTTAATGACCCTCTGGCCTTGACAGAGGTTTTTGTGCTGCCAGTGCAGCTAGTTTTAAATTTTATCTGTCACTTTTTGGAGACAACTTTGTTTGTCCGTTAACAAAATAGCTCATCAATTACATCACAGATTTTAGGAAATCATTGTGTTCATCCACAACTGATTGGCATTTGGAGTCAGTCCAATTTTAGATGGCAGCCAATTTTTTTATAAACTGAGACTATTTTATGAAGTTAATATGTTAACTTAAGTTCAGGAGCAGGGCCACGCCCAAAACCACACCTCTAATTTCCCTAAGCAGCTTATTTATACTCTGCTCATCCATACTTCTTGGTCTGTTGCATTTCATCAAACCCACCCTTCCTTTACCTCATTCTTCTTCATCCAATCACCTCTTCCACTTTCTTCCCTTCATTCCTTCATCCCATCATCCTCACATAACCATGCTTTATTCATTTTGCTGCAGGTTCCATCTGGGGGAGAAATAAAGGAACTAACATGCCTGAAGACTATACCCCCACACTGTCATCATCTGTATAGCCCTCCAGCATTCTCCCCAGATGACCAAGCCAAGCTCTTTCATCCCTTCACCCCTTCATCCCGTCATCCCCTTCCTGCAATACATTTTTAATCTTATGTCTTTGTGGCATGGTCCTTGCTAGTGAAACAGCTGTTAGCTACAATGTGATGTATTAGTAGCTTTGAGTCATTCACAACACTTACTCTGTGCATATCTCTCCTTACTGCATAAGACTGCACATAGTATTACTTTCAAGGGTCGACTAAAATGGGTACAACTCAGTCATTTTTCAACGTAAGATGTTTTCAGTCTAAAACTCTGGCATAAAAAGTGGCAGGTGATATGAATTTCTTTAAGCAATGCTAGCCCTGTATTCTTTAAAGTAGGGTTGTGTGAATCACTTATGAATAGCTAGCATCTTCCTTGCAGTAGACAGAAGCCAACTCAGTTCGAGAAATCATGATGGATTTCTGACAGGCAAGCAAAGTTACCAGGTGTTTAGAATGAGGATAGCAATGATAAAAACATTTTGCCACTGAAAGCAAATTTTTGTCTTTTGAATAGAGGAGTGAAAAAGAGTTGCTGATAATGCATTTTTTACATTTTATGTGGTTGTCTCTTTTTGCAGGATACATTTTCACTTGGTTCCCTTTAGATGACTATGTCTACAGTGCTTAAGTGATTGTCCACCAACTGGAAAGTCAGCAGTTGGATCTTCTTAACATTTTGAGCAAGACACTAAACCCTGCATTGCTCCACACTTGCTCCCTGTTGTGGACCATTTCTCACTCTGCAAAACTAATTTAATTATACAGCTAGGATGAAAGGAAAAACTCTAACAATACATTCTATTAGAAGATGTTAATTATACTATGTACTAATGATTATCTAAACTGCCAGTTGTAACAGAGCATAAACTACAGCACACAGAATCAGCAACAGCAGGTTAATATAGTCTGTATTTCCAATATGTTTGGTTCTGTCAACTTCACTACCTTCCCTCACTAATTAGTACTTTAGAAAGCTTGGATCCCACAACTCAATTACAATACAAAATGTAGCTTTGAAAAGGCAGCTTTGTCTCCACACTATACAAAGAAGTTTTGAAAATGACTGAGTAGTAGGCCTGTCATCCTGACAGACAGCGCATGAAAATGGTGCGGGATAGATGAGCAGTGGGAAACAGATGATAACAGAAGAAAAGACAGAAGGTGATTGAAGTGACAGCTGAGAAATCTGCATCAAAGCTGGCTGCAGATGAGATTTTACTTTTTTCTCTTTGTGTATGTGTGTGTGTATGTGTGTCTCGTGGGGGTGGAGGTCAGATAAGGTAGAGAAGCAGCTGGCATTGAAAACATGAGTGAAAAACAGAACCTGTCATATCATCAGATTAGGAGACATACACATTATTTGCAGCTTTTCAATACACAAATGCTTCAACTTCATAGCCCATGTTTTTATCTCTGTGACCTCTGGTTTAACCATTTCAGGCTTGCTATAGTCTTTGCTCAGGCAATACTGTGATCAGATGGTCCACCACCAGGCCATGGAGTGGGTAATCAGAAGCATCAGTAAAATTCCCTGTAGGCCAGCTTGGTTGTAAGGGTCATTGTTGACTTGGTATCAATATGCTGATGGTTGGAACAGTAAAGCCTGGGCTGCTTGAACCTATATTTCTACTCACATGCACAGCCAAAACTCACTTTGTAGCCTCCTTTAGAGTGTGCTAAGTCACTGGTTCCCAAACTTTTCAGCTTCTGACCCACAAAATAAAAGCGGCAGAGGATTGTGACCCCAAATATTCCCACTTTATTTGTTAAATTCTGTTATTAAAGAAGAACATCATGACAGTGCCACAACCGTAACTATAATGATACTAGTCTTATTAATTATCATTGTTGCATCTATTCTTTGCAGTAATTATGGTGAAAATATGCTATAAGCAGTCTTTTTTTAAATTCTATTTCTGGAGATCATTTGGGGACCCTCACTTCACGTTTCATGACCCACAATGTGGTCCTGACCCCAACTTTGGGAACCACTGTGCTACGTGACCACCTATCAAACAGTGGTGATTCTATAGGGCTAATTGCCAGTTAATGAGCAACATGCCTCTAAGAGATTCCCTTGTAAATGATAATAAAATTAAAGGCCTAGAATTCCTTGAAGGAATGCCTTTTGCCAGCAGCCTGCCAGAGTTTTAGACTAAGATCAACTTATGTTGAGAATTGACAAAGTTATAGTAATTTTAATTATGCCTTGAAAATAATGTTTTGCACAATCACATTTAATCATGAAATACAGTATATCATACTGAGAGAATGAGTTGTAAACAAATCTCAACTGCTAAGGTCTCAAATTCTAGCACAATACCTGCAAAATTGACTGAGATATAGAGTTGGCGGTTGGCTAAGTTGGCTAATGGCAGCTGGCTTTGACAGCCATCTTGAATTTGGTTGACTTCAAAAGTTAACCATTAGTAGATGTACATCCAGTGATTACTTTCTGAGAGTTTTATTAAAATTTGCCCAGTGGTTCATGAAATAAGTTGGTAACAGACTTACACACGCCACAAGACAAAAACATTTTTGTCCACCCTTTGGGTATTGGACAATAAAAGAAATAAACATGGTGCCAGAAATGCAAGAATTAAAAAGGAAAAGAACTGAGCATTGGAGGAAAATAGCATGGCAAAAAAACGCAAACTGAGTGACTTTTAAAAACAAAACCCCTCCGTTTGAGAGTGAAAAAGTAGGTGGTGAGAAAAAGTAAGTGAGCTGCAGTATAAGCAGTAAGAAGCCAGCAGGTGTGCACTGCCTGCAAATCACTGTTCAAGTTTATACATCAAGTCAATGAATTATGTGGCATTATAGTATGTAATGTATTCAGTATGATACAAAAAAGTGCTTTGCAAATAGCCTGTTTCCACTACACATAAATGAGACACGTTTGTGGTCATGTAGCCCCTCAGCAGCTGCAGCTCAGTTTGTTGTTTGTGATACTGAAGAGCCAGAACCAAGCAGCAGCATAAAGCCTTCATTTCAAAGTGAGCGGGTAGGACTGCTCAATGAGTGAATATTGAGATTAGGTATATTATACATTTCAAGATGTAGACCTTGTGTGTACATGATATGCACTGATAAAGAAATTTTCATGTCATCACTTCAAAGTTGACTGAACTTTCTCTTTAAGACTTACTTGTTCTAACTTTCAGTTTTAATACTAAACCATCCAAGTTTTTCTTGAATTTTGAGGTGATAACAAATGAATTACCCCCAGCAGTGTCTCTGAGTAACGGAACTACACAGCTTAAATTTCATGGCATTTTCAGTTTTTCTTCTACTTGTCTAGCCCTTATTCATGTGTATGTGTGCAGCCTGCAGCATGCTATAAATCAGTCAGGACCCGAACATCTGAACTAAAGTGTTTTGGAGCCTGGAGCCTCCAAGCTTTGTGGTTTTTGGTCCCAGATGTGTGAAATCGAACTTCTTTTATGCCACAGCTATGTACCAGGTACATTTCTTTATTTCATTAGTGCAAATAAAATCCGCTGTAGCTCATAAAACATTGAAGGCAACACATTTGGGTCGGGGCTAAATTGGCTTTATTTGAATTTATAGTTGATTGGACAAGGGAGAGTCTATCTGGAGAAATCAAACTAACACAAGTTGATAAGAACAACATTATCAATAAACTAATGCATTATTTATCTACAACACACAATTTGTGTTCTACACAGGTTTTCATGGGGGGAAATAAAAACAAATCGGGTGAAAGTTGTCACTGCTGGTTGAAAGTTTTTTTATGTGTGTTAACAAACCTTTTTTTGCCTCTAAGTCTCATTCTTGAATTGAAATTATGCTCTTCTATATTTTGAAATGGTTTACCATCAACTAAATTGCAAACAGGCTTTTTTTATATTTCTTTATATTTCCACTTTGAAGTTATTGTTATTGTCTTTCAACTTCCAGTAGTAAAAGCTCTAAATACAATAAGATACAGATAACCAACAAACATAGTTTTTTTCTTAAAGTTATTTGGTAGATGCAATAATGTTAGACTCTAGGATGCAGTGGCTGCAAGTAAAATACACAACAGTGGCAAAGTTGCATTTCTGACAACAAATACGAGTGAGAATGTGTTACTTATTCAGTAAGCTGTAAAAGATTACACAAAATGTAGTCATTTTTGAAGGGTTACTTAGTTTTCAATTGTCTTCAATGGTCCTTAAATGCATTCAAGACATTTGTTGTATATTTACTAAAACAAATCTTAGAGTGTGCTTGTTTATTAGCAGTAGTAAAAAAGCTGTGAGCTTGTGTTGGAGCAACACAAATGTAATGTTTAAAAGCACATTTCGGGTCAGGATGTCAATCTTGCATTTTTGAAACCACAAAATCTTTTCCAATCAGTACAGGCCAGATAGTCAGTTTAGAACAAAATTTTAATTAAAAAAATATTATGCACTATATTATGTATGTGTATTATGAATATTAAGTACTACTAGTTTGAGTCCACACCGACGAAGCAGCAAAGCCAGAAATTAGTGCACAAGAAATAACATTCCTTATTTAATCACAAGTCTTTCCATCTTTTTATACCACTTTGTAAAACTGGGAAATTATTCTTCTTACTGATTTGATGCTGCAGACTATCACTGTACTAGTGATTGAAGACAAAATACTACCACTGATTTGACAGAATGAGGACAGCATGGCAGATATATTTTTTCTAGTGCATTAAATTATATGAAAGTGAATCTGATAGAGCAGAATGCATGATATGATTTTTCTCTTTGCTTCCCAGCAGCCACATCCAACAGTGGGACATGGACTAAAAATAATTGCCTCAAATGATAATTGCTGCAAAGCTTCAAAAACAAGTGGTGTTTTATTTTATTTTTTTCTCTGTTAGCTTTCTTCCACACTTGTAATTAATCATAGCTTCAGATATTCCGGTTTTCACACAATTAAATGAAAAATAAAGAGAAAAAAATGCTCTAGAGCATGAAACTACACAGCAGAAGGACCCCTAAATGTGTTGTTCCTATCAAAATGGAATGAGGGGAAGAAATAATTATGTAAACAGAAAATTAAATGCTTCCTCTTGTAGAGGAAATGAAGGTTGAATCTCTCTCATCCACTCCAAATTCCAATTTCTCTTCCCTTCAGCAACACCCTCACCCCACCCTGTCCCTTTATGAGTCAGAATACATTAGTCTGAGTTTCACAGCTACTGTATCTGTTAGCTGGTTGCAACATGGTTCTTCTGTTATCATCTCTGATAGAAAATGAAAATAGCATGAGTCAATGCTTCTGTTCTTTGCACTGCTGTTCTGAATCACTACTCAAATCCTCTCTGTTTAAAGTCCCTTTGTCTATACAAACCCATCCCGGGAATGAAACGGACCATTAACGAGATTAGCCCACTCATTTTGCTGCTGACAAAGGTTTTGCAATAGGCTGCTGATCATTAGGCTTGCAGAGGGGACAATGCTGATCTATAATCTTACGCCATACTCTGACTGAGCCATTGGGGCCCATTTATTGTGCTCTGAGGCAGATGACATAATGGAAGCCTTTTTTTTATTTTCCTCTTGAAGAGAAGTGCAATACAAAAGGATGAGGTGAAGGGTCGAGGGAAACAAAGAGTAAGTAAAGATAGAGGGAGGCTTAACCCCTCATTTCTTCTTACTTCCAGTCATTACAAGAGATCAGCTACAGTAAAAAGGGCTGTTGAGGTGAAGACCTTTCTTTATGTGTCCATTCAGTCAACATGAGGGCAGGCAGAAGGACTGCTGGATGTTTCTTAAGAATGGTATTTTTAAGACATAAAGACACAATGAGTTTAAAATATGTGGTTAACTCGTAAACTAAATGGTGGTTTACCACTAAAGTTCAATTTTGATCAACAGCTTTTAAGCAGCTATGCAGACAATCACCCTGAATGCAACCTATCCAGTTGCCTCCAAAATATGTTTTCCAAACAAGGCAGTGACGATAAGCAGTATAAACCTCTTAAAAGCATAAACTGTCGTTCGGATGTTTGCACAAAATCTGCAGCAGTGTTGTTAGCAGTCACCGAAGGGCACAGGATTGCTGAAGTAGTAACGTTAATTACTCTCCTGAAATAATATTATTAATAATAATAATAATAAAAAAACAAGATGTACTGAGGTATAATTACCAATCATCCAATGAGAGAGCAGAAATAGGCTGGTTCTGTTAGCCTGACTGATTGCGCTGAGTGTGTCTGGCCCAGCTGAGCTCCCTTGAGATCACTCAGACAGAAATGTAACCAGAGAAGGAGAAAGGGAATCACCCTGCTGAGAGTCACTCTGAAGACACATTTTAGTTATGTTACAGGAGCCCATCAATGAAAGGCTGATAGGTTCAGTCTGCTGGCCTCCAGCTAATGTGGTCCTTACAGGTGAGAAGTGGTTTTAGCAATGTGGGAACAAGAAAAGAAAGAGCAAGAGTTGATCAGTCTATCAACATCAAAGTCATTTGTTACCAAAATGTGTCCATTCACACAGAAAAGCCAAATAACATCATTAACATTGCAGCTGTGATATGTTGAATAAATGTGTTATGTAGACAATTTGTTTCTTTAGTCAAACCTGTTTTTTGTGTTTGTGGAAAATATTTTCTTGCTTTTGAATGTTACAGACTGGGACATGAGCTGTTTTATAGAAACAACAAAACAGACAGTTTGTTAGTGACTTGAAAATTGATCCCCGTGACCAATGGATCAATGGGTTCCTGCTGACTAAAAGTCATTTTTATGTCATCTTAAGAAATGTAATCATAATCTAGAACAGGGCAGGAAATTTAGGAAATTTTCTACCAGCTGCTTTACAGTTTGTTCAATATGTTTGCTGCTGAACAAGTTGAGCCCCGTGGGATGACTGAAATGACAATTTATTCTCTTCAAGTGGTTTAAATATCATGTGTGGACATGCTTTATTTTGTAATTGCATATTTAACTGTGAGGCTTTTTCTTTAATTAAAGAGCTCAATTTAGAAAAAAAAATCCTTGGGGCCTTTGTGCACCACAAGAGAAATGCTCTCCTGCTGTAAAAACAAACAAACAACAACAACAAAAAAAAAACTTAAGTAACTTTTACTCAAAGTAAATTGTTAATGACTTTTTACCTTAGCTTGAGTAGATTTTCCCACAAGTAACTAACTTGTGCTTGAGAAAAATTTCAAGAGAGTAACTGTATTCTGACCTAGGTACATTATTTTAGAACTCTTACCACTTCTGATTGTATTGCACTGTTTTACCATATTTTACTGTACTGGATCGTATAATATTATACAGGCTGCTGTCTCCTCAAGCAGCTAGCCTCAAGCAAATACGTAGCAGGCCACCCTTCTAACTCTAAACACTCAGATATTTGCCACTAACATCTAACTTGTAGTTGTCAACCCAAGCCAACACTGACTGACATCACCTGAGGCCATTTAGCAGCCTTTACACAGATCCCTCTGGAGCCACACAAGAAGGTATTTTTTAAAACCTTTAAACAAGTTTTATCATGTATATATGGTTTCTTTGTGAACCCTCAAACAGACTGCACATTGAGATGCTCACGCTGGTAGCACTGACTGCTCCCTCCAGGTTATTTGTAAAAATCTAATGCTATGCTTACAAATGCTCCCAAGACTGGCCAGCTACACTCAAGGCTTTTGAAGATTAAAAAAGGGATTGTAAATAACCATAGTGTAAACCGATTTGAAGTGTTTTACATGTATTGTGAAGTGCCTATAAAAATTCTTCATAACCTTGGATGATTTTTTCATTTGTTTTCTTTTATTTAACCTGATTAAAAGCCCATTGATATCAAGATATCTCATTTTCAAGGGGCAACTAAGTTTGCCAAATGGCATGTGGAAGACTCTAGGTCAAGTGCTTTTCTACAGCTGGCCGTAGTCGAGATTTTATCTGAGTTCTCTTCAACAATGGTTTTCTCTTTGCCACTCTCCCATAAAGCCTAAACTGGTGAACACCCTGACCAACACTTGTAGCTCAGTCCCTCCCATCTCATCTGCTGAAGTTTGAAACTCCTTCAAAGTGCTCAAAAGTGTCTTGGTGGTCTCTCTCATTATTTTCCTTTTTTATGGTCACTCAGTTTGTGAGGACAGCCTGCTCTTGGTAGATTTACACATGTCCCATACTCCTTCCATTTCTGGATGATGGATTTAACAGAACTCCTGGGGATGTTTAGGGCCCTTTGTATCCATCTCCAGGCTTGCACTTTTCAGTAACTGTTTCTTTGAGTTGAATTAGGACAATCACTTTAAAGAGAGTTAATATTTATGCAACCATTCATTTTGCATTATATATTTTGACTTATTGGTATGACTTTGTAGAAATTAGATTTTTCCTTGATATTGAATATATTTTCTTGTCAAAAAGTTCAATTTTTATTGACAAATATAGATTTTTGACATCAATAAATCAAAAAACATCTAAAAGAGTGAATACTTTTTTATAGGCACTGTAAGCCTCGACTTACAGAATGTCAAATGTTCAGTTGTGCTCTACTGCAGGTAATCAAACAAGTTGTCTAGACACCTGTTGTTCATAATTTACTCAGGGAGGTTTAACAATAGATTGGATTTGAGAAGATTTCTTTTTAAAATAATAATAATAATAATAATCTGAGTAAGCTATTTAAAATCACAGAGCATTTAAAACATTTATTGAGCTGACACTGTAATACTTCAAGTAATAACACAAAACAACAGTTCAAGTTACATTGCTGGATGTAACTTTCTGTTTTTAAAAAAGGAAACAAAGTTCAATACAATTTCTCATTAATAAGGAAATTTTTTTTTTCCCCCTCAAGGTCACTATGTAAACGACTCATTCCTCAAGACAAGCAAACCACTTTTTTCCTTTAGTAACATTAACAGTGACAGGCCGAAGAGTTGCAGTCATATACTGACTAATTTCTTATTCCTGAGAGGGCAGCGGTGATGTATGAGCGGAATGAGATGGGAGGCACCAGTCGTTTGGCCAACCCTTTTGCCATCACAAAGTAATGAGATCTCAGGGGGAGGGGGAAATAGACACAGAATTCTCAAACTCCCTGCTCACATAATACTAATTGGTCAGTGTAGAATAGGAAGGATGCAACAAATTTTAATAACGTTATTAGAATTTTCCGACCTGCCACTGATAAATATCATCAGTTAGCAGGAGACATGAGTGGTTGTTTTTTAAAGGCTGATTAGCCATACTGAAGGTACACAAGATTGAGGCTGTGGTTATTTTCTAAGACAAAGACAGACTTTCAAATTTTTATCCCAAATCAATGTGAATTTAAATTCATATTTAAAAGAACAAACAAACTAACAAAAGACAAGGGTCAATGCTTCTCTATCATGTTCAGAACAAACTAACCTGGCTCTTGACTGATTGCATGCTCTCCTCTAGTGTGCACTTTACAATTTTTGCCACTAAATGTCAATAGGTCTTACAAACTTTACCTTTAAGAAAATCTCTTCAAATCAAAGCAAAGAAAACACAAAATTGATGTTGTGCCATGTTGGATTTAAGTAATTAGGAGTCATTACAAGAAGTGGCAAATAAATTAGTCAAGTTATATACACATATGTACATATATATTAAGATTTTTTTATTGCATACCATTTATTGCATACCATAATGGTAAAATTCTAAATACGCCTGCAAGTTTTTTTTTCTATTTTCATTTATGCAATAAAAATAAATAAATAACAAAAACTTTAACCTAAAAGCCCATAACTGAATACTTCTTTGTTCGTAACTTGGTTATCCTATTGAGCTCGAACCATCTGATGATGGAGGAGACTGGAATACAGTACACTATGTGATTTATCTTGCAATCTCACACTTAGCTAAACTAATCAGCCTGTGGAGATGTTTATCTTCAAAGCACACTCAAAGTAGATCTGCTCAATACAAAAACATTATTTACAGTGTGAACAGAAGAAGTGTCTTATAGTCAGCAGTCCAGTCTCTCCAGGATATAGATTTTTATTGCTTATCTTGCCTAGTTTGTACAATGCCAATTCTTTGGCAATGACATTTAGTTTTGTTAAGAAAGGACTTTTTCCCCTTTTTTCCATTATGTTTATCATTTTAAATCAACTCTTTCTGTGAAATAAAGAAGGGCAACTAGATAGGAGGCAGCAGAGGCTGTACCTCACCATTACGCCTGCAGCGGCTGCATATCAGTGTCCACAGTTGGAATGGAATCTTTCATAATGTTCATCCACCCTCATATTTCTTGAAAGCATTTGAATAAATTATATTTTACATTCCAGCATAAGTAGAGTCCTTCAACCACATTAGGTAATTTATGTGTATTTAGATGGAAAGATTTATTTTCTAAGCATTGTTTGACTTATCTGGTTTTCATTTTATAATTTGCACATTGATGATTTTCACAGAGCAATTTATAGGTGACTTTAATTTGTATATTTTCTTCCATGATATGATTTTATCAGTATGTTTGTGTTTATGTACCATGAGCCTTGTGGAGGAGAAGAGAGTGCAGAAGTTCACCAGGCCTTGTTAGGAATGTCCGGTTGTTTTTGCCAGTTATGTCCGGATGTTTTTGCCAGAACTTGGGAACAGTGGGGGTGATAACAGGAGGATTCCTGGAACACAGAATTTGTCTGGTTCTTAGAATCCAGGAAACACACTGGGTTGAGCTAGACCCAGTGTCGTAGAAGTTACGTAAATGGTCAGAAGTATGCATAGTCATCATGCATTGATTTCTGTATAAATACGCCCTGTCTCAAAGATACTTTGGGATTTTGGGGCAAGCTGATCAAGAGTAAATGTGTCAATAAAATCCCCCGTGTATTGGCTGGAATCCAACGACTCCGACTGTTGTTTCGGTGTGCGACATACCTGGCTTTTCACCCACAGCCTGAAGAAAATTCAAAGCCTTAAACTGTGTGGAAGGCACTTTGTAAATTACATTGATCTCTCAGTAGACCTGCTACCCATTTTAATGCCTTTTCTGCAGATGCTCAAAGAAAGTGACACTTCATCCTGTCGTTTTGTGCCTCTATAATTGTGTTTGTGTTCTATTTTACGGCCTTCATCTTCACACAGTAATGTTCACCTGTTGCAGCTTTCTTTTTTAGTAATTTATCATATTACTGAAATGATTTAGTTTTTTTGATTGTTATAACTGTCAAAATAAATAGGAAGACTTATATTGAGACTTGTTACCAAGGAGGCACTGTGTGATTGGCTGGAAAGCAGAATCGGGTAATTTTCCACCATAAATATCTTGACTGGTATTTCTTAAATGTACATGTATATGTATGTTTTTTTTTTCTTTTGCTGGTAAATGAAAAACATGTATGCTAGCTTATAAAACACCAACCAGATTGTTGTTTGTTGGTGTAAGACAGAGCAGATAGGATGATCTATGTCCTGTCTTTCTGCATTGGTGACCAGGTGTCTCTTATCAAAACTATTCTGTATTTCAAGAGATCTCTTGACTGCAATAGTGTTGACATGTAAAGTTTGTTTTCTCTCCTTTTGACTGACTCGAGTGTGCTGTTAATTCTCAGGTGAATGAGGGAGTCAAGCTCCCTGGGCTACACTCCTCTTTTGGCAGCTCTGATGATGGACTTCAGTGATATTTGTTTCGCATCAGGGACCTGGAGCTGTAATGCTTCTCTGGCTTGTCGAAGCAGCCACAGCTCTAACGAGTCTCCTCAGATTGTACGATGGCCATACTTGGACTGTTATTGACTGTCTTGTTTTTTTTTTTTTTTTTTTTTAAGAAGGTTGCCCTGCATTTGCTGCAGCTGTCCCAATAGTACAGTCATTTGTTAGACATATAAATGTACAAACTTAGGTAACCCTGACCCTAGCTTGCACTGAACACCTGAGTTAATGTGCATAAACACATGCATACGTCTCATGATCAGAGACCATTTAGATGACTATACAAGCACCCACATAAGCGATTCACAATAATACAACTAATTTGTCAAAGGACTCCAATGAAGAAGCAAGTGCAAGGTTCCAGTAAAATATATAGGAGCAAATAATCTTGTATCAGTTAGGGACATAAAAGTAGCAGAGACTCAAACTAAAGAGCTTTTTTCTTCTTCCTGGGAAGCAGGCGCATTAACCATCAGTCCGCCATGGTATTTTTTTAACATCTTAACTGTTTATTACAACTTATAACATTAATCACCCAACATATTTGGCTTGATTTAACCAAAGTTCAGTTTTTATTGGATAGAAATGTAAATAGATCATGACAGAATACTAAAACCAGTTAAATCAAGTTTTTCAAAACTTTTAAAACTAACTGTATAGGGTTTCTCTTTTTTAGAATATGGTGAAAATACAGGGTGACTGTCAAAAAGATATTCCCTCAGCATACTGAAACAGTTACTGGATTTACTGAGTGCAGAGAACTATGAGTTTGAAATGCAATTCAGTTCACTTCTATTGTAGTGAAATTTCGACTGCTCTTTACACTTGTGTGGGTCTGCTTTTGAATTACGTCAGTATGACTATTATAAAAAAGAAAAAAAGAGAAATATATATCATATTTCTTAACTGTTAAATTAACATTAAATGCATTTTGCTCATGTTTCTCGCTCATGTGATTTTAAAACATTTTGAACATCTTCATGTGTGTCCTGATTTTGGAGTTCCTTGACGTTTATGTTAGTGTCATTTTTTTCCCCTTCTTTCTTCTGTTAGCTTTTCACTGTTTCTTATTTGTCTGTATGTTCTTCTTTGTTATTATTTTTGCCACTGTTTTCTGTTTATTAGTTACCATCAGAGTTTAGTACCTGTTTAGCCTGACATTTTAGTTTTGTTCCATCCATGTTCCCATCCAGTGTTTCCTCAGCTCCTCTAATTGTCAGTACACCTGTTGCTTGTCAGCTGTCCTCCCACCTGTTCTCAATTGTTTATCATCAATCCCAGTAGATATAAGCTCCCTGGTTTGACTCAGCCTCTGTCAGATCCCTATATGTCAAGTCTCCTATTCAGTCTTTTTATTTTATTTTTTTGTTCCTGTTTCATCTGCATTTCTAGTGTTTTTGTTTATTAAATAGTATTGGAATTGTACCTACCTACCTACCCACTTGCACTCTTGGGTTCTCATCAACCACCAAACATTACCAAATGATCACATGTGGTCGTATGATTTCTTCACATTTATTTTCTATTATTATTTTTTTTAAGTAGATCTGTCCAACTATTTTCTTTACCAGCTTTTTTGTTCAAGCTCGTGGCGGGCTGGAGCCTTTCTCCAGAAGTCATTCTGCGAGAGGTGAATGTGATGGACTTGTGACCCTGGACAGGTCGCAAGTCCATCACAGGGCCAAAGACACCCAACCATTTCCACTCTCATTCACATTTAGTGACAATTTAAAAATGAAAAGCATGTTTTTGGTCTGAGGGAGAAAACCGGAGTTCCCGGAGAAAACCCACCATGCAAAGGATGCAGGTGGGAAGCAACCCTGCAACCTTCTTACTGTGAAGCAACAGCTCTAACCATTGTTCCACTGTAAGTAGATAACAGAAAATTATGAAGGGCAACCTAATGTTCATTTTAATAACGCATGACCATTGACATCATTGTCTACATCTGCATTTAGGAGATCAACATGCATTGTGAGCTCTTCTTTTACTGCTTGTCTTCCTTATCAGAGGGTTGTGTCAAATGCAAAAGTGCAAAACTTCCATTAAACACTATCAAAAAAAAACAACAAAACTAAGCTGTCCTGAACCCATTTTAAAATGATTAGTCCTTGTTTAGTAAAACCGATAACTGCATCAGCATTACTTGATCTCTTCAGGGTCATCTTATTACTGTCACTTTGTTTATTCTTTGCTTTGGTTTACAGTTTGCCACCTGTTCACAGCTCAGCAGTTTGAAAGATGTCCTTGGTGATTGAAATGTCCCTCTTAGTGAGAGGTGCTAGGAAAGTGAGATGATGCAGATGTGTTGAATATCGTTTGTTGAACCTTCTTAGCTTGCATCATCAGGAGGAGGAAAGAGTAAAGGAATTATGGATGTACAAATCTGCAAAACAGTTCTACCAGAGTTTTACAGAAAACCACTATTAACACTGGTAAATAGAGATTCTTGTCTTATACAGGTGCTGGTCATAAAATTAGAATATCATGAAAAAGTAGAATGATTTCAGTAATTCCATTTACAAAGTGAAACTTGTATATTATATTCATACATTACATACAAACTCATATATTTCAAACGTTTATTTCGTTTAATTTTGATGATTACAAATGACAACAAATGAAAATCTCAAATTCATCATATCAGAAAATTAGAATCTTGTGAAAAGGTTCAAAATTGATGGCACCTGGTACCACACTCTAATCAGCTAATTAACTCAAACCACCTGCAAAG
>NC_051444.1:26871130-26874923 GCF_001649575.2 Kryptolebias marmoratus
CTGATATGATGAATTTGAGATTTTCATTTGTTGTCATTTGTAATCATCAAAATTAAACGAAATAAACATTTGAAATATATGAGTTTGTATGTAATGTATGAATATAATATACAAGTTTCACTTTTTAAATGGAATTACTGAAATCAAACTACTTTTTCATGATATTCTAATTTTATGACCAGCACCTGTATACATGTTGGATACAAATATTTAAGAATATTTTAGCACTCCAAAAGAAGAAAAAAATTTGCCATTTGAAAGTAAACTATTGAAGTAAACTTTAACATAAACCGCAAAAGATAAACATAATTGTCAAAGAAATTAAAATGTTTGCATGTAAAAATATAAAGCAGTAGTTAGATTTGTGAAGACACCACACACTACACACATCCGCTTCCCAAATCTAGTTAATGAGGTGCTAACCAGCCTCGGTGTTGTGGTGATACATTAACAAGGAACCATGAGAACAATGTGGCAGAGGCTGCACACGTGTGTGAAAACAGGCTGAAACTGGTCTAGAATCATTTTTCATCATCTCTGCCGCAGCTGCTGCCTGGTTAGGTGATTTAAAGGAGGACTGAACCATGTCGTTATAGAGGGCAGAATGAGTTGGGTTCAGATGGGAAGAAAGGGTTTGGACCTTTGTGTTGCTGGAATGCTATTCTGGGGCAGGAACTTACCCCTGCAGATGGTGCCATTACCCACGTAGCCCGGCTTGCAGGTACACAGGTGTCCTCTGATGGTGTTGGTGCAGATGGCATTCTCATCACACAAATTTTGGCCGCTTGCACACTCGTCATGCTCTGTGGGAGAGGGAGAAAATAACTGTTAATATGTGTGTCTTTGTTGTGTGAAAGATGGAGAGGTTAGTTCATTTTCTGCTGAGCAGCAACAGAAACTGTACTCTGAAAGGAAGTCAAGCAGCTACTTGGCTGAGAAAGTAAAAACCATGGCAGAGATTTTATTCTGACAACAGTCATCTTTTTAAACAGCCATGTTTCCAAACATTATTTTTTTCCTACTTGGCTTTCGCACAATGGGATTGGAGTGCATGCTGGTTCACGAGAGTAATTTTCAGCATTAAAAGCTCTGCTGCATTTTCTGGCATTCTTTTACTTAAAACCCATCATTAGCAGCAGAGGCATAAGGAGCAACACCTGATGTCTACCAGGTGTGCTAAATGGCTGACTGATTAGGAACAGACTCAATTAGACATCTGATTTAAGCTTGGACACTGCAGAGCTTTTCATGAAAATATGAAGTAATGGAACCGTGCACTGAAACAAACGCAAATCTAAATTGGTTGAAATATCTTGTGTTTATTTTTCTGTTGTGGTTGTTTGCTTTGTTTTTGTTTTTTTAATGTGAGACCTGTTTTTCACTTGAATTAAAAATTGTGCTTGCTTTAAATTATTTATTTTTTCTGTTGGCAGAGCTGAACAGAAAAAGCTAAAGGAGGCTGTAAATACTACCACAAGTACACAAAGAGTATGTTTTTACTACCACACCAAATTTTAACACAATCTGTAAAAGTGTATGAAATACAGCTATTTTCAGGTCAGTAGGCTGTTGTGGACATCTTGAATTGGTTTGGCTCCAAAAGTTAATCAGTTGTAGATGTACATGCAATCATTAATGTTTGTGAGTTTCATTAATGTTGTGTAAAGTGGTTTATAAGATATTTTGGTAAAACACACACAGACAGACATTGGCAAAGATAATATTGGATGCTGCCAAAAGGTAAAAGGTGGGCGATGATGTTATGATGTTGACAGCTTGACACACTATGTAAAACCTTATCTACAGTATTACTTTGACAACACTCTGGGTTTCAGTTTAGTGTCACAATCTCTAAACAATAGGTGAACTGAGCTAACTTTTAAACCTGTGTGTTCCTCGTATTGTCAGCTTTGTTTTTAAACTGCTCTGAACTTGTAGAATGTATACATTGGACCTCTACAAGATCAGTACAGCTAAAAATGTTTGCAGCAAGATCATCACAATTAAAAGAAACAGTCATCATGTTACAGAGCAGGATCTGACGTCAGCTAAATGCATGCATGCAGTTACTATGAGATAGGCTATTGTTTTAAAGGATTTTTAGATGAAAAAAGATTTAAAAAAAAATATTGAAGGTACTAAGTCTGTCCAAGAGTGGCACAGTGGTTAGAACTGTTGCCTCAAAGGGAGAAGGTTGCAAGATCAACTTCCTACCTGGTGCCTGCCTGTGTGGAGTTTCTCTGGTACCACAGACCAAAAACATGCATGTTAGGTTCATTGATAACTCTAAATTGTCCCAGAGTGTGAGTGAGAGTGTGAATGACTTTTTTTTTTGTTTTGTTTTATGGACTTCCAACCTGTCCAGGGTGTCTCTCCTCCTCTTACACAGTGACTGCTGGTGATAGGCACCAGCTGCCCACGACCCAGAAAAGAGGAAGCGGGTAAAGAAAATGAATGAATGGATGGATGAATGGAAGTCTTTACAAAAATAGCAGTCAACCCTCTGACACAAACAAACCTGAGTGGTATCAGAGCTTTTAGTTATTTTTTTTTTATCCCAGCAGCAAAACATTTTTTTATTACTTTCTACATGCCAACATAAAAACAATGCAAACAAAAAATGCTGCCACTATAATAAAATCAAGCATTTGAAAATGTTAATTAAGTAAAACCTGCCTTTTCTATACAGTAAAGTAATTTAAAAAAAAAAAAACTTGAAACAGATGTCAGTGTTGTTTTTCTTGTTTAAACAGTCTTAAGCCATAAAAAAATGCAATACCCTCAGAATGAAAATAACATATTTCCAGTTGAAGTGTTCATTGTTGATGATGAAGTGTAGGACTCTTGTTATTAAATGAGTAAAAGTGTAATTTTAACATTTTTATTTTAATATCCTTGCAGAAGAAGTTAGACTATTTTAGACGATTTAATAAATTCTTTGAACTGATAAATTGTTCTACAGTAGATAGCAGTGTAAAGGTCAGCAGAATGAAAATGTGTCCAAAGTTCAATTATAGAAAGTTGACCAATAATATGATGATGATTTGGGTGTATGCACCTTATAATCTCAAGGCCACTGCTTGATATTCTCCTAGGAATTATGAACAGCACTTATGATCTTTATATGTTTCCAGTTAGATGAAGGCCAGAAAGAAACAGGTGGGTTTGATACAGCTGTATAACTAATTACCACAAGGAGACATTTTCTTAAAGGGTAGTTTCTTCTTTTTTGCTCTTAGAGAAGAAATATTCACACAGCTTCCTGGCAAATTTTTTTTTGCTTACCAAATAGATTGCAAAATAAAGCTGACTTTTAAAGTTTTAAAAGGTTGACCATGCAGTGCCTGCTTGAAACCTTGGCTATTTTGTAAGGTACATTCAACAAGAACTTGCTTTTGTGTGTAAAATGTGAAAAACCAAAAAAAGCTTTTATTAATATTATGTAAATGTTCCCTTAGTTTGTTGTGTGTCAGTTACAGCATCTAATTTCGATGCCATCTGAAATACATTTGACAAAAACTATGGTTTACCCCGATATTCCTTTACTCCTCAAAATTTGCCTCTTCAACTAAATGTCAGTGTAACACAGTCATTCTCAAATTGGGGGGTGCATCCCCGGGTGAGCAGGGATAGTGAAGGGTGGGGGACTTAAAAAACTTGGACTTAAAAAATTGCTAGCAGATCTAATGTTTAGGCATTGTTGCTTCTCTGACTTGTTTTTGTGATGGACCAGAAGACGGGAAAAAATGCTGTGCAGCGAGGATCCACTCTTTACTTGAGCCAGCATGCAAAT
>NC_051444.1:26874939-26950274 GCF_001649575.2 Kryptolebias marmoratus
GGGGGTGGGGGGTAGTCTGCTTCAACTCAATGAGATCTTGCTGTTGGAACTACAGTGATTGGGAAATTAAAAACAGTTTGCTTTTGAAAACTATTGACAGTATGAAGTGTAGTAAAATAATGTTACACTTCAGTCATGCAAGCTGCTAAAGTTTTTAAAGATAAAAGTGATTATTAAAGCAGAAAAAAACAGCGTAAAAACTGGCATCATTGAAGAAAAACAAAGTATTCACCCCCTTGGATGTTTTATGCTTTTATTGCTGTCATAAATTGTAAATTTAAATTGGCCTTCTTTACAAGGGAAAAAAAAACAAACCTCTTTGATGTCAAACTGAAATCAAAATTCTACAGAGTAATGTCAATTAACAAAAAAAATACATAATGTGAATATGATTTATCCCATTGGAAGGGACTGTCCTAATACAAGGAGATGGATACGAAAGGATTTCCAAAGCCCTAAACATCCCCAGGGTTTCTATTAAATCCATCATCAAGAAATGGAAGGAATATGGCACATGTGTAAAGGTGGATTTATATTCTGTCTGAAGTAAAGAAACTGACTGTTGCTAATGTGGATGAGTGACAAAAATCATGTACTGCAAAGGAGCTTTGAGAACCCGTTCAGGACAAAAGGTCGAGGCAGAACTTTTTTTCTCGCAGTGGTATGCGTCAACCAATGTGCGTCTGGTCAGGAGCTACGTTGTGGGCGTGTTTACTGTATGTGGAATAGCGAGTGAACTCCAATGGAGTCATTTCGCTGAAACTGCTTCACTGAGAAGCAGCTGGCTGAGGCTGTTAGAAAATACAACCATCTTTACAGCTGTTTCAGCAAAACTTATGGAAAAAGTCAAATGGCAAAGAACTTGGGGAAGGAGAGACTGCAAATAGTGTGCACAGAGGAGACAGAGCGGAGACACTGGTGGCTCTCTATAGATGTGCTGGCCGAGAGAGAAGAGTATGCCTCAGTCGGGCAGTATAGGGACATGTTCCCTACATTCGCTCTTTGTGGCAATTTTTTTCAAAAGCAAACAGGATTTGAGGTTCTTTGTAAAAAAGGCTAATGTTTATTGACCATGGTTGATTTATGACAGAAAAAGAGCACAAAACATCTAAGGGGTGAATACTTTTATTAGGCACTGCACCTGTTCATATTTTTGATGTTGAAACAGATTGAACTGAATTATTATTTTTAAAAAAAGATTTACAGTAGAAACAGATTCATTGCAGCAGTTATTTTTGTGAATAATATTAGGATATAAGTTCATATATATAAATTTGTAAATATAAATTCATATTTGTTTGGTTTCTGTGCAAAGATCAAACTTTTTTGTTATTGTTTTAAAAGGGAGATTGCACGTTTTTTTTCTGTTTTGGAATATTTAGAAGGTGATAGAGCAGTTTGTTTTTAGTCTTCTAACAAATCACAGTTCTTATTTGTTTTTTTATTTGGAACGAAAAAACAGAAATAAAAACACGTCAAATGCCAATCTAGAGACAAAGTGTCACAAAAACACTTTTTTGACTAAATGACATGGGAAATTTTTTTTTTTTAAAAACTGGAGGTTTATTTATTTCCAATCCCACTTTGAACCACTGACATTGGTGTTTAATCAAAAAGTTAAAGGAACAAAACAGAATAAATCTGCAATGATGAAAGACAACTTTTGTTACCAGAGCAACTTGTAAATTGCTCATATCTTAACATCTCATAAATCTTTCCTTTTCTTTCAGCTCTTTGCAGTTCTGGATTTTACTGTTGATAAGTTTTCCTTCCAGTTATTATAAAAAGAAGATAAGCAAGATTAAAAGATTAATGTATTTCCCATTTTGTCATGAAGTTCTTGTTAAGTCTTGTGTTATAAATCCATCTCACTTATTTCCTGCTTGGGGAGCTCTTTTAGCCTCTCCATAAAAGCTTAAAATTTCTTCCCAACAAGCTGTGGGATATGTAGTTCAGCTCGAGCAAAGATAATGAAAAGAGACCCTCTGGTGCATGATGTATCCAAAGTCAGGAAATAATCATGTGAAATCATTGTAGTTTCAACAGTTATGATGATAAATGTGATTATGTTTTTTTGTCATGAATGTCTTTATTAGTTTTCATTGCAGATCATAGCAACTAAGATTAGTTTTGTCGAATTATATTTTTCTTTTTACTGTAAAATGTACATCTTCATTTTTGATCCTAACATATTTAGCACATTTCTGAAGAACTGAATAAATGTGAGTAACAAGTGTCTGACTGAGAGCTTATTACGTTATCAGGAATAACTGAGACATTGCTGTCACCCCTAACTTCTCACAGCCACTTTTGAGAAGAGCGGCAGATTACTTCATCTTCACAAACGTCCTATAATCATCATGAGAAGTCCTGAAAAAGATTGTTTCAGATTTGACCTCGAGCTGCTGCCGCCCTGCTTAAATTGTAACAAGCTATTCAAGAAAAAAGGAAACTGACTGATGGAGTGTTTAAGCAAGATCCTTCTACCAGCACAAAATAATAATTATGGATCTTTCTTGTTTATAAATATGAGGTTAATTGATTTTTGGCATCGTGTTTATTGATTCAGGGCTCACCGCTGAGCTTATCAAAGTGATTAAGATGCAGTTAATCCATCTTCAATTAGAATCCAACATGAATTTAGATGATTATAAACAATGCATTAAAGAGAGCTGTTTGATGATGCTGTGATGAGGATTTACAACACAGCTGCATTACTTTTGTATCCTCTATTTCAAAACACCAGTTGTGTGACAGTCCCAGTCAGGACGCGGGCTACAGCTGCCTGCACTCAACACACACACACACACACTCCTCATTAATATACAAAAGCTTTGGTGGGAGTCATGACTAATACATTCAGCTTAATTAATGAGTGGTGCTCATGAAGCCCTGAAGCGACTGGGAGAAATTATTTAGCCCTCTCGTCCCGTAGATTTCCTCCCCACGTTGAACTATAAAGAGAAGGCGGTACGTGAAACAGTTCGTGTAAGAGGGTAGGGAATGCAGTCTTCATTTCTGGTGTAACACGATTAAACATTCAGAATGCTAACGGTTGTGAGCTGACGAAGAGGAAAGTAACATAAAACACTGACGGGCAGGGATGCTTTTTAATGCTGTTTAATGTCTGCAGGCCAAGCTGAAATTATAGAGTGGGTGAAAACCAACAGATGGACTGGGTGAATTGATGAACAGTAAGCATGTGGGAAAAACTGCAAAGCAAAAAAAAAAAAAAAAAAAAAAAAAATCCAAAAAGGCAACAAATAGTACAGCAGACTTAAGGGTATGGCATTGTGCTGCAGGAAAAGTTGGTTTAAACAGAACTCCAGATGCGTTTTTTTTTTACCTTAGTATCTGCTTTGTCTAACTGATATAAGTGAATATGAAAAGTGAGTCGCTTAAATCTGGCTACACAAAGCTGTTTTTTTTATTATGTTAAGGGTACATAGATCTAATTCACAAAGAAATACCTTAGGCAAATGTGTAGAAATATCACATACATGCTTAGGATTTAGTGACACACTCCCCAGATAGTAGATGTCTTTAATGCTTCAGCAAAGGATGCATTTATTTAAAGCAGGGATGTCAGGAAATCACTGTGCACTGACCTGTAAACGACTAAGCAATAGCAGTACTTGTTATCAACTACTGCTTTGTCAATAAAACTCTGCAGCTATTTGAGGGCTGCAGGACAGATATGTCACTGCAGTGTCATGGCTAATGACTATCCACTGGGTTGGACGTTTTTAAACTACCCCAGGCTGCTACAGGAAAACAAAGGGCTGCAGAGTTTGGGGCTTTGAAATCCCACTCATAGTGAGAACAGTACAATGATAGTCAATCTGGCCTAGATGTTGCCTGGATTAACAAGGCACTTGCCAGATATATAAGGGCCATGACATGCCGATGACTCAAGGGCTGGCAGGAAAATACACATTTGGACAAGGACTGGGAAAAAAATGACAAGACCAGAGAGCAAAAAAGAAGATCAAGTTGGCGGTGCTCTAACATTCAGGAAGGAAGCTACATCTAAACCTTGAACTGGAAATGCTCTAACAACTTGATAGTACTGCTGAGAAGAGAGCAAAGGGCTGCAGGAAAGCCCTCTGAAACAACAATATGCTATCTCACTACAGTCACGAGATACAGATGAATCACTGTAGCTCAGGAAAATTGTGACCAGGCTAAAGTCAGTTTCAACTATCACCAACATTGAGACTATTTCATCAAGAATTTATAACAGCTCTAGAATAAATAAATTAATCCCCACTGCACTAGTCTTCATTGATTTTTCTGTCTAAAACTCTAAAGCCACATTGCACCATGATTGTACTTGGTGAATCAAACACGAACCTTTGCCTTCAGCTTTCACTGTAGGCATCTGTTCAATCAGTGATGTGATCTTTGTCTTTTTTTTAGGATGTTTTAAGTTTAATGGAGTGTACATTTCTGTATGGATATTTGTTATTTATTCAATAAGAACATAGAAATAAAAACAATCAATAAAGTCTGGGAATTAAAAGACAAAATTTAATAGCTTCATTGACAGTTTCAATATGAAAAGTGAGACAACCTGAACGGCAAATAATTAAAAAGTTAGTTAATAAACTTAGATCATAAAGAAAATAAGCTCAAAAACAAACCCCAAAAAAGGAGTATCCAACACAGTCCAAGCACATTCAACCAAACATTACACTTCCATCAACAAAACAGAAAATGTCAATCACCAAAGGAATGCTACAACCATCACAATGCAGTCCAAAGACTGCCAAATGGCCCACAGACAAGTTCTCACTCCAGGTTTCAATGCTCTGCTCCTGCTAAACAGAGTGGAGTCAGCTGGGCTGAATTATCTGCAGGAGATCAGGCACCTACATCAGAAAGAAAAGACTCAAAACAAACGCACACTACAGCCCGTAGCAGGCAGCAACCATCATAACGTCAAATTTCGCTTGAAGTGCATCGAGTATTTATCAGCATAACTTGGTACATATCATATACATTTCAATATAAAAGGTCCTTTTTTTATCTTGGTTATACAAAATATTTAGTTCTTAGGATTTTCCTTTTTTAATAGCAGCCTAAAATTTAAAACTGATACCTGCCAATCACACCTGTAGGTATACTGAAAGATTAATCCCAGTTCTTGAAAAATAATTAATGGACTATTCACACTATCAGCGGTTTGGTATCCAAGACAGTGTCTTTTTGTCTTTGCAATAATGCTACCTAATAATAAATGATGGTGTCACAGGAAAGTTATTACATTGCAAATGGTTTCCTCTGTGATTCACCAGGAGATAACAACTGCCTAATATGAGCGCACTGCCTGTCTCTGTCAGATTTGGCCAAATTAGTGATGATTAGAGAGTGATGTAGTGTCAAGTCCGGACATATTGACGTGACCCCTGAAGCGCTGAGCTAATGATGCATAATAACTGATCATCAACAGCACGGGCAGCGGCCGTTTCACCCTGTGAGGCAAGTGCACCATCAACACAGAACATAAGGTGAAAAAAATAATGATTTCAGGGATGTACTGGTATTACTTTCTCCTTTCACAAACAACATGCCTTTTACCAATAAAAACTTAAAAATTGAAGGCCCAGCACTCATTGAAGGAATGCATATGACCTGCCTCCTTTCGTGAGTTTTACCAAGATCAGCCTATGTTGAGGAATGACAGCCATTGTGGTCAAACACTGAACATGACGTTATGTCATATCTCATGTGATATCACAAGATGTCACACTCACAGTATGTGATGGCTCTCAGCTGCTACCACATAATTTTAGCTCAATATCTGTAAAACTGACAGATATAGCCAATTTTGTGTTGGCACATATAAGTTAGCTGTGGTGGTCATCTTAAATTGGGTTGATTCTAAATGTTAGTCAGTTGTAGATATAAATCAAATGATTACTTTCTAAGAGTTTCGTTAAAATCTGTTCAGTGGTTCATGAGATATTTTGCTACCAATCTAAGTTGCCTCAGAGTTCATTTTAAAGTTTTAGGCAAAGATCTTTTACAATATGCAGCACTTGGATAATGTGTTGTTTTGTGAATGACTCTCAGCTATAATTACATAGAATTATTATTAACACAACATCTGTAAAACTGACTGGCTTAGGTATTTTTGTGTTTTCTCAGGTGAGCTGGCCGTGGCAGCCATCTTGAATGGGGTTTGGTCCAAAAGATAATGGGCTGTAGATGTACATCCAGTAATTATTTTCTGCAAGTTTTAATAAAATTTGATGAATGTTTTATGAGATATGTTGATAACAGACACGCAAACACACACAAACAAAAACAATATTGTCTGCTTTTGCCTATTGGCGGCAGGCAATGAAGAGGTACATGCCTAACATCACTCACTGGTTTCCTGCAGTTGAAAAGGAGATATTGAGTGCTTATGAATCATCCCACTATCAATAACTCACACTGAATAAAAACAATAATAGTACTGTTTGAGTTTCTGAAAGTTTTGTACATTTTGGACATTTTATTAAAGACACTAAACAAAGAATAAATAATAAAAAAAAAAATCTATTTTATTTACAGAAATGTGTTTCTTTATTTGACCTTTTTTGCAGGTGAAGAGAAGGTGAAGCCTACAGGTTATGCCACAGGCCAAATGCTAAACTTTCCCATTTAAAAATCATCATGCTACGAACAGCAAATTCATCAAACTGGTGCTTTATTTTTCAATGATTTATTTTATTATTTTGTGCTTTAACATCAAACTCATATCAAATATCAATATAATATTGCAGAACAAGCTGTGAACTCAAGCTGAAATTCAAAGTAATCCACAATAATTCTTGGTAAAAACAATAATAACGCCTAACCGTGTGTCACATCTTGTGGAGTGTGTTGAACATGCCTGAGCATGTGTGTCAAGAGACTGCTTAAAATAAAAAAAAGAAATGACATGATTGAGTTTATAATTTGAATTAAATCACCAAATGATTTATATCCAAGAAGTACTTAAACTATTATGTAGACCTATTATTAGACACAGTGGGGATTCTGCTCTGTCATCTGAGAAACACTTAAAATATACTGCAGGATATTTGCCTGGTAGGCTGCTGATTAAAGACTCCTATCAGTTACAGATAAATAAAAGATCCAAAAGCTGTTTGACTTAATATAGAAAATACTCGATCCTTTAGCTCTTCAAAGCAAGTTTTGCAACAATCTTAGGTTATATAGGAACATAAATGACTTTAAAAAAAGTAATTTAAAAAGCCTGTATAGGATTTAAACAACAAAAAAAAACGGAAAGTATTTTTTTCAGCTGCTGTTTTCTTCGCCTGCTGCCAAAGACGAGAAAGCATGGTAATATTTTTACCCCATCTATTTGTATGTGTTTGTCTGTCATGTTAACAAAATATCTCATCAACCATTGGATGAGTTTTGAATAAACATTCAGAAATGATCAGTGGATGAACATCTACAACTGATTTATCTTTTGGATTCACCATATTTTAAGCTGGTCACTGCAGCTAATCAGCCAACACAAAAATGGATATAACTCAATCAGTTTTCACAGATATTGAGCTAAAATTTGATGTGCTAGTAGCTGAGATTCATTCACAATGCATACAGTACGCTATGTGACATTTTGTAATGCTGCATGAGATAATGCTATATTCAAAGCTTGACCAAAACAGCTACAACTCATTACCATATTTCACAGTGATATATTTCACAGATATTCTAAGCTAACAAAAATTGGGATGATAAAATGTGATTGACACTTTTCAGCCTTAGACAGTATCCCAATGTTCTTACTTTTTTGCATGCAAACAAAACAATCATGCTTGACAGCTCCACCCTGCGCAGACAAAGCAAGTATTATTGTTTACAGTCACAAAATAGATTTGTGTGCAATACTCTCTTAAAGATGAATGGATTTTAGCAGTATTACAAGTGATCTGTGCCGAGGGCAAAATAAAAAATCAATTTAAGCAATTACATGTTTTGTTTATTTTCTTTTTGTTGTTTTCTTTTTTTTTTAATATTCTGTCATGTCATGTAACAGGACTTATCCATGGAAGACCTCTTATTTAATGGCAAAAAAAGACATTACACTCATTATCTGTTTGAATGTAAAGCTATTTGGTCAAATTTGATTCTTTTTAATTATGTTATTTAAAACAAATATCTTCATCTTGGACACACAATATTTGGATGAATGTGGCAGTAGAGTTTCTTTATATACCAAATGATTAGAGTAAAAACATTAAATCTGTTAGATTGTTTTAACACAGGAAATTCACATAAATTAAAGGGCTATTATTCCATGAAACAATTCATATTGCCGGTCGCCTTTCATGCAAGATTTAAAACTAAGATCATCTCATAATGCAAGATGTTAGTGCTCAGAGAATGTGTTGAGAATTACTCTCAGCTACTACCACAACAACAGCAACCAAAGAAACAGAAAAAATGAGCTCAAAATCTGTAAAATTGACTGAGTTTTAGGCATTTTTGTGTTGGATAATTTTGATTAGCTGTGGCAGCCATTTTGATTTAGGTTGACTCAAAATGTTAATCAGTTACAGATGTACACCCAGTGATTACAATCTGAGAGGTTCGTCAAAAATCTATGTGATTCGTGAAATATTTTGCTAATTCTGCAGATAAACGAACACACATAGGCATACACTCTCACACACACACACACACACACACACACACCTACAGACACAAGCAAAAAACATTCTTGCTGATATAAATTAGTCAG
Organism: Kryptolebias marmoratus; assembly: GCF_001649575.2. NCBI lineage: Eukaryota > Metazoa > Chordata > Actinopteri > Cyprinodontiformes > Rivulidae > Kryptolebias > Kryptolebias marmoratus. The sequence continues at coordinate 26,883,689 of NC_051444.1, forward strand.
ATTTGTGTTCTTATAAACAGTTTTAAATAAGAGTAACTCTTTTATGCCCCCACTTCCTCCTACTTGTAAACACAGACTGTTTCCACACAATAAATAATCTTTACACAAAGTTGTTTGATACCTACAGTATATTCTGTATATTCTCCTTTTCTTTTTGGTTGTGAAAAACAACACACACTCACTTCTTAGTTCTGCGTTCATCTGAGGATCTTTGAGTTAAACCAACACCTCATGATTCACTTTTACTTTGCTTAATAAATTTCTAAAACATGTCCTCATCTCTCAAGCTGCGTCGCCTCTTTCAATAATGTCAAGGAGAACACTTCAGTAACGTGAAATTTAATGGTCTGTGACAAGCCCATAAAAAAGAACAGAGTGCGGCAGAAATTACAAGGTTTAATCCCCCCAACTACCTCCCCTTTCCCTTTTTTTTGGCCTACATAAAATTGTCATGTTCATTCTCAGCCTTGCTGTTCACCTTTACATGAAGTGAACCAGCAGAGATCTGTCCTGTGCCATGGGGCAAAATATATTGAGCGGTTGTCATAGCATTCAGCACAGAGGACATAGGTTCCCATTAAATTAGTTGGGGAACATTTCTGTATTCCCCGCTGTAATATACCTGGGGTTTAGGAGGCTGTTTTCTTTTGACCCGTCAGTCAATTAATCCACCTTTTCCCAGTACTGTAGCGTTAAAGAAAAATGTGTTTTTAAAGTAACAAGATATTGGGAAAACATAATGAAGCTTTGAACTGTCTTTGGACATAACTCTAAGAAGAGACCGTGGTAACTCTTTAGGATTACTCCACCTGTTTTGGTACAAATGTTTTTGATTTCATTTCAGTTTTTATTTTTCAACCTTGTTAACTCCTAACATGACATGCAGTGACTGGTGGCACACAGCATTTTTTTGTACCCTATAATTATGGGTATAAATTGACCAAATTTACAAAAGTATGGTTTGGTGGAGGTATAAAACTGGAGCTATTTTGGACTAACTTAATAAAATAACAGTAACAGGACAATATACCATGGCAACATGGAGAATGCTGGCACAGTTCTCAGAAAATAACTATTTTATTGAATATTTTAACACTTTGTTTTCTCAATCTTATTCAAGTATTCTTTTTTTCTGCCTAATTATAACCAGTTACTATCACTCTTTAATCCTGATTATGAACTTTGAATGAGGTGGTAAAATTAAGTGGTTGTTAAGTGGAAAAAAACAAACAACAACTGCCACTACATTTGATCCAAACTCGTGTCCCATATTTGAAAATCAAATGTTCATCCGCTACTTGATAATAAAGGGCTTTTCTCTGTGCACTGAAAACTGTCACCAACACTGTTTTGAGAAAATAAAGGCCAGCAATCCTTAAAGGAATCTGAGTCACCTGCACCTTCCATGCCAGTGTTTCAAACTGAAATAATCTTATGTTGAACAATGACTGACTTAAAGGCATTTTGGTCCAACCTTGAAAAAAATGTTATGAGCAATCTCAAGCAATATTGAAAGATCTGGAGCAATCAGTTAGGTCTCAGAGTATGTGTTTGGGATTATGCTCTGTTTAGCCCCACATGAGACTGTAGTTCGATATTTAGGGATAGCCTTTAGCATATTATTACAATAATCATTAATTTCTGAGAGTTTCATTAACATTTGTCCAGTGGTTTCTGAAATATTTTGCTAATACACATACAAACTGTATTTTGCCTTTTGGCAGTCAGTAATAACATATATATGTCCTATTAGGAATATGTTCCTCAAAATAATTTATTACATCTGGTAATAAATTGATGCAAGAAAACAAAAGCTAAACTCGAACAGAAATTTGTCTGCCACTTAGTGTCTTAGAAGCATGTTATCAATGACTTGAAGCACTAATGACCTTACACTTAAAACACAGGTGGCATGCAATATGCTGCAAATATAGTCACTTAAATTATGAATACCATTTTCAGCAGCTTTTGGCTTGCTGGAATGTCATAGCCACACAGTCCATGCCTTCCCCATTGATTCATAGCTCAGAAGCCCATTAAAATTTATTTAATACCCAATGAAATATACAGCTCGAGGCAATGAAGAAGGTAAGATAGCAATTCACATTAATGGAAGCATGTTCCTTTAATATGTTTTGTCAGTAAACATCCATCCCATAAATAGCCACAGAGCAATATCATTATTATTCCAGGAATGACAATCTATTCAGCCAAGGAGACAGACAAACAATGCATCAAAGAAGAGCAGACAATGGTTAAAGTGAGGCTGAACATCACTCTGGATTGTTGCACAGTTTGCTGTTGAGCAGGAAGAAACATTCCCTACATTAAACCTTTATGGGGAGGCTAAAATTAAACATGTGTGTCTTCTCAGAGGCAATTACAAATAGATGAAAGTGTGGACTAAGACAAACTTATCTGAGTTCTCTTCCTCCCTACCAAATCTGCGTTTGATGGGATTATTAAATTGGCTGGTGCCAATTCAGTTTAACAGCATGACCTCCATTTTTGAACCGTTAATATATACAGAGAGGGCTGTCAGACTTGTCACACCTAAGTTCCACAATCATTATATACACATAATTGGAATTGGATTAGATTAAATTTTTATTAAACATGTAATGCATCTCAGAGGGAAGGATGCAGCTTTTTTTCGTGTTGGATTTTAGTAGACTATTTGTAGCAAGTGATGCGTGAAATTAATGGCAGCAACTTTCTGGTCATCCATGCAGTAATACCTACAGTAAACGTTATCTGCAAAGAACAGGTTGATAAGAAATAAAACTACTAAAAATACTAAAGTGAACCTGATTAGTAAAGGACAGATTAGGACAGAGGAGAAAAAAAAGTTTGAAGATCAAAAAAAAAAGCATGTCATGCAAACTTAATAAAGGTGTAGCTGACTGGAACACATGCCAGCACTTCTGTCAGTTCATTCAATGATTTTAAAATACTTTAATTTGTTTATGGAGGCAGGGAACACGTTTAGGAGTAACAGGTGGAAAATTATAGTAATTAGATCTTGAATAGTGCGATGGTGAATAAACTGTGGCAGACAAGTGTTATTCATCACCACATGAAGCCACAGTGACCTCACACAGAGAAAGAATTTAAGCTGTGTTTGCTCAGTAAGCACCATCAAACGCACTTTAGCTCATTGTGTTTTATTCTAAAGCCATTGTTGAAATAAGAATTACTATTTTCATTTATAAAAATGGATGTCTGTATAAAGAATTTGTATTTGTGTATATCCAATGTATAACCAAGGTAGGTGTCCACAAAGTGGTTTCCTGGCATGTGATAAAAGCACAACTCCCATCAGCTAGATGCAGTCTGGCAATGTGTTTTTCTGTTCCATCCATCCATCCATCCATCCATCCATCCATCCATCCATCCATCCATCCATCCATCCATCCATCCATCCATCTTCTTTCGCTTATGTGTGGTTAGGTTGCAGAAACAGTTCAAGAGAGAAACCCAGACATCTCTCTCCCCAGCAACACTTACCAGCTCCTCTTATTTTAAGGTTCATTTTGTTTCTTCAGTAATTATTATAATTTGAGATTCATTAGTCAGTGAGTCTAAGTTCTTTTTTTTTTTGTATGTTGCTTAAGCAGAACTGATCTGCTTCAACTTATTCTTATGTACGTTGACATCATTTTTATTTAAAAAATACAGTATAATTGATACTGAACAACAAATAGATAGATGACAATCAGAGTTTCAATAATTCTTTACTATGTGGGTTTGTACGTATTTGAGTATTAGATCCATGCAGCGACATATGAGACACTTATGGAACCGATGTGAGCCCAGCTCAGATTGTCTGCCAGAGGCCTGGGAGCTTGAGGGTTCTACACAGTATCTTAGCTGTTCCCAGGACTGAACTCTTCTGGACAGAAATCTCTGATCACCTGGGATCTAAGGGGGCAACAGCCTCAAATGCTCTGAGAATCTCTACAACTTGCCTATTTCCTCTCTCAGCCCTCTTTCTCAGTATTCTTGTGTTCCTTCTTTCTGACATTCCAGCCATTTGGGATTGCTACATCTGTCACCACTGATTTCATCTGTAGCTTGTTGATCATCATAATGTCTGGTTGGTTAGTCATCACTTGTTTGTCAGTCTGGATCTTTATGTCCCACAGTATATTTACCTTGTCATTCTTTACCACCTTTGGTCCATCCAGTCTGTACTTGGCACAGATGTTCCTGTACACTAATCCAGGTACTTGGTTATGGCTTTCAGTATATACTTTTTCTTCAGTCCTATCTTATCTTTCCGTAATGGTACAGCTTGGCTCTGATGCTCACTAGTCCCCTGCCTCTCTCCTTTCTCTTAGTGTACAATCTCAGGGTGCTGGACTTGAGGTAAAACCATCTGTGCATTGTGAAGAGCTTTTTTGTCTTGGTGTCACTGGCTTATATCTCCTCATTTGGCCATGTTATTATACCAGCAGGGTATCTGATGACTGGCAATGCATAGAGTTGATGGCTTGGACTTTGTTCTGCCATTCAACTGGCTCTTCTGGACCTGCCTTACTCTCTGTAGGTATTTGGTTGTGGCTGACTTCCTTACTTTCTTAACATGGTTGCTGTTTGCCTAAGACTAAAGAGACATCACATAACATTATTGTCCTAACTGCTAGTCCTGGGCTCTACCACACCAAACAGGACCCAAGATCCAGGATGTGCAAAAATGCCCCTGAGACAGTTCAGTGCATAATAGTGAAATGTAAGATGCAGGCAGGCAAAACATACATGGAGTGCCATAACCAAGTGGTTGAAATAATGTACAGGAATATCTTTGCTGAATCTGGAGGTCCTGCAGTCAAAGTAGGAGATTTCAACAACAGTTGTGGCAAATGGCACTACTGAGATATTATGGATCTTCCAGATCCAGACTGACAAACAGCTAACTGACTAACCAACTGGACATTGTGGTGGTTGACAGAAGTAGGCAGTGATGAAAGATGTAGCAATCCTAAGCAATTTTTCCATTAAAAAGACAGAACATGAGATGCTGGAAAAATAGTAAGTAAAGAAAAAAGAAATAGAGAAGTTGTGAAGTGTCAAGGCCTCTGTGGTACCAGTGGTCATTGAAGTGGAACCAGTAAAGTAAGCTTTTATTTAAAATTAATTTATTATTTTATTTATTTATTTGCAACTTGCCAACTTGCTTGAGGTTAGATAAAGATCATCATTTTGCATAAAAACAGCCCATCATATCCCTGAACATTCCTAAAAAGCTAAGTATTCTGCTTCTCTTTTCAGAGAAGAAAAACTAAAAATAGAAAACATTATGACTTGAGAAAAAAAAAAGAAACACCAGGCTCCTTTGGTTGAGAGATGTAAATTAACATACACCCTTGATTTTCAGATATGAAGTGCCTTTCTTTTGCAGCTGGTTTTAAAATGTATTGGGCTCTTTAGAGGTAAAGTAAGAAGTAGGTATGTTTGATTATAATTACAATGTTTATGTTCTAAATCATCAGAAAAAAATGTAAAGTCAAGAAGTGTTTAGAATTGCTTTAAAAAAAAAAGTCTGATTGCCCCTCTTTTGAAACAGAAGAGAAAATGGCCTTGTTAATGAATGCTGATAACAGGTTAGGCAAAGTAACTGAGAACAAATTTAGACATTGGATTTCGAACAAAATAGTGCAAAAAAAATATCTGTATTCTCTGAGATGGGTTAAAACATTTTATGTTATAATAAGACTAATAAAAACCAAAAATGTTTTATTTTGACCTAGTTTTGTTGATTAATTGGTGCTTGTACACTAAACACTAAACTGACTTAAATAAAATATCAAGATCAAAATTCTCAGTTTATTTATATTAGAGCAGAAAAACACATTGCAAAGTTAGAAAAAAAGAGGTTAATGTTCAAAATGTCTAGGTCATGAGAAAAAAAATATATCAAAAGCATTTGCAATAAAATAATGTGAATAATATAACAGCTTTACATCAAGAAAAAAAGCTGGAGACCTGCTACATTAAATGTTCTGTACATTCAGGTGGCAGTAAAACGAACCCTGGAGAGATTAGGTCATATTAAGATTTTAAAAGGCTGAGATATGAAACCTTGCTCTTTCTGCCACCTCTCCTCTTTCCCCTATCTCCCTTTCTGTTTCCCTGAAGCAGCTTGCCTGCTTCCATAGAAGTGAAATCAAGTGGAACCACAATTACAGCAACCTCCTTTTCTTTTTTTTTTAAAGGCGCTGTATGCTCACGAACAGAGCAAACCAGAAAGGGACGAAGCAAGTTGAGAGTGTCCCACAACTCCGGAGATGCATGCTGTGTAAAAGTTCAACATCTTTCAATCTTCTAAAGGAGAAGAAATTCAGATTTTAATATCAGGAGAGCTGAACATTTAGTGATGTAAGCCATGTTTGAGGGCGAATGGACTGATGCATGGGTGTCCACTGAGACACATATACAGTACACTCACAAACACACTGGCCTGAAGCAAAGAGGCAGGAACAAAATGCAATACTACCATCGGCTACAATTTTCCTCCGATGTAAAGGTTTTATCTCTGGTCTGCTTGCCATGGCATTCCAGTTTATTAAATTAAAGGCCTAGCATTGCTTGAAAGAATACATACTGCCTGTTACCTTTTAGATCAGAGTTTTAAACTAAGATCATCTTATTAAAGGAGGAACAAAACTGTAGCAGTGTTGGTCAAACCTTTTAAATGATGTTAGGCATAATCTCATGTAATACTGTGAGATGTCACGAGGTGTGTTAGTGCTTAGAAAGTATTATACAAGGTGCTGAAGATGACTCTCAGCTAGAAATTGGCTCAGACTTAGCTCAATATCTGTAAACAAAACATTTTTTGGGGTGTTAATGTTAATTCGCTGGTGGTGGTCATCTTGAATTAGGGTGCCTCCAAAGGTTATTGAGTTGTAGATGCACATTAGTGATTCATTTTTGAGAGTTTTATTAAAATCCGTTCAGAGGTTTATGAAATATTTTGCTAACAGATAGACAGGGTTAATGCTAAAAGTTAATGACAAAAAAAAAAGAACCTAAAATATTGTGCAGAGGGTAGTGCTTAGAGTATGTATTAGGGATGATGCTCAATTAGTACCATACCACATTTAGCTAAGAATCTGTAAAATTGTCTCAGGTTTTGCATTTTTTAAATTCAGCTGGTTGTGGCAGCCATCTTGAATTGGTTAAAATTAATCAGTTATAGTTGTACATCCATTGATTACTTTCTGAAATTTTTACTAAAATCTGTCAAGTTGTTCATGAGATTTGATACGAATAGACATAGTTGACTCCAACAGTTAATTGCAAAGTCCTGAAAAGAGATATTGTGAGCTCAGTGAGATTGCTTAGCTCTGGCAGTCATCTTGAATGGTTCAAAAAGTTAATCAGTTGTAGATGTAGGTCCAGTGATTATTTTCTGTGAGTTTCAATAAAATATGTGCAATGGTTCATAAGATATTTTGCAAATGCTACAGCAAAACAAACACAAACACACACAGACACAAGTGGACTCAGTCAATAACATGATCATATTTATCTTCCACATCCTGGCCAGTGGCCTTTCTGGGTGGAGTTTGCATGTTCTCCCTGTGCTCATGTGGGTTTACTCCAGGTACTCAGGTTTCCTTCCACAGACCAAAAACATGCATGTTAGGTTAATTGGTAACTCTTACATTGTCCCTAGGTGTGAGTGAGAGTGTGAATGGCTGTTTGTCTCATTTATCTCTATGTGGCCATGCGATGGACTTGCAACCTGTCCAGGGTGTACCCCGCCTCTCCCACAGTGACTGCTTGAGATAGGCACCAGCTTGCCGCGACCCGGAATGGAGAAGCGGGTAAAGAAAATGGATGGATGGATGGATGGACATTTGTCTTCAGTGGCGGCGGATAAAAACACACTACACTTCAAAGCTGTTGAGATCATGCAAAACAACTATGTCAGGAAAGGCTATTTATAATTTTAAGATAAATGGTTTATAATTTATTAACAAGAAATTGCACTTGCTGTTACAAGGTCAGGCTATGTGGCTTCACTCTTTGAGAGGAAATACAGACCTAACTTTTTTATATATGCAACAAAGCTGAAATTTTTAGTAATCAGAATTTTCTACCTGCAGACTGTAGATTGATTTCTGACTTCAATCATTTTAGATCAAAACTGAAACACTTTCTGAAGGATAATCGCTTTTTTATTCATGAATAACTGCCACCCTTTTAATATTGTTATTGTGATTTGGTTTAATCTTTTTGTTGCATTGTCTTAATAAGTGCTAAAAATGCTATAGTCTACAGTGTTTGAATATATTACCACATGTCCCTATATGAGTAAACAATAAAATGAAACGTAGATTAATAATAAACAATTTTGTTTTTGGATTAGTATGGATTTTAATGATCAACATATTCCTTTTTTATGTGACTGCAGCTTTACTATCATGACAGTTTTTCTTTCTTTGTCTGGTTAATAACAAAAATCATAAAAGCCAATTGCCATATATTGTTCAGCTGAAATAAGGGCCTCATTTAAAGGATTAAATATATAACAAGAAAACAAGAATCCAAAGACAGGTTCAGAGTATAAATCTGAGTATGTCCTTTTATATTATGCCAACAGCATCAAAATCATCCCAGTTAAAGAATAAGATTCCTGATTACAGCAGAAACAGCCAATTACCAGAGCTGACATGCAATTCTGCCACGACTGTGAAATATGAGGTCTTACATATGACGATCTGACACCCTCACAGGAGATGCACAAGGAGAAGCTGAACGAGGGAAAGGGAGGACAGCAGGAGGATTTATCTCTCCCTGCAGATGCAGAGAGTCCTCCTTGGACTCCCCGTCAGCAGCTAGGACAGTTTTACAAGCCACAAAATGGATTGATTGTCCATGGATCCCTGTCCCTGTGTGCCTGCCAACTGTTAGCTAATTAAAGAATACTTCTCCTGAGAAACACTGAGCAGCAACCAAGCACATCCTATTTACTCTTGAGAAAATGTGCCGTTTAAATACCCCTTCGAAAACAAAGAGAAGCTGCTGAACTCTTTATTAAAAAATAGCTTAAGATCCACAGAGCTTTAAAAAATGTCTGCATTCTTTGATAACATGCTAATTCTGTGAGACATTAAAATGAGGAATGCTGGGTAGAATTCGCATGAAAGGAAACAGAGTTTCAAAACCAGAGTGTCAGTGCAATGTGGCATTCACATTTAAGGATCACATGAGCCATTAGGTATTGAAACATTTCACTCCACTTCCTGGTAGTGCTAGAGAAAAAAGTTAGGTGAATAGAGGAACTTGTGGCATTTATGCTGTATGTATTAAATCCCAGAGACACATTTCAGTCTTAACCAAAGCAGTTAATAACGTAGCAAACACTGCAGTGAAGTTCAACCATCTGGGGCTAAAATAAAAAAATAAATTAACAAATAAAATCAGCAACAAAGGGTGGGTGATAATGGTTTGGCCCATTTGTGACTGTTAGCAAAATCCGTCATGAACCACTGGATAAATTTTAATGAAACTTTAAAAAGAGTAAACATTGAATGTTCATCTGCAACTGGTTGACCGTTGGTAGCCATCTTGAAGCATATTGACGCTTCAAGATGGCTACCACAACCAACTAACAATACAAAACAGAAATACCTATATCACAGTCAGTTGTATAGATATTGACCTATAATTCAATGTGGTAGTAGCTGAGACTGATCCACAATATCAGTGCTAACAGATTGCATAAGATCTTTGTTTGAAATTCTGACAGTAACTATTTGGAGTCCACTCTGTCTGTCCGTTAGCACTGTATCTCATGAACCTCAGCACATATTTCAATGAAACCTTCAAGAAATAATCACTAAATGTGAATCTGAAATTGATTACCTTTTGGAGTCAATCCAATTTAAGATGGCTACCACAGCCAATACAAAAATATCTATAACAGTCAGTTTTACAGATATTAAGTTAAAATTTGATTTGGTAGCAACTGAATCATTTGCATCTTGCAGCATATCATGAGATTGTGCATAGCATTACTTTCAAGGTTTTACCCAAAACAGTTCAGTTCTCATCATAAAATGATCTTAGTCTAAAACTATGGCATGAAAGTAACTGGTGTTATGTGTTCCCTAATGGAATGCCAGGACTTTAATTTAATGAGTTACTAATATGTTTACACGTATGCAGACATACCGGTGCAGGAGTATTCGTCCACTCTGACGAAACCTGGTAAACAGTCACAGCGGTAACTGCCGGGCAGGTTTACACACATTGTGTTGGACTGGCAGTAATGCATCTGCGTTGCACACTCATCAATATCTGAGGAAAAAAACAGAGCAGAAATAGTAGATTATTAACTCCCTGACAGTTCTTTAAAGACAAACTCACTCCTTGAGCAACTGTATAAAGATGATGAATGAAGCTCATTGGACTGCATTATCTATGCTGCTCTAATCACATTCCAGCAGGAGGGTCTCAGAGCATCGCATTTCTTAGAGTTGTGGCATCGCACAACTAGTGTGCGAAATATAGAGTGACAATCGAGTGGGTCGATGATTTTCCCACATAGAGGCAGGCCTACTCGAAACAGTAATGTGTTTTTGGCTGAAGTCTTACAATTATTCTAGTATTATTTTTTTTTAAGTCATGTCTCCCATCTCTACTATAGACATAGATTATAATAGATGACATTGAGTCTGCCACTTTATATATAACACAATAATTTCTGTAATCAAATATAACAACACATTCTGAAACAAAAGTGCCAACAAAACAGAACTTCAACATCCAAAAACATAGCTCTACAATGTTCCAAACATTAGTGTCAATAGGAGAAAAAGAGAGATCTTAGCTCCAATAAAACAATTACAGTAAGTCATTAAAAATAAAACATGGCATATTATGGTAATAAATACACAAATTTTGTCAGATATTCTCTTGTAAGTGGCATAAAAAATAAAACAAATGCAGTGTGAATGCGGAGTGCTGTTTGGCTTTATTAAAATTTGTTGAAGATAAAATTCTTAAAGTTAAAACAAGCTGAACAGAATCTAAGATTAGCAAAACAGCAGGTCAAAATAACACAATTCCAGCCAAAACCTAAAATTTAGGAAAAAGAAAACAATACTTAACATTATAATTATCAAAGTTGTCTAAAAGCTAAAATAAGCAAAGTTGCAACTAAAAGCAAAAAAATATCAAAATTGTAACTAAAAGTTAAAATTAGCTAAACTGTAGCTAAAAGCTAAAATTAGCAAAATCATTGCCTAAAACCTACAATTAGCAACATAGTTTCTAACAGCTAAAAGGCGCATACTAAGACCAAGAAATAAAAATGCTAAACATTTTTAAAAGAATCAAGAGATTTCAATACAATTCCATGGGAATTTGTTTCTCTTTTCTTTTGTAAATCAACTTTAATTATCGAAAAGCATAAAACACATAAGAGCATAAAAGTGACAGAATTTTATTCTCAGTTAAACCAAAAGTTTTGAGAAATGAATGAATAAAATAGCACACAGTATGAGAGTTGTCTGATTGCAAAAACACACAAGAGAAACTATAAACTGGAAAACAATGGTGTGAATGCTGACTCAGCAATCATACAATAAACAAATATTTAACCTAATTCAACTGTTTCGTTCATCTGATAAAAATAGGAAAATAAATATTTTACAAAAGATATGGAAATATAACAGTTAATAGTTAATACTTCAAAAAACTTAAATGTTTAATCCTGACCTAGTTTGATCTTTTCTATTTCTTTTTTTTCCCTAAGGGTTGACAGGTTTGAAGTGGTGGGGGGTCTTATACTGTTTTTTTTTTATCTGCTTTTCTTCTGAACACAGAAGGCAAAATTAACTCAATAATCTAAGAATGAAATGAAGCCTGAAGTAACTCTCAGTGTAAATTCAACTACTATTGTTAATGGACTGGAAATGAGCCTACATAAATCAATGTGTTTTATGGCTTATAGAGGCATCGAAATGCAAATAATTTGGGTTTTGATTTATTGATATTTGTTTGTACTTGGGCATTTTAAAGAGATTTTTTTTTACCCACTGACATGGGAAAACACTTCAACAACTACGCTTACTTCAAAGGGAGTCTTGACATTAGTTCAGAAGTGTTCAGAAGGAGAACACATCTTAGTCTAATGTTAGTTCTCCATCCATCCATTTTTTCGATCATGTGGCAGCTGGTGCCTACCTCCAGTGGTCATTATGTAGGAGGCGGGGTACACCCTGGACATATCGCAAGTCCGTCACAGGGCTAGACAGAAAGGAAAAAAATAAAACATCCATACGCTCTTACACTTACAGACAATTTATTGTTACCATTTAACATAACTAATGTATTTTTGGTCTGTGGGAGGAAACCGGAGTATCGAACATGTAAACCAGGCAGGAAGTGAACCTGCAAACTTCTTGCAAAGAGGCAACGGTTCTAACCCCTGCCTCACCACGCCATCCTAAAAATGTCACCGAATGTTAATTAGCCAAGTATTTATTTAGGGCACGCATTACAAGGGCTAGTATTTACCGTCAGACACATAACACATTTAATTAAAAACGCTAAAAAGGAAACTGAAAAATGCATTATTTACAATATTTCCTGAATGCTATTTTTTTAGGCTGTTTGACTTGTGGTGAATAATAACATTGTTAGACAGGAACTTGAGACAGATGATATACTTTACAGTATATCTGACAATGGGGGGAGGTTCATGTAACAATAAGTTGGTCTATTTTGGTGGCATTCTGAAATCATTATATCAAACTCTTCCATCTTTAACTATGAGAAATAAAGTTGAAAATATGGTTCTGGATAATATACACTATAGAAAATCAATAGATGTTTTGTTTGGTTTTTTTTACCTTTTTTTAGAGGGTCCAAGCCTTAATTGGGGGGGTCAAACCCTCTCTATCCTCCCATGATTTGAACTATATGCACAGCTAAAACCAGTCCTAAGGATGGGTCAATTTACAGATCATTCTTTCAGAAAAAACAAACAAACAAACAAAAAGGAATTGTGTAGAAAATACAGAAATCAACCAAAGATTTTAAAGAGAGAAGTTAAAAAAAGAAAAACAGTTGACAAAACACTGCTAAGAAAAACAATATGCCACCTCAGGAAACCATAGAAAAGCAGAGAGAGCTTCATCTCCCCTAACATCCATAATGCACAGCTAATATCAAGATAAATGACACATTCTCTTTATACACAGATATCCTCTCTTTCTAATGTAGCTTGAAAGACATTGTACGGACATTACAACACGTGGCTCAGGAAAGCATTAGCTGGAGCTGGATGATTGCTGATGAAATGGGATGTGAAACACACAGGGGAGGTGTTATGCAAAGGGGCTTGGATTTCCACGCACGTGCATGTGTATTTACACAGTTTAGAGCACTTCTGTGCACTGCGGAAAACCAGATTCCTGAGGCTAACAGGTCTTTCTACCACTTAAGGGACACGGCATGCCACACTTAAGGGAAAGAGAGTGTGAGGAGAAATTTCCATATCCTTTCTTTGGATAAATATGTTTTAGCCTCGAGGTGTTCGGCTCATACTTTCCCTTTCCAGCAGAATGAATGTGGATGAAGTATGTAATTGACTTATATGCAACACCAGAAGGTTTTCTTCTTGGTAAATTTCATCCTTAGTAAGCATACAGGCAGAGTGCTGAATTGCACAAAAAGAAAAAAAAGATCATGTACTTAGGTGTACAAAGCCTTGATAGCCTTGAGCATAAAAAGCATTGATCTGCTACATCAAAAAATATGAAACTTATTTGAGTGCTATGAGGCCTCAAAGCCATACCTGAATCCAATTTCCATCCTATTCAGAAGCACTACTCCGCCCTAAAAGCCACTCATTTGATTACCCTTTATTGGCGAAATGCACCAAAGCCTTGTTCAAGGATGATGGCAGTCGGCCCGAGATGTCGCCGACTTCCAGCCTCAATCATTCAAAGTCAAGAGCTCACCACTTCTGTCAGCTTTTATTAGAAGTGAGAAAAGCATCTAGTCAGAGGCATGATAAGGCTTTTTGATCTCCGTTGTTCCAAGGTTCTTCTCTTTCATGTAAGTAACATTGTGTGCCGTGTGTGTGTGTGTTGTGTGTTGTGTGTGCCCTCTGCAGCTTCTTCTTGAGGCAATCTTGCAGGTGAGCTCTGCTGACAGAACTGGAACTGTCATTTTACACAGGGGGATTTCATTTTTTTCTGGATTTGCTGGCATGTCTCTCTCTTTCTCTCCCTCTGCCTTTCCTCATCCCGCCCCCCTCCAAACCAGACCTCCTCTTCCTCCTTGCCTGCTCGCCCCCCCTCAGAGGACATTCTCTTCATCTCTCTGCTGCTTTATTCATGCTCTGATGTAGGTCAGGACTGGGTAGGGGGAACAGCTAAAAATAAGGCAGGATAGGACTCTGTGCACCAGCTCAACCCTCTCTGTGTATTAGTGTGTCTGGCACAAACAGAAAAATAGAAAAAATAAATAAAAAAGGGAAAGTCTGACTCTGAATGGGGAGTGTTTGGGTGCTGCGAGGCAGTAAGGGAGACAACTGCTTATGTTTTGGGTGTCCACGTGTTTCTGTGTGTGTGTGTCTCACCTCTTCATGTAGAGGTTAATAGAAACAAGCTTCTATCCAACAACATAATTGTCTCTGTCTGGTGGAAACCCCTTTATTTTCTTTACTCTAATAACCCCGAACAGCATGAGCATATAAAGCGAGAATGCTTTTGTAGATGTAGTCCAGTTCTCGCCCACTGGAGCAGATCAGTAACTTTGAGCAGGCCATTTCTGCTAGGTTTAAAGTCCATTGGACGCTGATGTTGGGTCTTATTGAGAAAAGAATGGAAAGGCATTTAGAGACAAATGTCTTTTGACTTCAGAAGTCTTCACAGGTTTTGTTTTGTTCTTTAAAATTAAACCAGTGGAGCTTGGTTTCAGAAAAATGCCAGCGCCTGTTTCTGAGCGTGTGCACCGCTGTAACAAAACTACTTTTTTGACTCCATTCAGTGGCAGATTGGCTGTCACACAGCAGGGTGTTTTTGAGATTTGTAAACAAGACCAACACTTAGAGGGAAAACAAAAGTGAAATATGCTTGATTAAGGTGGTAAACATTGCCAGTGTTTTATTAAATTATGTCACTGTTTGAGTAACCTTGTTACCCTGGTAACCTGGGAATAAAGCAGCATGCTGTCAATGCAAGCAGTAAACCTAATGTGTGATTTATTTTTGTAAAACTTCACAACATATCTTTGGATCTACTGGAGATAATAGAAATGCATCTTTTGATTTAAATCCCATTTTTAAAGAGATGTTCATGTTTTTAGTTTCCCAGATTATGCTTTCATTTGGAATTGACATTCTTTTACGTGACAAATTTCAGTGTATGCAGGGCTCACATAAAGAAAATTGGTTACGATGTCATAAAAAAAATATGTGGGTGTTTAATGTTCTTTTTTACAAAATAATGTATGTGTTACAAAAGTCAGAATAATGTCTGGATCATATTGTAAAGTTGGGGTAAAGCTATTCTTTTCTATGAGACCTTTGCAAAGACACCTTAAGAACTGGCTTTTTATTATCGCCCACAGCCAAAGGTAAAGGCAATCAAAAAGATTTTGTGCATGTTTGTTCATACTGTTAGAAAAGTACCTCATGAAGCGCTGAACAAATTTTAATGAAAGTATTAAAATGGGTTGAAATCTACAATTGATTTAACTTTTGGAGTCAACACGGCACAAGATGGCCACCATAGTAAAGAGATCTTATCAAACACAAAAATGGCTATAATTCATTTATAACTCATTAACTTTGACACAGTTTGACCAAAAAAGATCTAACTTTCATTTTCATTATAAAATGATCTAAGTTTAAAACTTTGGGGAAAAAGGCGGAAGGCAATATGGATTCCTTCAAAAAAAAAAGGGCCTTTAAAAAAAAAAAGAAAAAGAAAAAGTCTTTTTTTACACTATTCCTAGCAATCACAGTACCACAGTATTCTCCTTTCCTTTGACCTCTACCTGTCTATTTTCATGTACATAGAAGGTAATCTTGCTTGGCAATTAAAGTTCCATTAAATGTACACAGAGCATTACATTTGGTTTTCCTCTTGTTTATTTTATTTTTTTCTAATTTACATTATGCAAAGAGCTTATCCACTTTTTTTTTTAATTTCATTTTCAGAGTGAGAAAATTATGGTTTCATATTATAGATATATTTGCAATTATGTCTAAGCAGGTCTAAATAATTGCACTTACGCTATTGCAGTAAATTGAAAATACAAATGGCAACACTGAAAAGCAAAACAAAAACTTCCAACAGATATTAGTGAAGTGTTACAAACAACAATGTTGAAACAATGCCTGTATTAAAAATCTCAAATCTCTAGATTATGACAGCAGTCTGCAGACTCACTATTTGGTGATGTTGTACTGTGACGTTGATGAGAAGGCTGGTACAGTGTCAAGGCTGTGCAGTCAATATTAAAATAAAAAGAGCTGACATCTGATAAAACTGCATCTGGCTCAGAGTTTAGTATATTATCCAAACTATGTTGGTATATGTAGCACAAAGGCTAGCCTTGTCTGAAAAGGCAGGATTAAGCTTATTTTACAAAAAAAATAAAGCCTTGTAATGTTTTGACAATTTTTAACCACTGTCATATCCTGAGGTTAGCATTTGTTGTTTGAGTTATTTGTTACTCTGTTATGTTATTCAATTACATTTTCTCCTTGTTGCGTTACTTAATCTTAGGACACACTGCATACTGTGTGAGAGGTAAAAATGTGAAAACCGCAAATGAATGCGGGGAACAGACCTGACCTTACCTCAGTCATAATCAATCAATCAAGCTTGAATTTCTGGACAGCTTCTATTGTTGTTTGGAACAGAAGCCAACAGAAACCATTTTACAGACACTGCCATGTTGTTTTTTTGGAACCAAAGGCTGGTCCCGTTCCATTTTCAACTATTGGATTCCAGTTTGAGGTCTATTTATTATTTACAGTCTATACAGTGTGCTGATTGTCATTTGTGTTTGTCTACCCTTTAAGCTGTCACCATTGCATGAGTTTCCACAATAGTTTGATGCTTTCAATTGGCTTTAGTTGGTTTGACAAATCATATAATCTGGGAACTCTCGTCAGGTGCAGTTGTTAGTGTGACTGATTCCCAGTATTTTATTTGTCATACAAAAATGTGCTGAAGCCAGTCTGTGTACTCCAAGTCATTTAAAAATCTGTAAAGGCTCTGAAAGTTGTATAGTGGTTGTCCTCCTACAGATTCCTTGTGTTAAGCATGTTCTATGTTAGT
The DNA here is from genome assembly GCF_001649575.2 of Kryptolebias marmoratus. Taxonomy (NCBI): domain Eukaryota; kingdom Metazoa; phylum Chordata; class Actinopteri; order Cyprinodontiformes; family Rivulidae; genus Kryptolebias; species Kryptolebias marmoratus. The sequence goes on from NC_051444.1 coordinate 26,901,007, forward strand.
CTCCTACCTGTCATTTACCATTGTTTTCCTTTAATCATCCTTGCCTTCAGTTAACCATTCACACCTGCTCCTCATTTCAGTAATAACTCCTCTCTGCTTATCTACTCCACAGATTTTCAGCTCATCGGCAGAATCTACTGTTGTAATCTCTTTTTTTCCCCAATTGGGGTCTTTTGGTTTCTCCCTTGTTTGGTAGATTGTTTGTTTGTTTTGCTGCCTCATTTAATAAAGTTCTAGTTTTATGTATTTCTTTGTGTTCTGTTCAGCACTTCTTCTTCTTCTTCAAACACTCAATATTCTAACATCAAATTTCATTCCAGCAAACTTAGAATGGTGTGGCAATGAGTCAACTCATTCTCAAATCATAAAATAATTGCAGTTTTTATGAAAAAAGAGCAAGAGGAAAAAGCTTCTCAAATGAGAAGAACCAAGTCTTCAAGGATATAAAAAGGTTTAGTTCCGTTCAACTTGCTAGAGTCATTATGCCCTGGATGACTAAGATTCTACATCAGCATATCACTGCAGGACACTTAGTGGGATTGAACTCTAGTAGCTGTATGCCACAGACACTTTTTGGAGTTTTTCTTAATGCCAGTTTATCTCACATTCAACATATATTTGAGCATGAGTTCAACCTTTATGATGCAAGTTAAGCAACATACAAACTCGTCAAAGTTTTAAAGTTCATGGCATATAAGAACTGACTAAACTTTTGGTGTCCAGTTGTCTGTAAACATGTACTGCACACGATCACTTATTTTAGGCATTTCCATATCTATTCTTCTTTTAGCAGTGTTAACTTAGATTTTCTGCACAAATTGCACAACAACTTAGCCTTAAATCCTCCTGGGACTTCAAAAGGATCTTCATGATAGTGATTTACTTTCCACAGTCAGGGCATGAAGAAGTTTCAGATTGCTGAAGTCAATGACTGAACACTCATCTTTCCATGTTGTCACCAAACCAACATGAGCCATAGGACCACACCTTTTTGATGCTGTGTATCCCCTTTCAGAGAGGAAAGAAAATTCTGACGGCATTTAAATACAATGCATTTAGATGTACAACAGTCTGTTTCTTCATGTCTGCTGCTTTAGGGCAGAGGTCCCCAAATCCCGGGTCGTGGACCGGTACTGTTCCGTGGGTCATTTGGTACTGGGCCCCACAGAAAGAATAATTAACTTACAGTATTTCCTTTTTTTTTTTTTTTCAGAGTCTGACGGACATTTATTTTGAAATTGACCAGATTCTCTCCACTATATCCTTCTATGACTCACTCATGATGCATGTCAGAACGCTTATCTAGGTCATGTGATACGTTACCGCTATAAACAAACCCACAAGAAGTAAAATTAGTAAAAAATGAATGCCTCTGGAAGCCCTAGATGGGACCGTATCGTTGTTGAGAAAGAGGCTCAGGGTTCCCACTGATTCAGCGTTATGCTGAGTTGTATTTTTGTGCGCTTTATATTTGTGGTGTACCTTATTTTAAAGGGCATGTTTAAACATTGCCATATTGACCAGAGAACATTAGGGGGAGGAGAGGGTGTTATTCATGCTGATAACGCAATACCAGGACAAAGCTGCGAGTACACGTTGGATTTACGTTTATTATGTTTTAAAAAATACCCCCGTTTTCATTTCAGTCGTATCATTTTATTTTGTTGTATTTATCCACCACACCTTTAAAGGCCGGTCCATGAAAATGCTGTCTGATAATGAACCGGTCTGTGGAGCTAAAGAGGTTGGGGACCGCTGCTTTGGAGGACGCCCAGAGTAGGAGGTGCCATGGTCAAACTGAAAAAAACTGTGCAACCATAAAAAAAACATAATGTTTGCATTGTCTGGCAGTGAACATGTGGGGAAGAAAACCGAATGGTATGGCTCTTTATCAGAAGAATGAAACTCCGTGAGAGAAGAGCTTTAATCCATCTGTCACTGTGCAACTCTAGCGAGGAGGTGCCATTCACCGAGCTGCACGCTGACACTTTCAGACACTCAGAAAACTGAAAATGTGACAGAGCTCCTCTGTCAGACATAGCAGCACAGTTTACACAGATGACAGGTGCTGTGTGCGTCGCTGCAAAATATCCTCACAAGTATATTTTACTGCAAATCTTAAAAGTACACCGAGGTGCCCACACGTGCTGAAATAAATTCATACATCTGATGGGGGAGATGGCTCAGTGGGTGCCTTCTTCTTTTTAACAGTTTACTGCACAGTTGAAGCTTTTATTGTTGCAAATACAATACACAGAGAGCATCAGTTATCTTTTGAAGACAAAAAATAAAAAAATGCAATATATATCACAGACAAACAGAAACTGCAGAGGCAGTGTCTGATCAGTTATGAGTGAATGAATCTGTCCACTAATAAAACACCTCATTCAGTTTAAGAAAGCTTTTTTGATTTGTTATTACTCACAGCAAAAAGATGAAGGAGGGTTATGTTTTTTGCCTGTCTGTGTGTGACTGTCTGTGACCAAAACAACTCATAAATTAAGATATTATTGAAACATTCACAATGTTCCCTGAAAAAACATCTACCATTTACCTAACGTTTGGAGTCAACCCATTCAAGATGGCCACCACAGCCAACTGACAGTAAAAAACACAAAAGTGGCTATAATTCAGTCAGTTTTAAAGATATTGTGACATAATTTTATGTGGTGATAGCTAAGTATCATTCACATTTTATGGCCATGGCATTTCATAATATTTAATATAATTGCAGATAATGTTTTTTTCAAGGTTTCACCAAAACAGCTTCATCATTTTTCTTATTTCTTCTCATATGTTTGACTAAAACCTTGGCATTAACGTTGCCAGGGAATACGCATTCCTTCTAAAAATGTTAGGTCTTTAATTTTGTTTTTATTTCTTCAGCTTTAACTTAGTGGAGTAAAATTATTTAAACAGCACATATGCTTAACTTTGTAGGTTCAGCAAAATATGTATTATATTACCAAACTGCAGAACTGGAAGCTTTGTCAAATATTCACTAACATTCAGCAGGCAAATATGCAATCTGTATTATTAATCCAGAATAATAGTTCTGTAAAACCTTCATGCTTTAGTTTAGATAAGAATGAAGTAAATGTGCATTTTTCCCCTGACACTTCCAACTGCAAGCTCAACTTTCCTAGTTGTGGCTAATAAACATGTATGTTTGTACAAACATGCTGGTAAATCAAAAGATTGGGCAAGTTTGTCCATATGTGGACCCTCCAACAGACAACAGACTTGTGGCATGCTTCAGTAACGTGGTGATTATAAGGAAATAAGGCAGAAGCTGTAAGGTGTGTCTGTTCTCAGCCCAGCAACCTGAAAAAGTTTAAAGTCAAAACTTTTTCTATCAGATAACCATTATCCCTTCTAACTAGAATGACAAAATATTTTGTGCAACATGAGCCACGTGGCGTTTAACAGATAAGCATGGCTGCAAACACACACTGCAGAAAGGCACACTGTGTGCTTTAAACTGAGATGGATTTGATGGAGGTACTAATACAGCTGGCAACATGGGCTCAATTTGCAGCAGCATTGACTGAAAACTCATTACACATTCTTTAGAGTCAGTCCCTGGCTTTTGCAAAATGACCCACCTTTCATCAATATACGAAACTAGTCAGCACTCAAATCAATGATTCATTTAACAAACGGAAATCCACTTAACTCAACCTCAAATCCGAGTGATGCGAGAGTGTGTCCATTGTTCTACATCAGCTTCACTGGACTAAATAACATATTATTTGCCAGTGAAAACACTCAGTGCCTCAGGTCTAAGATGATATGCCAAAATCCCCTAGCCAAAACAATGCAATGCATGAAACAAAAACAGCATATATATATATATATATATATATATATATATATATATATATATATCTTTCCAACCATCCATTTTCTGTACCTGCCTCTTCCTTTCTGAGTCAACTACAGAACATTAATTCACAAAATAAAAATAGTAGCTTAACGGTTATATCTATTTGTGCTTTAATGTTGAGGCACCAATATTGGTAAGCTTATTAATTTGTGTATTTATTTGCTTTTTTTTGTTGGTTTTCCTTCCATTTTCATGATAGTGAATGATTCTCTGCTTCACATTAACACGAACAGATCCAGAGGGAGAAATCCTGGGTCAGCTGACCAAGCTGATAACCAGGGTTGTATCACCAAGCATGATTTGTACTCGTTACACTTAGTTCTATTGGTTCTCTGAAAGAAACCCATAAGTCAAACTTGCATAACAATATAAGGACCTGATTTACTGTTCTAAGCCATGCCCATTACTTCTTTGTGAATTCAATAACTTCATGTGCATGTCTTTCAGTGGTGTAGCAGTAAATGAATATTGCATTTAGCAGTCATTCCATCAGACTGCTGCAGCTTAAAAACATGCACACACAGCTAAATCTGTCAGGAAGGTCATCTACATACTTTTGCAAGTCCAACTAAGAAGTTTTGGATTATTGGCCACATTCATTAAGAGTTAGTGAACTGTTGCTAGGTAACACTAATGCATCTGAGCTAAAGACCTGCATGATCTAATTGACATCCCATCAATCACCATTCACCTTCTAATGGCTAGAAAAAGAGAGCAGCAGAAAGCGGAGTGAGGAGGTGTGATGCTGTTGTTTAACTTGACAGGTCTGGCCATGTTTTTAGTTATTTTGGAATATTTTCCACAAGTGTGTTCCTTCTGACTCATTACGCGTCCTTTAAAGAGACAGAAAAAGATGCAGAGACAGATTCAAAATTTCATAGGGTTATGAGTGGGACAAAAATACCACAAAGAAACCAGAACCAAGCTTGTGAGACCCAAGGAGAGGAATATTGCTGCACTTCTTGTGCCTTTGCCACTGACGAGCTGTTATCAGCATAGAGGACAGTTAGTATTGAGCTATAAACATGTAACAACAGAGTGGGAGTGCTTAATTTGTTTCATTGTTTTTCTTACTCTAAACCTGTAGCTACATGGGTAAAGCTGTATGACACCGTTGAATTTGTGTGCATGCTAAAAATGTGCATATCACATTAGATTAATTTTAATACAATTAACTCTGGGGTCAGTTTTAATATGGAGATAAATATGGTGGGTGTACTCATTATTTTTATGATGTTATTATACACAAGTCCCATTCAGTGTATGGGGGAGGAACAAGCAAGATTGAAAATAAACAAAATTGATCTTTTCAAGGTGAAAGCAAGCCTTAGGCATAATAGATTTGGCTGCTAAATGTTTGTAAGGAGCAACAAAAGGCTGTAAAAAAGTGTAAAAGTGGTAAAAATAACTTGTAGGAATTTTTGCAACTAATTAGGTTAACTGGCAACAGATCAGGAAAAGACCTGGATATAAAAAGAGAATTTTGGAGAAGCTGAATTTCTCAGAAGTAAAGTTGGGCAGAGGGTCACCAGGTCTGCAAAAAACTGCATCTAAAAATAGTGAAAGAATTTCCGAATAATCTTCCTCATTGGAATATGAATATTCTTTCATCTCTAGTTCATAATGTCAAAAGATTTCAAACATCCAGATTGCAAAAATGTGTAAAAGACGAGGCCAAAAGTCAATATTTGATGTCTGTGATCTCTGGGTCCTCAATACGCACTCTGTCAAGAACAAAACAGATTCTGTTATGGACATTACTGCATGGGCTCAGCAACACTTCCACAGATCCTTGTTTGTAAAACACAGTGTGCCATCTACAAATGCAAGTTAAAGCTCTATCACTACTGTCTTCTCTGAGGCAAAACCCATGTAAAATGAACTGAGCCAAAGTGGAAAACTGTTCTGTAGTCAAAGAAATAAAAAATAGACAAATTATATTTGAAAACCATAGGCACAGCTCAAAAGGCTGCCCCTCTCATGGTATGGGAGTGTATTAGTCCCTATGGTATGGGCAGCTTACACATCTGGAAAGGTACCATCATTGCAGAGAAGTATATACGAGTTAGGAAAACATATCTAGACCATGTCTTTTTTTTTCAGGAAAGGCCTTGCATATTTCAGTAAGACAATGCTAAACTACATACAGTATCCATGACAACAGCATGGTTTTATGGTAAAGGATCATAACAACAACACAACTTTTTTTGGATTGGGGGTAGGTATGCATGCTTCCATTTGAGGTTAAATGCAACAGGGCTTAGCAAATACCAAACATTGTCTGTAAATGACTGTGGGAGGTAGTTGGTTTGAAGCTGCCAATATCTATTTTAATGAAAGCATTTCTTGAAGAAATAGGTATTGCCTGACACCTTGCATACCAAAGTTAGAAAAAGTATCTTTTGCGATCTGTTATTGTTTGGAGTAACTGATGAGGATGTCTGTAAAATTGAGTTATGACCATTTTTAGTTTTAAAAGCTTGATTAGCTGAGTCGGCCATCTTGAACAGGAGTGACTGCAAGAGTAAATTAGTTGTAGAAGTATGGCCAGTGATTACTTTCTAAGAGTTTTATTACAATATGCCCAGTGGTTTAAGAGATATTTTGCTAACAGACAAATATAAACATGCACTCACAGGCAATTTGCTGCCTTTTGGGGTGTTGAGCAATTACTGTTTTGAAATATTCTTCATCTTTAGGCTCTTACATTTGATTATAGTTACTGCAAGTTAAACAAAATTTGCATTTATTTCAATCTTAAAAAGTCTAAATAAAACACCCTCAAGTACCAACATTGTTGGAGAAAAACAAAATGTTTCCTTATTGTGGGAGATAAATGTAGTACCAAGCTAATTTGAAGAGAATTCGATGAACTAGAAAACTAGTTTAAGATGCAGATTTTTTTGTTGTTGTTTGTTTTTGTTTGTGTTTTCCGCAGTTCATAAAGGCTGCACACACAATGAATGTGCAACTTGGATTACTCCTGTCTGAATGCAACTTTGGGTTACATTCTTTCCTTTTTTTTTCAATCTACACAGTTCTTGTAGATTGAATCTTGCATCAAGAAAAAAGATGTTTCCGAACACAGAGTCTAATTTAACTGGACTAGTTTCATTCATTTTCAAGTACATTTTTAGCATGATCAGGAAGTGACAGCACAGATGGATTTGTATGAATGAAACAAATCCCTTCCCTTCAGAAAGAACCATTAAATCAAATCAGTTCAGTCACAAAATAGATTATTCAAGAAGCCACAGAACTGACCTTAATGCAACTACAGGTTTCGTACAACTGACTTAGAAGACATAAATACTGTGCATCTTTTTTTATGAGACAGATGAGTAATAGAGGGACAAAAATTAACAAACCCTGTACACTGCCTAACAGACGGAAATAATTCAGCAGTGTTTTAGTGCTACAAGAGAATCATCTTTAACAAGGATGGGCATGAGTGTACAGCCAGCGCTTTTTTAATGGTGGCCAGATATTTTTCTCAAGATTCTCAAGAAGCAGACTCTGTTTGCCCGATGTGTAATTAGGCAATCCGTTGCCATTAAGTTGGCCATATTCTTAGGTCTGCATAAAATAGTACTTTAAATACTGGAATATTTCTTCTGCTGTTCAAGCCACTTGTCTACATTCCAAAAATGACCTCACAGTAAAATACTTCTGCTTCACATCTCAAGTTAGCAAATCTGCTGTAGCCACTGAAGCACACACTTACAAAGACAATGACATTATTTATTATTTTACTGATGTTTACGTTTGTTTATGAAGTAATAATTTCTAGGAGAGACTGCAGTACTATCTCACTAAGTTCTGTGGTTAGGTTCACCTTCTTACAAGTGATTTGAATCAGAAAAGAATAGGCAATATTTTCTACAAAGTTTTGCAGCAAGGTTTTGCATATCTTCCACACATATGTAGTGAAAAATCTAAAAATCGTTGCACCCATAAGTGGGATAAATTGACAAGGATGGCTGGGGACTACACTGGAGACAGCTGATTGCAGGAAGAAGAAAGTTGCACAAGCTGCTCCATATTAGACAACACTGCACTGTGTGTACACAAAGCAACAACAACAACAAAAAATCTGTAAATGTTTTTTGTGATTTAGCTGTGCTGCAGTATTGACTGTATAACTTCTCAAAATTACCTTAAATGGAACTTTAAGATGAATGTTCTTATTTTTCTTTTGGTCCATTCTGTACTCTAACCATTTTGTAGGTTTCTGGGATTAATAAAACATTGCTTGATTTAACTGAAATCAATTTAGTTCATTTCAATTTAAGTAGATCTTCTCTTACTTTATAAAACCTGTTTTCATTTGCTCAGATATGGATCAGTAAATAAAATCACTGGGAGCCCTCCTATTCTAGTATTTAGTTATGAAAGTGTTATTATTTGTTTTATAGCTATTGTAGGCTATTAATATGAGTTAGTGTTTTTTTTTTGTTTTATTTTTGTTTGCAAAAATAACTTCTATTTTATGTCATGTCACAATATTTATTAAAGAGATTATTAGTTGCAGATGTACAGCCAATAAGTACTTTCTGAGAGTTTAACTGAAAGTAGTTTATGAGGTATTTTACAAACACTACAGATAAAGAAATCCACACACACTGAGACATTGGCTAAACATTATTGCCCTTTCGCCTACCTATTAAGCCTGATAAATCACTTAACAAATGCAAAAAAAAAAAAAAATGAAAAGAAAGAAAACCAGTTTTAGAAACTCATTTAGAGTTATAATTTATCATTGAGGGTGGTAACTTTTTTTGTGTGCACCCCTCCTGCCACTCCTGCTTTGTCCCATTTTTCTAAACGGTAAATGCGTCAGTGTGGGACCCAGAAACTTTCGCCACACATACACCCACAGAAATCTTTGTCCCCGTGCCCAGGACTGTTGGGAGGGCAGCAGCAGCAGATGGTATGCTAAGGCTCTCATTGTCTCAGGATGAGGCTACAGGGACTGAGTCATGCCCTGCTCAGCCCTGGCCTTGGAGACATTGTTGCCACGTCCTGCATCAGTGTCACAGTCAACCTCTTGCCCATAATTAAGGCCAACCCCTCTGGTTCCACTGACAACAGAGAGCAGCTGGAGGACAGAGGAGGAGGAGGAGGAGGAGAGGTCAAATTCTCAAGACAATCGGGGAACACAGCACCTCTTGTTTTCTGAGAAAACCTTATGTGTCATTAGGCCACAGAAACACGTATTTCTGCCTCTTTGTTACACTTCTCAATCTATATTTGTAACATAACTCTCAAATGTTACTTCATAGCTTTGAATCTTGAGACATTTTAATCCCAACCCTGGAGAAAAATTCCTTGCCCAACAGTGCAACAAATGCTTAATAAACTGCAACCTGGTGTCACTCGAATTATGCAGCACAGGATGAGGTGAACAAATAGAAACGAAAAGCAAAACCAGAGAAAACTTTTGCAGCATGTGGGGAATTTGTGTCAAAAATCATTCTCTCAAACTGCATCTCTAAATACAATCATAGCTGTTGCTGAAACTGTGGTTACAGCATACAGCACAACAGTAACAGAGATACCTAACTTTACCTCAGTGCTGACCTGGACTTCTAGAATCACTAAATCAGTGCTTACTGGGCAGCACATTTACTGGGAGTAATGCAGTGGAGGCACTATCTTGATTTTCAGCAGTCGGTATGATGGATAATGGAGAGAAAAAAAAAGAAAATATATAGGAGTTATCTTTGAACCTTCATCCTAACTTAATCCAAGATCTAATCATAATCCTAATCCCTTAAAACTATCCAATTTAAAGTCATGATAAACTAAATTGAGCTCCTTTTCGAATGGCTGTCCTTATTCAGTGCTCTGACATAAACTTTTACCGTCTTCTTGCAAGCTAAATAAATTAATAAAGAAAAATCTCACTTGAGATTCTTAGGTTTAAGTTTTAGTCATCTTTAACAATACCTGACGCTTGAGACCTAATTATCAACAACAAACAAAACCACGCGATAACGAATGCCTGTCTGTGTGACTGTTAAATATGTTTACTTTGAAAGGAAGAGTCTAACATCTAACTTTGGTAACACATCACACATCCGGGAGACATCACATCTGTTTCTGTTAATATGCATGTCTGTCATTTGCTCTGCGAGCTACAAATCAACACATTTCCTTAAAAAAAAACAACGAACAAAGAAATCATGATTAGAGCTATAAAGTTTGTCTGTTTGAGTCACTGGTGAGTTGTGTAACAACTTTTTAACAAGAAGGGATGGTCAAATCAAAGCTCTTTCTGCTTGTTATTGTACAAGTGTGTTTTATTTCCTCATTGGAGTACAGATAGACTCCTATGTATCCCTTTTTTTCTGTAATAAAACAAAGTGTGATCAAGAGAAAGTAAACTGCAGATCTCACTGTAGACAGATAGATAGAAAACATTTTTCATTGCTTTTAAAACCTTCAAAAAAGCAAAAACAAAACACTGTGGGAGTGGTGGACACAATGTTTCAGTGATTATAAAAGCAAGTAAAGTATGTACGAAGTGCTTGATGACAAATTAACAGGTAAATTGCAAGCCATTACAAAATCCAGGTGCGAAACACAGTCAGTCAAATAAATTACATAGAAAGAGCATCCTTTCATTTTCTTTACCTGCTTTTTCCATTCTGGGTTGCAAGGGAGCAAGGGCCTATCTCAAGCAGTCATTGTGCAAAAGGCAGGGGACACCCCGGACAGGTCGCAAGTCCACCAAACGGCCACAGAGACAAAAAATCATTCAAGCTCTCAGTCAGACCTAGGGACAATTTAGAGTTATCAGTTAACCTAACTTCGGTCAGTGGGAGGAACCTGGAGTACGCGGAAAAACAAAGAAGAACCGATTTTAGGTTTTAAACATGAAGCCAAAACTGAAACTAATACTAAAACAACAACGATAAAAACATTGATCAGGACCTTAATAGAAACACTAAAAATAAATGAACTGAGATAAAACCCACATTAAAACTAAAAATGAAAGACATCTGTTTGGTTTTGTTTGAAATTAAAGAACAAAACCAAACCTTAAGCACAGCTAAACCTGCAGATTATGATAAAGTTGTAACATTATCTCCTAGAAATCAACTTTTAGTCACCCTCCTCCATGACATCAGGATTATATATGATGAAATAAATAAATCTTTGTTCAATCTTTGTTTATTTATACTGTAACTCTTAACAAGTATTTGTGAAATTATTGCTTGTCAGCATATCAAACTTGATGACAACATGGAAAAGTGCCCTTACAGTATGTTTAATGAGCACATCGACAGTGGTGGTCCCAGTACTAAGGGTTTTTCAATACCGTATTGAAAATAATATAATATCTGACATTCTGTCTGCAATCTTAGCTTGTGTCATGTAAAAGTTGCATCAAGAATACTGGGATTTATAACATCAATTACATCAATGGGATCAATTACAACTGTGTAGTTGGTGAAACCCACAACAGTCCTGGCATTTCTATGGTGTCCTTGCACATACTCTAAACTTGTCCATTTTTTTTTGTAAAATGACTGTCTTTAAAATTCTTCCCAATTGCTTTTCAAATTGTTCTTTCCCTACATCCTTAATATCTCCTCTTTAACTCATCCTTCTGTCTTTGGCCTTGGAAAACCTTGGGATTTCCTAGAAGGCCCTAGACAGTGACACTGGATCGAGGGATGTCTAGGTTTTCCTCCTGGACCTTTTGTCCCCACGAACAGATCACAGATAAGAAGCAAAAAATGGATGAATGGGGAAAAACTGTGTGGGGCAGGAACAACTACAACAAGCTGCTACCAGTATGTCAATGCTGTGTAACACTTTATTTCAGCATAAGAGTTAAAGCCCCGTCTACTTTCTGCATTATGTCTCATTAACTTCTCTCTCCCTTTTTCTATTATCTTTTCTAGTTTATCCTGAGGTGGATGAGGTCTGTCTTGGCTCATCTAACTGCCATGCCTCTAAATACCTGTGCAAATTTTCCCTCATTGCCTGTCCAGTCTGCACTGATGCTATCAGCACCTAATTCAGTGTAGCTGCCTCAAAACTTATAATTGATACAGAATCCTGATGCCCCAAGCAGCTGACATTCAACACAATCTGAAGGACAGCAAGGGAAATGAGGAGCCTATAATGAAATATGCCGCCAGCACAAATAGGTGGAAGAGCCACTTGTAATGTGATCTGCTCCAGCGCTTAAATATCAAGTGCAATTAAATGCCAGTGATGGTGGCACAGAGGCAAGCTGTATGAATGTATGGAAAGGATTTTGCTCCCAATTGTGAGTGACATTCTTTTTATAGTCATTTATTGTCTTCGAGGGAAACAGCAGGCCTGCTGTTTCTGCTAAAACAGTCTGAAATCCAAGAAGGAACAAAAGACCTAGCAGTTTTAAACTAAGATAATCTCATCTTAAAAAATGATGAGTTTTAGTTATTTTGGACAAATCTTTAAAAAGATGCAAGATCATAAAAGATCATAAAATGATCTCATATCATCTGACAGTGTCAGAATATGTGTTAGGAATGACTCTTAGCTACTACCACCTCAAAGTTTAGATCAATATCTGTAAAACTGATGGGTCATAATGGGTCATAGCCATTTTTGTGTTTGCCAAGGTCAGTTAGCTGTGGCAGCCATCTTGAATTAGAATGACTCCAAAAGTTAATCAATTGTAGTTGCAGTTTCATTAAAATATGCCCACTGGATCATGAGATATTTTGCTGGCAGGCAGAGTAAACGTCAACACTTATTGTAAAAGTTTGAAACGCATAATTTGCTAGATTTGTTCTTATTCAAACTATGTATGTGTTGGGAATGACTCTCATTTTCTACCACATGGAATTTTAGCCCAATATCTCTAAAATTGTCTGATGTACAGCCATTTTTGTGTTTGTTACCGTCAATTAGTTATGGTGGCCATCAGGTTGACCCCAAGGGTTTATCATTTGTACATGTACATCTAAGGATTATTTTCTGGGAGTTTCAATAAAATATGTCCATATGTTCATAAGATACTTTGGTAACAGACAGACAAACACATGCACAGACACAGGAATTTACATTATCACACACCAAAAGTTATGGTTATGGTATAAAATTTTACTTTTGCACAATAACGTAAACTCTTTTATTGAGAGTATCCCTCAGTTATCTTCTGTAGCTCTTGTTTCTCGAACTGGCTGTAAACTTTTTTTTTCTTTTTGTTGACTTAGACTTTTCCTGTCCTCTGTCCTCAGCCCCCACAGCTGAACTCTTGTCACCCCCAGTGGGAGAGGTTGTCTATGGGCAGGGCTGGAGACGAGAAGAGGGTGCACTCAGCTGAGCACCAGGTCAGCCATTTCATACTCATCTTTTTTTCATGTTCCACCAGCTACACACTCCAAGACTTCACCACAGCACATAAAATCATGTGTGGCAGTGTAAATTCAGATGTGTGAGCCCTTTTACAAGGGCACATAGCTCAGGGGCCAGACAGGGATTAATGATTGGAGGTGTCAACTCTCTTTCAATATTAAGGGAAGACGTTCAGTCATTTTTCTTTTTTTTTTAGATTCAGAGAAAAAAAAGTGTGAGTGTGAGCCTGAAGCATTCCTGTGGAACTAAAATTTGCACTTTCCAATTTATTGTCCAAAAATTAGTAGCAGCCTACAGTATTTATATTTTAATAACTAGTAGAATTTTTTTTTTAAATTCCTAGTCTTTCTGGTGTAAATGTCACAATGTAACAGAGTCCTGGTACCACCTCTAAATTAGTTATACTAAACTCCAACCAGGACAAGAGGAAACCTTCAGGTCCCTTAAAATATCATAAAATATCATTGCAAAAAAAGACATGCCTGTCTGTTAAACTGACTTCCATACTGTACTGAATAAATAAGGATATGTATAAAAATGCAAATGAATCCAGCATCTGTCTCTAATGTTTATCTGCCTGTAGCTGCTCGTGATCCACTCTTTGATGGTCTGCTCTGACAAGTCCCACCCTGTGAATTCATAGTATCGGATCCTCATATTTTTACTACCTGTCTGAACTTGTGTCGATGCAGTTTTTGGAGCTCTGTTGGTCTTTCTAGTGTGTTCTCATCTATAATCATAAACTTCACCAAGTATTTAAACATGGCCTACATAGGACAATGAAAATGTGAGATTTAAGTATTACACCACCTACTGGCAATTGTTTTCCCAACTTTTCTTTCACTTGCTGTTTTTGTGTATGATAATTTTGTACTTTATTTGTGTGCAGAAGATCCACATTTGGTAAGTGGTTGATTATTTAACATGAACTCAATATATATATATATATATATATATATCTTTCATATTTTGACTGTAGTTTTATAACCTTCTGGTTTGTTGAGACTTTTTCTTACAGTGTACTTGTAATGGTTGTTGTAGTAAGGACCCGGAAAGCAGGCAGGTAGGAAGCAGGCAGAGCAAAAAAAAATAAAAAATTGCAGCACTTTACTAGTGTAGATGAACAAAAAATCGAGCCACTGAGATAAACTGAACTAAAACTAAAACTGTCTCAGGAACAAAATTTCACACAAGAATCCTGCAAAAAGTTAAAAGTGACAGAATCCTGATGTGTCAGTGAAAAACTGAAGTAAAACTAAACAGGCAGCTCAAGGGAAGACATCTAAACAAAATAAAATAGGAAGCGATAAACATAATGACCAGAACCCAAGAATACAAAGCAAGAACATAAAAGAACTGGATCAAGAAACTAAACCATGACAATACCCCCATCTTTTCTGTCTGTCTATGGCACTTAACTGACCACTAGCCATTTATTTTTCTAATGGTAAATGTGTCAGGTTACTGGATATTTTTAACAGTGAAATACAAAAGAGCGTAACATTTACAAATATATAAGACATACAGGCAAATGTCAACTTCTCTAGCATCATACCGAAATCATTTCGTTTTAGACTGATCAAAAAAATTAAGCATTTCTTTGTAAAGACTAGAGGTAACCCTGATTTTTAAACATTTCACTCATAACCAAAAAAAAAGAAAAATCCTCTGCTGTTAAGCATGTATACAAAATGTAATCGAAATAAATTAATCTACAGAAAAATCCTCCAGTTAAACAGCAGATTTCTACAAGACAGAACTATGTTGTTTTGTAATTTAGTTTGAACAGAGAACGAGTTAAAACAAAGTTTTTAAAAAGCTCCAAATCACAGCCAGAGTTCCTTGTCTGGAAACAATTTCACAAAAGAAAAAAATGAGGAAATTGTCATGTATGCTGTCAAGCAATTTGTTTCTTGACACACTTCATGCCATCTATTAATTTCAACATTTTCTACTTGAATACATTTGCTGACTAAACTTACATTAAGTGACAAATATACTTTGAATTCCAACTTCTACAGTGCAGACCTACAAAAATTTACCAAAGGTAATTTTGCTCACAAAAAAAAAAAAAAACGTAAGTACAATTTCCATATCTTTACAGAAAAATTTCCATGTAAATGAGGTGGCTTCTTAGGATGGCTATATGCCTAATATTTCTGCCTTATTGGCAAGACAACAGTGGGTGAAATTATGGGCTGATATTGAAAAAAAAAGTGTTTTTCTTGGCAGTGACTTCCAAGTGGAACCCTCTATTCGGTTGTTTGCGGCTGATATAGGTTTGCTGTGGTTCATAAGGAGCTGCCTGGTCGCACATTGTTTTCTGTTTTTCCATCACATGTCAATCCGGGTGCCAATCTTTTCTCCCCGCAACAGAAGAACAGCTGTGTTTACTGAAAAAAAAAGGATGGCGAAGACGAAGAATAGAATGGTAATAACAGGATACTCTTGAAGCTGTCAAGGAGGTGTTAATGGTAGGGGGGACAATCAAACACTGATTCAGACTCAAACAATAGCACTGTGAAAGCTGCTAAAAATTCAAAGCCCAGCAAAGAGCTGCAATGTCCTGAACTGACAAGAAGAAAAATATTGAACAGAGCAAATTTTAAACTGGTGATATTGATCGTTCTATGCAAAGAATCTTCTTGCCGGGACTTGACTTTGCAAACATACTGGTAGAACAAAAAGAGGTCATGGAACTATTGTTACTCCACTGAAGTTGTCTGCAGAGTTGAAGAATGCGATTTTGACAATCCAGTCAGTGCACTAAATTTTGTGTAAAAGGCATAGTGGAAAGCTGGAAGCTATTACTAATCGATATGGATCCATATATCAGCTAAGTTTTCTTTAGTTTTTAGAGTTGCAGGAGGTTATTTTTTTCAAGCTGGTGATGCAAAACTTAAAACTGCTTCATGACCAATTTGAAAAAAAAAAAGTTGCAGTTGCTTATCAATTTCCATCCACCATTTTAAACTTAATCTTTGGAGCTTCTGTGTCAATTTGATTTAACTGATTGTGCATTAGCTTTGAAACGTTCAAATGTTTATCTTTGTTGAGACGAACATTCCTGATCTCACCACTGTGGATGCATTTGTTCTGCTGAAGTTTCACTGCATGAAAACTTGAGGATTCAGATGCATAAAATCCATGTCTAAACACTTCTGATCACAGTCACACTGCTCCGATCTGATGTCTGCAGATATGTCTGCTTACAATACAGTACTAACAACAGAGAATGAAGGTGGATTTCATGTTGTAATTGTTGTTATGTTATTACAGCATTTCTTATTGCTGAGA
The DNA here is from genome assembly GCF_001649575.2 of Kryptolebias marmoratus. Classification (NCBI taxonomy): domain Eukaryota; kingdom Metazoa; phylum Chordata; class Actinopteri; order Cyprinodontiformes; family Rivulidae; genus Kryptolebias; species Kryptolebias marmoratus. The sequence goes on from NC_051444.1 coordinate 26,917,550, forward strand.
AGGAAAAAGCAAAGTGATTTCAGACCATTTTTTCACACTTCACCAACTTCCTAATAATTAATAATGACTAATTATGGTTTTCTAAAACCATAATTGGTAATGCCTAAATGTTATTTTTTTAGCTTAGGATGTGAGCACTGGTTGTTTTGTACCATTGCAGTTGAAACAGAAGACAAAGAGCAGACAGAGCAGCTTTGGGTCGTGATTGCAATTTTATAAATATTGTCTATTTAAGGTATACAGTATATTTCTGAATGTCCATATGGAGATAAGACACTACATACATTACATTGCCAAAAGTATTCACACATCGAAATCATTGAATTCAGGTGTTCCAATCACTGTATCCATGGTCACATGTATAAAATCAAGCACCTAGTCATGCATATAGTTTCTACAAACATTTTTGAAACAAATTGAAATGGATCACTTTCAGGTGCTCAGTGAATGCCAGCGTGGCGTTCACTGAGGATGGTACCCGTGCAGATAGTCCAGTCATAAAAATTTCAGTCCACAGTCGACTATTAGTGGTAATATAACAAAGTGGAAGTGATTGGGAATGACAGCAACTCGGCCACAAAGTGGAAGGCCACATAAAGTCCCAGAGTGGGCTCAGAGAATGCTGAGGCACATAGTGCAAACTCCAAACTTCATTTGGCCTTCAGATTAGCTCAGGAACAGTGTGTAGAGCGCTTCATGGAATGGGTTTCCATGGCTAAGCAGCTGCATCCAAGCCTTACATCATTAAGTGTAATGCAAAGTGTCGGATGCAGTGGTGTAAAGCACACCCCCACTAGACTCTAGAGAAGTGGAGACGGATTCTCTGGAATGACGAGTCGTGCTTCTTTGTCTGGCAATCTGATGGACAGTTCTCCTGGCCACCACCAGGAGAACTTGTCTGACTAAATTGTGCCAAGTGTAAAGTTTGGTGGAGGGGGGATTTCTGGTGTGTGGTTGTTTTTCAGGTGTTGGGCTTGGCTGCTTAGTTCCACATACCAGTTCAGCATACCAAGACATTTTGGACACTTTCATGCTCCCAAGATTGTGGGAACAGTTTAGGGATGGCCCCTTCCTGTTCCAACATGACTGCACTACTGCACAAAGCAAGATCCCAAAAGACATGGCTGAGTGAGTTTGGTGTGAGAATCCTGACCTTAACCCTATAGATACATTTGGAATGACTTAAAGCATAGACTGGCCTTCTCGTCCAACATCAGTGTCTGACCTCACAAATGAGCTTCTGGAAGAATGGTCAAAAATTCCCATAAACACACTTGTAAACCTTGTGGAAAGTCTTTCCAGAAGAGTCTAACTGTTATAGCTGCAAATTGTGAGCCAGCATCATATTAAACCCTATGAATTAAGAATTGAATGTCACTTAAGTTCATATGCATGTAAAGGGAGATGAGTGAATACTTTTGGCAATATACTTTATATTCAGTGTTATGATGTTTTCATGTCGATGTTTAAGGTCAAACAATTTCTACGCTAAAATCACACAAGCTCATAGCAACCCCCACCTCCATCCACCCATCTGATTTATGTTCCCACAGTGATGTTGTTGCGTCTTTTATTTAGTCAGGGCACAAGTCAGAGTTTAGTCAATATTGTCTTGCTCAGAAAGGGCAAGTGTCAGGACAAAACATTAAAATGTTGCTTCTATGATTGGAAGATGCGCATTTGCACTGCAACCTCGTGTTTGGGAAACAGTTTCTAAAATCTTTAAAATGCATTATTTGGAGGTTGCAGACATTGTCCCAACACAAAAAAATCAACATTATCTGTTTAAAGCAATCATGCCAGTGTGACAAAAACAAAACAAAACATAAAGAGCCACAGAGTCTCACCTTAAAGGGCAAGAATGGACTTTTTATACAGGTACAGGTAATATACCTTAGTGACCCTGGCTTTGCCCTTGCACCTGCCTTTGTCAACTAAATTATTCCTTGCTGACTTTTTTTCAGAAGCCAGAATTCAGAGTCTGCTCTTATCCATGCAGACTTGCACACCAAACTGCTGCTCTATACTCCAGAGTGACATCAACCGTTTCACTTCAAGGTCACCTGCAGAGATGATGCAGAATCAGCCAGGTTTCCACATAAGACTTCAGCATGCTTTTCTTTGGCTGATTTCAGTTCAGCATTCACTTTCCACCTCATCTACTGCATGTGTGTGTTCTCCATCACTGTGATGTCATGATAAATGGGCAGCCAACAAAACAGAGAGGAGAGGAGAGGAGAGGAGAGGAGAGGAGAGGAGAGGAGAGGAGAGGAAAAGTGATCGCTCTTCTGACTTTTTATCGCTCTATTTCATCATGGAAATCACCTCATTTACTCCGAGCACTTCTCCATTCATCTCTTATTGTCACTGGCAATACCCATTTTCTATCTGCATTGGCGGTGAATATATTTGTGGAAGCATCTGAGAGACTCTGAGGAACAGGGATAACGCAGAAAGCTCAATGGATGCAGTTGTGTTTGCATGAGTGGAAGTCACACTGAGCTAACATCTGGAAATACTATAACTGTCTCACACCTCACCCTGTTGGTTTTTTTTTTGTGTGTGTGTTTGTTTGTGTTGTTGTAGTTTTTTTTAGTTTAGTGCCAGTTTATATTTTGTCTTGAGTCTTGTGACTTGTCCAAAATTATGATTACATTTATTCTGTTCCAGCTTCGGTTTAATGGTGCATATTGCCTTCTTCTAATTTAAACTATTTTTATGATTTTTTTTTTTTTGGTTTGTTTGTTTTTACATTTCCTTCTGAATTGACATATAAAATTCACTAATTGTTTTAATGTAGGATGCTCAATATTAGTTCCTTTTTCATCAATCCAACAGCTGCTCGGAGCAGAGGAACTGCCCCTCCTCATCAATGGAGCCAGATAAAGGTGATTTAGGCATCTGATAAAGATATCTTCTGAATGTCTTCCAAGGGAAGTGTTTCAGACAGGCCCCACCGGCATGTGGCCTCGGGGCAGACTTAGGACTTGCTGAAGAGATTATATCTCAAGATTGGTTTGAAAAGCCATCTCTTCAAGAAAAGCTTGAATAGATGGCTTGGGAGAAACAAGTTTAGGGATCTCTGCTCAGACTGCTGCCCAGGAGATGGATGGATGGATGGATGGATGGATGGATGGATGGATGGATGGATGGATGGATGGATGGATGGATGGATGGATGGATGGATGGATGGATGGGTAAATCAGGAGCATAGGTGGAACTAAAGCAGTCATCCATTTTCTTCTGCTTGTCCATGGTCAGGTTGGAAAAGCAACACATCTAAGAGGTAAACCCAGACATCCCTCTCCCTTGCAACACACTTCAGCTTTTTCTGGGGGTTCCAAAAGCAATCCCAAGCCAAAGAGGATACATTATACCTTAAGCGAGTTCCAGGTCTATCCCAGGGTCTGTCCTTGCCTGGAATACCTCCAAATCAAGACCCAGGAGACCTCCTAATCAGATGCCCAAACCACCTCAACTGACTGCTTTCAATGCAGAGGAGCAGTAGCACTACTCCAAGCTTTCCATAGATAACAGATCTCCTCACCTTATCTCCAAGATTGAGCCCAGCCACTTGTATTCAGGAACCTGTTCTATTGGTTATGATCCCCATATAATGGCAATAGGTGAGGGTTAGTACATAGACAAAACAATAAATTGAGAGCTTTGTCTTTCGGTTTACCTTCTTCTTTACCACAACGAATTGGATCAATGCCCCCATGAGTGTGTACAATACCCAGATCTGTTGATCCATCTCCCACGGCATTCTACCTTCTAGTGAACAAAAGTCCCAGATACTTGAACTCCCTGAGGCAAAGACTCACCCCTGACCTAGAAGGAGCATTCTGCTTTTTTTCCAGTTGAGAGTACAAGGATACTTTAACTTCCAAAGAGAAATATGATCAACTGTTTTGCTATGTTCCACTTAAAACCTAAAACTACAGAAGAACAACAATAACACTAAATTTGGGCAAATTTGTTGGTCTCCACCATTGTTTAGAGACAAAAGGACACTCCCCCACAAAAACAACTCAGTGACAAACTGAAGCTGGAAACTCATAATAATGACTATTCTGTCTGATAACAAGAAACTGCAACAATGTAAATTTGGATGCTGAAAGTACACTGGTTGCCATGGATACAGTTGTGCTCCACTGTCTGATGACACCCTACTGTACTTCTACTATAACAACTAATGTGAACAATACATTTATAATAAACCTTATGGGCAGACAATATCATGCAGCCATTGAACATTACACAAAAATAAAAACAAATGAAGACAATAGTGTAAATCTTTTTGCTTGATGATTATTGATCTTTTTCTTAAGTAATGTTAAACATGTGATAGAGTAACACAGAGCACACTGTTACATTCTTTGTTGTCTCTTAACTAATTAATCAACTTTTCTTGGAATGCAGCAGAGAGTTTGAGCTTTGTATGCTGGGAATCTAATCAGCACCTTGCTGTTTCTATTCCATGTCAAGCCAGGGGTCCTGTGCCCAGGAGGCTGTAAGAGCTGGTTAATGACATGAATGCAATTAATAATTCAGAACAAACCCCATGAGGGTCTAAACAGAAACGTGACAGTGTGCTGGTGGCCTCAGTGAATTGCAGGAGAGCAGCAGCATGGAGTTTATGGAGTAATATGAGATGACAGCATTCACCTCGGATGATAGAGAATGGAAGAAAACTATCAAAATTCTTATAAATATCTTATATAGCCACTGAGGAGCGGAGGAGTAGCAGGAGGGAGGGAGGGCTGGATGAGGGAGGAGGCTTTCAGATGTGCCCTAGCTTCTGCTGCAGAGAATAATGCCATGCTACTCACATAGAAGACAATGTGTGTATTTATCATTGTGTTTCTAACGTGTGTGTGAGTTGTTTGTGCATGTAGCACAGCGTGCTGTTACGGCAGGTGACGGGAGCGGTGGATTTAGGTGAGCAGCTATGGGAGGACGTGTCAAACATAAACCAAAACGAGGAATGTTAGGGTTTTTCTTTGTTTATGCCTGTGTCTGAGTGTGTTAATGACTACACACTAGACTGCAGAAAAATATGAGCTACAGACACATAACAGGGTTAATGAAAACAACAAGTACAAAGCACAAGTTAATCCCTTTTACCTTCTAGCATAGGAAATTAACACAGCTACAAATCCCTTTTCTGTAAGTTACAACATGATGAAAAGCCCCAGGTCAGTTATTATGAGAATACACAGGACTGCTCAGCAATGAACACTTTACTCCAGAGTATTGTACAACAAAAACCTGCAGGAACACTGGAGTTTCTGCTTCTTGTGATGAGAAGTGAGAGAGAGTAGGCAATAAGAACAGAAGTATCAGAGTTTTATGAGGAAAAAACTCCTCAGGGACAGCTTTTCTTTACTTTGTGTTTCAGAGGGTACCATAGAAGACAAAAGGTTGTTCTAGACAATGCTACAAACTGATCATCAAGGCAGAACTGTTTTTCTGTTTTTGTTTTGTTTTGTTTTTTTTTGGTTTTTTTAATAATCTGTTATGACTGAGTATCAACCTCTTACAAACATCTGTGCTAACACTTTAAATTTCAAATTTTAGATTGGTCACTAAAAGTCTCAATTCAAACTATCCCAAGACTTGGTCTGTCTCTGGATTTATTCAAATAAAACTGGTAAAGGGAGGAGATTGGCAGCTAACCAAATAAAATATTGGAATTAAAGGAAGTAGTATCAGTTTGATTTAAAGTTCAAAAAATTCTCAAGACAAACAAAGTTTTTACAGATTTGTGGTGAGTGTCTGGAACCCATCTCAAACCTCTTTCAATCTAGTTTCTGTGAGTCAGAAAGTACAAGAAATGTCAGACAATTTTAGGAGGGTTGGTAGTATTTCACTGGGCCGGGACTATTTGAGAACAACTCAAAATTGCAAGAAAATAGGCACATTTTCAGTTGCAGTTTCCCTGAATTGGACTAACAGTTTGTGATCAGCTAGCCAGCCAAAGCCGTAATTTGAGCGTCCAATTTCAAAAAATCTCCTCCTTTTTTGAAACTGTATCTCCCACCTCTGCTTATATTAAACCTGCCTCTGCCTGTTTTTTACCCACCTCAGCAGCCACCCCACGTATTAAGATTTAATCAACTGAAGTATTTGGACCGGTTTTTATTTATTACTCTTATGACCAAAACTGATGTTTTTGGTCATAAGATAGCTCACATGCAGGTGACAAAATGCAAACGTATGTAGGAACCAGTTTAGAGTGATCACAAGTCAAAATCTGTGTACGTTTTGCAATTTTACGTCTTCAACTCTTCAAAAGTTGCAGCCAGATGAGATACAGGCCTTCCATCATGCATATAGCATGTTTTCCCTGCTTCGTGCAATTTTGTCTGCTGTTTTGTTAGACATTGGGAGGCAAGTGGATGTAAATAAGGCTAAATGTAACATAATTAAAGACAACTGGAAAAAAAAAATATTAATATAAAACTGGATCAAATATCTAATAAAAAACTTTATCTATAGGTTTATATAATATAAATAATATAATATTAATATAAATATAAAGGAAACAATGAGAATAAATTTAATGAATAACTAATCATTTTTGTTAGTTCACATGAAAAGTTACTATGTTCATTTGCCAATGTTTAAAAGAAAGATTTTGAGCAATCAAGAAAAACAAAAAGCATCTTTTTGAACCAGGCTTTTGTGTCTCCACCTGTAGACTTATTCTTTTGCCTTTGAGGTCTCCCCCTGAACCAGGTTTGGCCTCTGTATTTGTGTGTCTTTCAGCTTATTAGAATGGTCTTTCCAGCTTTGATGCTACATCTCAGAGGATTAGAGCTCTCCCAATGAACAGGAAGTGTGCCACTCTTTTTAAATATCTTCCCTGCCGAGTCCAGACCAACAAGACAAATATTGATCACACAAAGCCCCCATTTCAGCCTGCAGCCTCATTTAAAGCTTTATTATTTCTAAATGAATCCCCAACAACAGCCCCCTGCTGAATGAATTTCATGCATGCTGCTACCTTCAAAGCCACGGCTCTGGCTTATCATTTGCTTGCACTTGAAATATCTCACCACAATATTCTAAAAATAAAGGAAAAATAAAAGAATCCCTATCTTTCTCCCTCTACTAGAAGAAAACTATGAAAAACTGGGCCACAAATGATGCAGACCCGGTTGTGGACATGAATCAATCTGAAAAGGTCATACTGATAGAATCAGATTAAGGGAACAGGATGCACTATACTCAAGGTATATGACACAGATAAACCCATTCAAAAACTACAAGGGAACTTAAAGCCAAGACCAGCGCCTCATCTCACTTTGAAAGAAGTGATACAGTTCCTCAAACAAACACAAATGGGCAGAATACATACTTCTGCTGCAATACTTCTGCTTGCATTTAAAATAAATGCAGTTTCAAGGATCCGACAAAGACAATACAAGGAACCAGCAGGTGATCCCGCCCTGAAAAAAAATACTCTTTTATAACAGGAATGTCTCATGTAATGAAGCAGTGATGCAAAGAAAGAAAGAGGATGCATTGATTGCTCTGCTCGAAGTCTGACATTCACTAGAAAATTGGTTTGTCAACACAGCTGCAAACTTCAAATATGCTTCAAAATGGTTTCATTTTGCTGCATTTGTTTATTTCACTCATGCAGTTTTAAAGATGACTATTAATGCGCAGACACAAAACTGTAATAAAGCTCAAGAAAGTCACAAACCATTCATGAGTGAAAAGGGAACAAGTAGAAGAAAACGTATACAACCTGTCCTAGTAATAAGACCCCATATGGCCATGTTTATCTAAACTTTCACCACAACTGAAACCCAAACACAAAATCAACCACAAACATAAGCATCTATCTTAAACATTATCATTCATGTGTTCATCGCATTTCATTTCATTATTTTTTTTTAAAAAGTTTTTAAAAATGATTACGAGTTTAAATAACATTTTTAAGTCATCATCCAGATCATTTCATAAGGAATCATCTGAACGACGATATACAAAGTCCAAAGTTATATGCTCAGCATCATTGTTGTTATTACTTTTTTATTTTGAACAACAATAAATAGATAAATAAATCCACATGTTAAGCAATACACAACACCAACAACAAAATTGAATTATCCAAGCCAGCCACTCCATCAACAACTCCTCATTAGAATCAATAAGTTGTCAGTCATATGCAACCTTTTTTTTAATACTATTAATATTTTACTCTTCTTAAGTTAAAGCCATTGGAAGGCAAATAACCATCAAATATTATTTGTAATTAAGTCAAACTACCAGAAAGCAGGATTACAGATGGACCAATACTAATTTAGCATAAACTAATAATACTAACATACATCCTAATTTCTTCTCATAGCTATACCAATATGATGATTTTGTCAGATAACATAAAATTAATAAAACTTCACAGATTCTCATATTCCTAAGGTACAACCAGTGTCTCACTGAGTTTCTGACTGTTGCAAAATAGTATTTGGGAGGGAATCTCCAAAAAGTCTTGAAACATTTGCAGGGGGGGATCTTCATTTCCCTGCATGAGTTGCAGAGGTGCACAATCTTGCCGCTTGAATTTTGAACATATTTAAACTAAAAATAAAAAAAACAAATAAAAGTGTCCTATATTTTTTTTCAAACTAGCACATTGGACTTCTTGTATTAAATGTAAAAATGATTGCCAAAATTAGGAGACTGCTTACCAATAATCCTCAAATAATGATCAGCAAATTAATAGGAGTTATGAAAATGACTGTTTTACAGAAATTTAAATCCATCCACAAAAAGGCACAAACACTGCAGAACAATGTGATTTGCTTGAAGTATAAAGGGCCATTTCAGTATGGCATATGCCTCAGGCAATGTCATTTATATACTAGGATTTGCCTTCCACATAACTTTAAGTTCATTTTTTCCCCCCACACTTTCACTGTGTGAGAGTTAGGTGAAAATAACAACTGAGAAATCCATTTAGCAGTGTTGTATAATTAGGACTGAAAGGAGCTATTACTTCTACAGCTCTACAGGACAGCGGAGTGTCTGCAGGAGCAAAGAAAAGCTGTAATACTGGCAGAGCCAATCAGAAACCATTTTCCTCTCATTTAGCTTTAAGAGCTTGAGTCAAAGTGGCCTCAAATGTTTCTTCAAATAGGGACAATCATCTAACAATGAAGCTGCAAAACTATATCAGTCTAAAGTGATGAAAAATAATGTTGCAGTTTTATTGGGCTTAAACATCTAAGCAGAGATTTATTTATAGATTAGATTCCAATTTAAAGTTATGATCAAACAAACTTGCTAATTCTTTAACACAAACACACTACTTTATACTGAAACAATTCTAAATCACAAAATACGTTGTTTTTTTTCTCAGATAAACTCACGTACTTTCAGTATTATTTAAAAAAAATACTGTAAATATTTGTCTTTTTTGCAAGAATAAAAACTTTATTTAAACCAGCTACTGTTGTGAAGTGAACATTCTTTATGCCTCATTGTCCTGTTAAGGGATGAGACACGTTTTAGGAACATCCACAGGCACACAAACATGTTCATTTGATAGATTGAGGCCGTGTCCATATGGAAACAAAGGGTTTTTTTAAGGCAATATTTTTGTTGTCATTTCTTAAAATATCCTCGTATACACAGCACTGTTTTGGGAAATTACTTCATTCACCCAAAACACCAAAAAAGAAAAAAAAAAAAGGAAAAGACCCAAACTGCTGTAGTATTTATGCCAGACCTGTATGTGGTGCCGTTTGTACCACAAAACTACACTAAAAACAGGAAACAAGGAGTGGAGAATGTGTGCAAAGGTAACACACCGGGTGCAAAAATGTAAACACACCAAGAAGAAGTGGGCGTGTTCAGGTCACAGGTTAGACTAGAGGTGGGGCTATGACATCATCCTTCAAAAAGTTTCTTTTTGGTGATCTCCACAAAAGCTCAAGTGCGGCATGTCAACATTTTCTCACTTTGAAACCCGTTTTCAAAAACTACTGTTTGGGGCTCCTAAAATATTGTCTACATGTGGACTCGAGGCTGAAGTGTTAAAAAAAAATCCTTTTGCGCGTTGACAAAAAGCGTTCCTGTGAGGATGGCTATTAAGACAACAGAAACAGTGGTAGTCAACTTCCCTAAGAGCAAGATTGCTTTATTATGTCAAGTACTTGGTAGAAATGATCCTGCTTTTGTATGTTTCTAGGAAAAAAAACAGGACTGACTGCAATCAAAATCAAAATGGATGTGTACGGCTAAGCATAAGCAAAACATACCGTAATTACAGTACAGGCGGATTTCTTTCTCTGGCTATGAAACATCTGAATTACCTATTTCAATGTTTCCAGAAATACAGTGACTAAAACTAATGTTTTTTGTTCGTTTGATTGTTTCTATGTTTATGTTTCGTGTATTTAATTAAAGTCTGCATGGCATTGCGGTTATCTGCGGTTATATGTTGTGCAACACTAAAGCAAAGAAAATATATTTCAAGTGTTGGCTCACAAAAGATATGTTTCTTTATAGATTTGAACAAAAAAAAAAACAACGCTGCAGTTTTTCTGATGAAAACCGCCGCAACAGAAATAACTGAAACTTTAAACTGCGAGACCGTTGGACAGTTCACAATACTGCGGTCATACCCTGAGGCTGGATTCTTAGCTAAAAAAAGTCATTCACTGCTCTTAAAAAGAATGAATTCATTGTTTATTACAGGACTTTCCAAACTTTTTAGCTTCTGACCCCCAAAACAACAATGTCACAGACTTTGTGACTCCAAATATCTTTGCTTTAACTACACAAATAAGGACATAATGACAACACAACAAGTATAAACTCACATTTTTTCTGTATATGTCTATTTTTATCTTTTTTAACAGTTGTAGTATGTAGGAATTGTTATTATTTTATTATTTTCATATGTGGTGTTTTGTAACTCACAGTGGGGTCCTGATACCCACTTTGGGAACCACTGGTTTAATGTACAAACCTCTGACAATGCAGAAACTGCAAGCCTAATACAGACAGACAGACAAATCAACCAACACTACCAAAAACACAAACTCCTGGGTGGAGGTAAAAAAAACAAAAAAAAAAAAACAAAAAAAACAATCTAAAGTAATAAATTTAGGTAATAGATAACATAAGTACAAATCTGCAACAGAAACATTTTACCACATCTAGAACAGATCTCGGGGACTATTTCATTCTGTTTTAAAATAAGTATAATAATAATAAAAAAAACCTTTAACAATCTAAGCTTGGCAGAGTTACCGTAATATTTTTAATCACAAACAAGCACTTTGTTTCTGTTTATTCTCACAGTTCAGAGAGAGAGAGGTATGATGTTACATAAATTTAAGTTAAAAATAAAAAAATAAAAACTACTAAAGTAACACTTGGGATGCTTCCTGTTGGATTTGGATGATTCAATTTAATGACTCTGTCCTCAGCACAGGAGAAAAAAATAAGGTCCTATTCTGCAGATGATCTGTCATTATCTCAAAACAATCAGAATGAAGGAGCGAGTAATAGAAGTTTGAGTGTTCCTCTGTGATTGTATTTGATGGGAATGTGGTCAGTTTGTTCCTGGATGTTTGCTCAAAGAGTCAAAGTGATTAAAAATGAGTGGTGGGCCTGAACGCAAAATGAAGTGTGTGGTCAGAGGAGACTGTTATCTTTGAAGGTGCCTTTATCTTCTGCTGCTGTGTCACATTCTGCAATGTGACTTTTTTTTTTTCAACAAAATGTTTAATTCATGATGAGTAAAGAGCTGCTTGATGTTACAAATGAGGCCAGAAGAAACTCAGACTTTTATGCTCACAGAAAGCTGATTACTGTCAGACTAGACTCTGGATGCGATGATAACATTACGTTGCTTTCCTTTGATTCTTCTATTAACCTCAGTAAGAAAATGTCACTGGCTCGGTGTAGAAAATCTTGCCTGTGGTTTGTTATGTCTTGGCATTTTTAAATGGAAATGTTAAATTTTCAGCCAAGTGGAAAAAAGCAAATGTGTGCATAAAATCAATCTTGCAGACGTGTGTTTTATGAGTACCGGAGAATCATGTTCAAACAGCTTTTGGATCCTCCTCTCTCTGATGGTGGCGTACACTGCTGTTATGTTAGGAGTCCATGCACAAGATACATCAGTTTCAGGTAAACACAGGGAAAGGTGCGCTTTGTAACATAATCGATATGAGATATTTAGGTTCAAATCTAACCAAAATTTGTGTTACAGCATTTTTACCATGATGGGAACATGAAAGCTATCAGCTAATTATAATGATGTAAAAAAAATACTAGAGGATTTGAGCGTTTACAATCACAATGACCTGCCTGCTCCCTCACCCCAGGAGACAGAGAGGGAGCACCTGTGGAATCTTAAATGCATCATTTGTACTCTCATCAGAGCTGTAGGACTCCAGTCATCAAAACAGGTCATAAACTTTGTTAGAACTCCTCCTCCTGAGTAGTTGGACACATTGTTTGCTCACGTAGTTTAGTTCCTCCTCACCTCACCTCTCTTACCCCACTGAACTAGAGAAACACGGAACTGGCCACTGACAGCAGCTAGGCAAGATTTATGAGAAATCCTTTGTGTATCACGCTGCACTGTTTACATGTGGAAGCCCCACGTTGTTAACTCCTTTTGCATGCTGTATGCTGTGCCATCAGTGCATAAACGCACAGAAAAATACTACTTTACCTAAACATATACCATGTATAACGTGAAAGCAGATGACAAGAGTATTATATAACGAGCCGTCTGTTTTAGCATTAGCCGAGGCAAAATGCTGACAAAACGCTCTACTACTATTGTAATAAAAATACCACTGCTGTAGCAATTGTAGGTAGACCAGTACATAACTGCATTTAAAATAATTACTTTACATGTCTGCTTAGTCGAACTAGAGCTCCACACTTCATTTCACTTACAATAATAACTTACAGAGAGGATATAAACTTGGGGTGGTGATAGCAAAACTATTAAATCACAATATTTGTAACAGTATCTATCTTTCTATCTATCTCTGTTAGCAAATACACAATGGACAAGACAGACAGTATCTGAAAAGGTCACATTTTATGGTTTATGATCTAACATGAGATAATACTCACCAATGAAACATAATGTTATGTTCTTTGAAGTGCTAGCTCACATAATTATAACAATTATTGACAAAATACTGATTTCCTTTGTTGAGTTTAGGTTTTTTTAGTCTGATATTAATGGTCTGCTATCATTCTGGCAGTATTTAAGAAAGCTCCCATTGCTGCACAACGGGTTTCTCAAGATGAACTCTCATCACACAAACATAGACTGCACAGGAGCAGTCCATTCCAGTGTTTCTCTAGTTAAGTGTCATAAGCCCTATCCACACATGAACATTTTTTTTGCAAGTACATCAAAGTTTTTTTTTATTGTTTTACTCCTGCATTAACACAAAAACGTTTTAGGTATTTTTCAAAACTGGGCTCCAGAATGGAAAAAAAAATCTTTAACCGCAACTCTTGCATTTTTGTGTGGACAGCTTAAATGCAACATTTTGAAAACTATGCTGTCATAAACCCACCTCTAACCTCACCTAGTGTGACAGACACATTCACAGTAACCAGTTTTTGAATTAGAAGGAAAAAAGTGCCAGTATGATGCGCTGCTCCACTCTCATGTCAAAGGGGAAATAAAATAAAATATCAAAAAAATGAGTTTTCATGTTATTCTTTTAGTTAAACCCTACCATAAAATTCTCAAGTGGTCCATTTCTCTTATTTAAAATGTTTATGATTTGCTTTTAGAGTTTTTGCGTCAAAATCCCGAAGTTGGGTGACTGTGTAGGCGATGCTACCTCCTTGGTTGGTGACGTAGAAGGAGCCGTGGACAGCTGTGGCAGTGTTTATCAAGGAAAATGGAAGCAGAAGAAGAGGCAAGTTTTGTTAACAAGACATCCCGGTGTGAAAACACGTTTTGTTTCACTTTTGGTCTGGAGTGATGCTGTTGGGCAATCGAGCCCCACCTTTCAGAAGGCGAACCCACAAGCTTTGCAATGATGTCATACAGTCTTCAAGGAGTTTCCCATCAGGTCAGATGGTGGGAGGCAGTGGGTGCTGATCCGACAGGCGGTGGTTGTTTAAATAAAGGTTTGTATTTTAGGTGGTTTTAGGTGGTTCTTTACAAAACGTTAACTCCACAGTCAGTCGCCAGGCCTTGGGTTGTAATTTTCATCAGGAGCTAAACTAACCACATTCATCAAACTTTCTTGTTCTCTGGGAAGCTGAAGAATGACACAGCTGTTGGAGTTTTGGGTTGGTTTACACAATTAATTGCAACGCACTGAAACATTTCACCGCCACACTATCTGTATTTGCTATTTACTGCCTTGTTGGTGTTCCAGTGCTTGGCACTCAAAACGTCACACTTCCGAGTGATCATGAAAAATGACGAAGAGACTCTAGTAATTTTTTCAATCTTTGATTATGAATTTTTCATTAGCGTATTTTTTTTTTAAAAATTAGACTCAGAAAACAAGCACCTTTTATGACTTTCTTTTGATTTATGTTAGCTTCAAGACACTTTTCATTTTCCCTTTAAACAATCACATCTTGTTTGGCCAAGACTTAAATAACCAACAGATTTACTGTTTACTTACAGTAATGATCCTCCTGTCTGTGTACAGACTGTATATATTAGCCCTCAATACTATGGATCATATTCCTGGCACTCACCCAGCTGTGCCTCTAAGCTTAACTTTTACCCAATTATCATTTCTTATGAGTCATGCAACACCTGATTACCTATATTTGACCCATTAAGGACCCATAGCTTAGTTGGTGACACTGATGCTGAGTACTGGCATGTTTATAAGTAAGTGGTGGTATGATATAAAAAATGACGATATGCTAAGGATGAAAATTTAGAAGTTCCAGTACTGTTTATCGGAATGGCGTACAGGCCCATCTCAAGCACAGACAGTAACAACAACAATGACAAATTACATCCTCGTGTTTATGCAGACACTAGTTTCCCAGTTACAGTAAAACCTTTTTATAATGTGTAACTTCAGTGAGCAGAAAAGGTTGACAAAACAATAATGATGCCTTTAAGGGAGCAGAGCAAGAACCCCTAATGCATATTAGGTTAACTGGTAAATCCAAATTGTCATTAGGTGAGACCATGAATGGTTGTCTGTTCTGTTTGTCTTTGTGTGTCCCTGTGATGGACTTGCGACCTGTCCAGGGTGTACCCTGCCTCCTGCGCAGTGACTGCTGGCGATAGGCACCAGCTCCCCGGGATCCTGCGTGGAAAAGCAAGTAAAGAAAAATGGATGCTTTGAGCACTGTGAGGAAAACTCTTCCCTCCAGCTGTCCCTCGCTGGATACTTGTCTTGAATCATCAATTATGTCCGCGTATTTAGACTGACACGACTCCCACTCTCCCAGTGGTTTTTGCTCCTGTATTTGCCATTTTCCACTCATTGTTGTGTTTACAGCATAAACCTATTATATACTCAATATACAGTCTTTTTATGATTCCTTCCTTGTGTTTAAGCTTCACTAGTATGCTCTGTTTTTGATGTATTGCATTACAGCACTGCATACAGGCCTGGAATAGTTAATACAGCATTTTGGGGTTGTTTTCAGCTTCTCTGTGTGGATGTAAATATTTCTAGAAATAGTGCTGTGTTTACAAGGCTACTTATAAATGACAAAAAAAACACACACACAAAAAAAACCAACAATAAAAAAAAAAAAAACATTGTTTTTTAAAGAGAAAAAAAAGGGATCCAAGTGAACAAAACCTTAGGGTCAGAAATGTGACCTTTACTGGCATAATGAGTCTAAATGTGCACACTTGCTGTGCAAAGATTGTGAATACATTGATTTTTGCTATAACTAAGACTTGCATAAAAATGAGTCCATAAAGACACCATCTAGTCATCCCAGTAACTAAACTGGCATGTAATCTTCCTAAACTAGACTTTAAATTAAAGTTTACAGGTACGTCTTCAGAAATATTTGTTGTAATTCTCTCTCTTTTTTTTTAATTGACAGTTTTCTTGTCTGCCAGCTGCCGTAATGCCAGGAACACCCTTTGTATAACGCTTGGGTCATTGTGAAGCTTGGGTATTTCCCTTTTTGTCCCAACGACATAATTCCAGACCAATAAATAAAACAAGTTTTTAAACCAGCACTCTCGTAAACAAAACTAGCTTGTTGCTAACCAGGTATCAACAAATTAAAATCAACAAATTTCAAGAACTACATATCATTTAGAAGCTTCTGAGATGGAGAATTTAAAGACTATAATAACTTAATATGGAAAAAAATTCAAATTTTTTACCCAGCACGGGTCACAAATGACACTTTGGAGGACTAAATGAAGATAACCCTTCTTGATTACATATGACAAACAAGAAAAGTGTAAAGAGGAGTTCCTTTAAATATACAAATCACAAGGCACCCCCCCTCCCACCCACCCACCCCCAGGAAAACACAACAGACCCCTCCGTTCTGATTATGGCGAGGAAGTGTCAAAGGTTTGACTCACAACTGTTTAACTGCAAGATCTCATCCCCCACCTTTCTCTGCAGGTCTCTGAAAGAGGAACTCCTGACCCTGCAATAAAATGAACGTTGGAGTTTCACACCAGACTAATTTACAGCTGCTCTGTGAAAATAAACTGTTTGAAACACAATGCAGACGAGTTGCATTATTCTGATCCATTTCTTTCTTTGTAATAGCCAAAACTGTTGTTTTCTTTCACTGGGACTAGTGGAATATTTATTATTGTTTAACATTTTACTCTATTCTTATCTTACCAAATTTATGTTTTCTAGCACTCAATTTATTTAATATTCATCTTGTATGCCATTCATACATTTAATCTTTTTTTAAGTTTTAAGCAAAGATGTTACACACTGTGTAGAGTTCAGAGTAGGTCTTGTGAAGGACTCTCAGTTAATACCACATCAAATTTTAGCTCAGTAGCAAGTTTTTGGGTTGGCTAAGGTTGATTAACTGTGGTGGCCATCTTAGATTATGTTGATGTCAAAATTAATACAAATGACATCCAGTGATTAGTTTATGAAAAAATCTATTCAGTGGTTGATGAGATATTTTGCTAACAGACAAACAGGGTTGACTTCAAAAGTGAATGCTAAAGTTTTAAGTAAAGCTCTTTCATAATGCCTTTGGATTATGTATTGTGATTTACTCTCAGCTACAACCAGAACAAATTTAAAGTCAACATATGTCAAATTGATTGTATCATACCAGTTTTTGTATTTTCTAAATCAGTTGGCTATGGCGACCATCTTAAATTGGATTGACTCCAAACATTAGTCATTCATAGTTGGATGTTCACTGATTATTTCCTGAAAATCTCAGTAAAATCTGTCCAGGGGTTTGTAAGATATTTTACTAACAAACAGACACACATACAGACCCGAGCAAAAATGTTTTTGTCTACCTTTGCTTTTAGTTATTTTTATTTGAATTTTTTTCTTTTTTTTCTTTTTTTAGCAATTTTAACTGTGGGGATGTTAAAGATGATTTACTAAATAAAAAGCAGGTAAATCAGGAAAAGTCATGCTGCATTAGAGGTGTGTGTGTGTGTGTATAGATAGGGAATATGAGCTGTCAGGAGGTGCTGTGTGAATCTGACTGGATACAAGGCAATCGAATGAAAAGGAGGATAAAACAAAGACATAAATGATCAAATGGTAAGAAAGAGCTCATGAAAATTTAAAGAGTAACAGATTTTGCTAATTTTTCCACGAGATGTAAATTATTTATCCACTTCCTGACGATCCCAACTTCATGCTGCATTCTTTAAACAGGATGTAAAGGTCATGGAGACAAGATGGTAACGATTAACACACTTCAGCTGTGTTGGGGCTTTATCTTGCCACCTTCCTTTTACTCTTTCCTGCTTTCCATCAAACACTAACAAAGGATTGCGAACATTTTAGATGCTTGTTATGCTCAGTGTGGTATGAAACTAAATGAGGCCTGACCTGCGTTTAAACCCAGCAGTCGAAAATGAGAAGAAGCATCTGATTTGACGTGGGCAAAAAGTTATGAAACAAGCATAACCATTGTTGTTGTTCGATTGAGCCACGCAGCTCAACAGGAGGCAAAAAATGTTTTCTTCTTTTCGTCCATTTATCAAAACACGGCTCTGTGTCTCCCTGAAGGTCAACGGCAGCAGAAAAACTCGAAATGTGCTCCCTGTTTTTTTTTTTTGTTTCTTTTTTCTACTACTAAATTTAATAAAATACAGGGTGCTGATCTATTCCTCATAAGATAACCCAAATAAGTGAAATCTGACCTGTCCATTTATCAAAAAGCAAAATCTATTAATGACGACCTGTGGTTAAATATTAACACAATCTGTTAGTGTTGAGAAGTACCTGTTGGGGATTTATTGCAGCTACCACACCAAGTTTTAGGTCAGTATCTGTAAAATGGGCTGAGTTTTTGCCATTTTAATCTTTCCTAAGGTCAGCTGGCTGTGGTGGCCATCTTGAATGAGGTTGACTCCAAAAGTTAACCTTTTAAAAAAGGAGGATTTACCAGCAATAAGTGATTAAAAGTTCCGTATGAAGATCAAGAAGGGTCATATCAACAAATATCCCAGTTATTTCAATCTTCAACATGTTGACTTGGTGCAAACTTCACCCCTAAAGTTTTAGAATTTTTAATGCTAAATCCTAATTTTTCACTAGTGTGTTATATAAATTGTGTCAAACCAGAAATTATTTGCTTTTCGCCTTTCATAAAGTGAATTATTTATTTATTTATTGGGGGGGGGGGGNGGGGGGGGTACGTCCTGTACTCAGAGCTGCACCTCCTGTAAACTCTGAGCTCGACAACGTTTCGGCCCGTCTAAAATGAATAAGCAATGAAGAAGCCGTTGGGTGTCCTGGGAAACGGTGTGACGACAAACAAATCCTCAGAAGGCAGAAATGGGAGGGAAAATGGGCCCTTTAAACTTTCCAGAATCTGAACTCACAGCTGTGACAGACTGAATAATTCATGACTTGTTCATGACTCCAGCTAGAAACACAAAATATTCAACAGCTTTTACATGAATTTACTGCTCGCACGTTTTTGTTAAACCCTGAATGGACACTTTTAAAGGAAATATGTATAAAGCCAAAAGGAGTGGTTACTACATCTACACGTCACAAAGTAAACAAACTGTTCCAATTTTTTTTTATTCCACTGGGAATGTCACTGGAATACCTAAAAACATATTACCCATATAATAGTTTTCCTCATGACTGTGATGTGTGCTTGTTTTTGTCTTTACTCTTACCAAAATATCTCATACACCAGTGGATGCATCGAACTCTTATAAAGCACTCAGTGGATATACATCTACCACAGACTGACATTTGGAGCCGTTGGGGTCATTTAAGATGGCCCCAACGGCTAAGCATCCTAAGCAAACACAAAAATGGCGATGAGTTAAACAATTTTACAGATCTTCAGCTCAAACTGTGTGTGTTAGTGGTTGAGAGTCATCCCTAACACATACTCTAATGCAAGAGTGCACATACATAAGATGTAACTGACAAGGTTTCATTAAATGTACTTGTACATTTGAACTGACTTGCTGCTACTTTAAGTTGTTTTGCTACAAAACAAAACTTTGCAATAAAGGCACAAAAAATCCACTTTTGAATATAACCTCCAAGCCTTTTAAGTGCTGACTGTTTTTTTTATATTTTTTCTTATTTTCCTCCATGGCTGTGTTGAGGACAGGGGCTGTAGAAGCAAGTGCATGTTTATTCTTACTCTTCACCCACAATAATGCTGCTGTTTCTGAATTACAACCCTGAAGGTAAAGTGAGGTCACTAAGTAGACACTTTGTTGGACTCCCAGCAAATAACGGATGATTATGAGATCCTTGCACCTCCAAACGCACATTAATGTGATTATGTCTGTAGCCTACGCAACTGACAGTATCAAAGGCTGTTGTGCTCTCAACATACACCCACCACCAGGTAATAAGGACCAGGTTCTCACACGTGTGAGGAAAAAACAAAACAAAACTGATATGTGATTATTATGGTGCACAAAATTACTAATATGGTAATAATACTACACACATTCAATAAATTAACACGAAAAAAATCAACATTTTACAACAAGAGGCTTCTTTTTCAATGTTAAACAGTAGCAATATTCACTTCTTTTTTGTTATTTATTTTATTTCATGTTTTTTTTTATTCCTGTTCCTATACCAGCAGAGAGCATGGTGTTCATGCTGACATAAAGAGCAGATAAAAATACCATAATAGCTATAAAAGGTTGAGCCCTTTTGCTTAAATAAAGCTTGAAGCATATCTCCTGCTGCCTTTCATGTCAGAGTTGTAATTAAAGATCATGTTATGTAGAGAAATGACAGAGCTGAAGTTGTTTTGGTCAAACTTTTCAAATGACATCATGCAATACGGTAAAATCTTGTGAGATGTGTTTACTCTCAAAGTATGTGTTTCGTTATATTAGGCTGACTCCAAAAGTTAATCAGTAGTAGATGTACATCCAGTATTTACTTCCAGATGGTTTCATTACAATTTTGAAATAACAATAAAGTGATTTATTATTATTTCAAAAAGAATATTGCCTGTTTCTGTTGGATGGCAGGCTGTAAATATAAAATGATATAAATAAAAACTTTATATCCAATGTTATTTTTAACATTTGACAAGGTGGAATTAGTATCAGTAGTAAAGGAAATAAAACTTTTTTTTATTTATGTATTTATTTTGCTATATTTTTTAAATATGCTCTCCCAATAATTCATATTTATTAAAAAAACGACAACAACTCAGTCATGAGCACCAGAAAATTTGGCGAAATACCTCTGACAAAACAAAACAAAACCACAAAGTTGGCTTTGAAATTCAACTGGGATGTGCCCATGACCATATATGGGTATGAAAACACGGCGACGTCCTATGAGGAGCTGAGACCCCGCGTAAAAGGAAATCCATTGCAAAGGAGGGCGCATGAAAAGAAGGGGAGACACGGGTTAAAGCACTTCCATAACTCTCTTTAAGGATCAATTCGTGCACGACGTCTGGCTCCAGACATGCTGCTCTCAGAATCTGAGGATGAATTAGCGGAGCTCTCGTCAGACGTGGACTCAGACAGCGAGTCCAGCCGCAGCAGTCTGGATCAGGACTACACTCCCGGGGCCCCCGGATCAGATCAGTGAGTTCAGAGCATGATGGTGTGGGCCTCACTCTGCAATGCAATGTCTGCGTTTAACCTGCACAGATTTTGCATTAAAAAAAACAAAAATCAAATCGATGTTAAACTGCTGGTGAACAGCCACCTAAGTGAATTGTTATTGTTCTTTGAACACGGGGGTGGGGGAGGGTGTTTGGCCACCAACTGGACCTGTGTGTGTGTGTGTGTGTGTGTGTAACCACTGCTTTCTGCGCGCTTGTAATCCACTTTGCAGCACCTTGCAAGATGAAGCTGCAGCTGTTTCTGACTGCTGGCTGCCCTTAGTCCGGTCAGTGTGCATGTGTGTGCGCGCGCACGTGCTCGCGCGCGTGTGTACAGGTCCGCAGGAAATACACGGAAGGGCCACGCGCCGCTGAACATGCCTCGGTTCGGTTTTATGCACGAGAAACGGTCCGTTTTCGGCTCAAATGGCTGCACACATCCACAGGTGGTCGCTGCTAAAATAGCAAATCTCTCCCTACGAACAGACTAACAGAGGTTGATGCTTGCTGAAAGGCTTTTTTATTCAGCTGCACGGACCGAACGTGATTACATTACATGGGAGCGACGAGGCGAGATCAGGAGCTCCCAACTCCTGGAAGGTGTGGTCCGACGGGGGAGGGGCTGGCGTGTTCTATTTTTTCTTTTCTTTTTTCTTTCTTTGTCTCTCTTGTAATATAGCTATACTAAAAGAGGGGGGGAAATTGCATTAGTCGAATGATCACGTTTTAAAGGGATGTTCCGTCCATTTTTAAGTGTTTTTTGTTTTGTGGAAAACTTATGAAGAAAAAACATATCTTGCCTTTTTTTTTCTTTTTTGATTTTTGAGCACTCACAGCTTTTTTTTGCATGCAGCCAAAAGCAAAGTGGCAATACTGTTTTTGCCCCTTTGTGTGTGTGTTTGCTTTTCTGTTCCATTAGCAAAATATCTCATATATCAGTGGAAAGATTTGAGTGAAACTCTCAGAACGTAATCAGTGAATGGGCATCCACAACTGATTACCTTTTAGCGTCAACCCCAATTCAAGATGGCCACTACAGCCAACAGACCTTAGGAAACACAGAAATGGCTTTAACTCAGTCATTTTTACAGATATTGAGCTCAGTTTTGTGTGGTAGTAGCTGACAGTCAGCATGATAGTCTTTGAGCACTAGCACACCTAAGAAGTTCTCACAATATCATATGGGATTTGGATTATAATGTGTTTTACAAGGCCTGACCACAACAACTAGAACTCGCATAAGAGGATTTTAGTTTAAAAGTCTGGCCGGAAATTTATTAGCAACAGTTTACATCCAACAGGACTTACAATCTCATGCATAGTTTGAGTGAGGCCAAGACAAAGTGGATTTCTGTTGTCTTAAAGCTGCTCTGATCTCCAAAATTTCAAAATGGTTCATGCAAATCTTATTTCCAGGGCCGGTGCGGTATCAGCGGGGAGTTGTAACACTTTCAGGCCAGCCTTGGTTCAATTCTGGCAGACATTTGATAATATTCTTTGCCAGGATAATCATGTAATGCAAGACTTATAGGGCTTTAAAGATTTAAATAGTAACATTTGCATGAAGCACCCAAAGTCTTTTTCAGGATTGTAGCGGTTTTAAATTGGCGGTGGACCGGTTTGGAAGAGGGTCCAGTGGAACAAACATTATTAGCTTGTCAGTATGGTCCAAGCAGAGTTAATTCCAAAGTGGATTGCTGCTGTCCTAAAACAACATAAATTTATAAAAAGTTATAGCAGTTCATGTAAATGCTAAAATTTAAACATTTACATCATGCTCAGTTTCACATTGAACAATTTTGGCAGAAATATTATGAAAATCCTGCCAGAATTAGCCCCAGGCGGCACCCGAGGTGTCACACCTCATGCTGTTACAGCATTTTGTTCTTGCAAATAGCCACATAATTCATTGTATATTAATTGTGTATTGCAAAACTGACATAAAGATCTATTCTGAGTGAACCACAACTAAATTTTTGAGGTTAGAGCTGCTTTAGTAGGCCAACAATCCACTTTGGTCTTGCATTCAGGTTGGCTGTGAGCGTCTTAGTCCTGTCAGATGTAAACTGTCTTTTTTCAAACTGCGGTCACTCAAAGATCCATCTACAACATTAAACCACAGAACCTCCCTTCAGAATAGGTGTGTATAAATCATAGCAAAGATGAGAATGTAAAATTGGGCAACCATCATTAAACGTCAACATAATTTAATTTTTGCTAAAGCTATGTGAACTACTAATGGTAAGCATTTATACTTGTCTGCTAGTTTGTGTGTTTTTGCTGTTACATCAACAAAATTTATATAAAATCTAAGTTATTGTGGCTTTCTATTAAGTGCTACACACAATGGTGACTTAATAAAACCCAACTCTGCATCTGGTACATCCATAGTACAATCTGGAGCACACAGATGTTCAACATCAATTACTTTGTACATGAATGACCACTACATAAAAAAAAATGAAAAGAAGACCATGAATTAGATGGGTTGTACAACTGACTGAGACTATGCAGACCTATAAAAATGAGGAAACTATTTCTGATTGCACATCATGAGCAAGCCAGGTGCAGTCTATTAAGTGTTACAAGTTATGTTTCGTGTAACCATTATTCCGATGCAAGTCTTTGTTTATGTTTTTTTAAGCAGGTGGCAAATTAAAATGTTAAAAACTGCCTATGAAGCAGACCTAACAGTTTTTGCAGAAGACGTCACTGCTTTGTGTTAGTGTTAGTGGGTTTCACATGTCTTGAGAGGGATGGCAACAACACACAAAGTGTATGTCTCTTGTCTGTGTGGTGTAGATTAAATACAGAAGTATAAATATTAAGTACAAGAGGAGGGTTGTGATCTGCATAAAGACTAAAAAGAGCTCCAGTTGTTGGCTTTCATATTCTTACTTCAGGTATCTGTTTTTATTCATAGCAATGATGATAATTATCCTGCACTTTTAAAGAGAGACATACTATGGTATAAACAGGAAAATATAGTGGTTCTAGCAAACTCGCTGTATACTACTAAATACTTAATGCAGCTGGTGTATGTGATGCCAGATGGTGATGGTATTAGGTTTCTTCTATTCTTAATATTGGCATGGGAGAATGGTTGAAATTGCAACATCTCACCCTGTCTGAATTTGTCCACACAAAATTCACCTAGAATATAATTAACCCTTATCCATCTACTTCCTGGACAGGGACGACTTCTCTGATGAAGACAGCTCAGGTGAGGAGTGGGACTGTACGCCTGCAAAGAGGAGACCTTCCAGGAGGCTGTACCGCGCTGCATACGCTTCTCCAGCATCATCCCCCCTGAAATCGACATCTAAAAAGTGGGAGCACAGTCCCAGAAGAAAGACGAGCCGCTGTGCAACTACACCCCAGAAAAACAACTCGTCCCCCATTTCTAGCAGGAGATTCTCCACTCCAAGCAGGAAAAGTCAAAGTGTGAAGCGGCAAAGGGAAAGGCAGGATGTAGGGACAGATGAAGATGAAGAGGATGGTGAGGACCGCTGGCGAAATATTGATGAGGAAGACACTGAACTTCCTCAGCTGCGATTCAGACCTGAGAGGGATGTAGGGCCACAGCTGAACCGAACAGCAAACTACACACCACTTGAACTCTTTCAGTTATTCTTCTCTACAACTGTAATTGATACGCTGGTGAAAAACACAAATGCCTATGGTGAGAAGAAATGCCAAAGCCAGAAGGAAAGCTGGGTGCCTGTCACAACAGCAGATATGTACTCCTTCATTTGCCTTGTCCTCTACATGGGTATTGTTCCGCTCAAAACTCTAAAAGAGTTCTGGAGAGGATCTCAGCTCTTCAGCCTGCCATTTCCTGCTTCTGTCATGCCTTGCAGACGTTTTTTAGCCATTTCTCGTGGCCTGCACATGAATGATCCTGCTGTCGAAGCTGCCAATGACCGAAAGAAAGGGACAATGGAGTTTGACAGACTCTGCAAGATAAAGCCACTGTATGAGCAGATTTTGGAGGCCTGTCAAACATTCTTTCATCCTTACCAGCACATCTCCATAGATGAACGAATGGTGGCTAGTAAAGCTAGGTTTGGATTCAAACAGTACAGCAGAAACAAGCCAACAAAATGGGGCTTTAAGCTTTTTGTCTTAGCAGATTCAATCTGTGGCTACACGTTGAATTTTTTTGTGTATGGAGGGAAAGATGGACAACCTACAGGGAAGGGGATAAGCTACGATGCTGTCATGAGACTGCTGAAGATCCCCTTTCTAGGCAAAGGGTACAAGCTCTATGTTGATAACTTTTACACGAGTCCAACTCTCTTCCTTGACCTGCTTAAAAAAAAAGTTTGGGCATGTGGCACTATCCGTTCCAATGTAACAGGTTATCCCAAGGTGAAAAAGAATAACATGCCAGAAAAAACACCCAGGGGGACTATTCGTTGGCTCAGAAAAGGAAAGTTGCTCTTCGTTAAGTGGTATGACACCCGTGAGGTAACGATGTGTTCTACCATGCACAGAGCCTACAGTAATGACATAGCAAAACGTAAAGTGAAAAGTGCAGATGGACAGTGGACAGTTAAGCATGTGCCTATTCCAGGCTGCATCAAAGATTACAACAAGCATATGGGAGGTGTTGACCTGTCCGATGCACTCATTGGCTACTACAATGTACTTCATAAAACACACAGATGGTACAAAACTCTGTTTTATCACTTTATTGACATAGCCACCGTAAATGCCTTCATCCTTCACAAAGAAATGTGCAAACTGCAAAATAAGTCTGTAGGTACACAGAAACTCTTCAGGGAACAACTCATTTTGTCCCTGGCTCAGATCGGTTCTACTCCACGCAGGTCAGGGCCACAAAACTTTATGGTGTCAGTGTTTCCTTTCAGAGTGCCTCCTGCCTCTCCATTAAAAGTCCGACCTGCCTCTGTGTCCGCAGTGCCACCTGCCCCCCCATCTAATGTGCAGCTCGTCTCAGTTCCTTCCTACCCCGAGGCATCTTCTGGCTCTACAGAGCTATCCAACCATGCTTCCAATGGTACAGCACTTGCTGCAGCCTTTGATGTACCAGGTTTCGGGCACCTGCCTTCTTACTTTGTTGAACAAATGAGCAATGTGGCCTCCAGAGACAGAGCTACTGCAGGAAGAAGAGCATGTGTGGTCTGCAAAAGAAAATCACCAGTCTATTGCAGCACCTGTCACAAAACTCTTTGCTTGACATCTTTAAGAAACTGCTATAGTAAATGGCATAGAAGCAATAACATCTGTATTTAGGTGAATGCATACAGCCTGCACAAATAGGTTTAATAAGCGGCGTGAACTACACCTTCAGGATTCATTTAACTTGGTCATGGCTTGAATTGTTTTTTGTTTTTTTGATTTAAACAAAATACTTGAAAACTCTGTTAGATGTACTGTGACATATAGTGGGATATATTAAAATATGGTATGGGCAATGACAGTCGAAACTATGGATGAGTGAAGAATGTCTACCTAAACAAAGAAACCGAGTCATTATCTACACCATCTGGATTTTGTATATATCACCAGAAGTTTAATGTCTCTCTCTGTACCACTTAAGTAGCTCAACATCAGAAACCAGTAAGCAATACAGGAATTAATCCAGAAACAGACGTGTCGCTGTGCTGGACAGATTTACTTCAGGAAAAACCAGGTCTCCTCGAGAGTCTCAGGAATGCATTAATGCTAGTCTAATGATTGGATGGTGCTGCAGTTGCGATTTCCCAGTCTGCCAAAATGCTCATTTTGTGGCTACAAGCCTTAAAAATAAAATGAAGCACAGAGGCAGTGGTTAGACACAGACTATGTGCTCTTAGGAAGAAAATGCAAGAACCTGTGGCACAAATCGTATTGCAATGCAGTAATACATTTATTTAAAAGAAAAAAAAAACGTTTCATGTGAAAATCTTGTACTGAAAGTTGGGTCATCACCACCTTACTGTGATAGGTTAGTATCATTAGTGTGGTACCCATCTACCTCATGTCATTATGGCTTATCGCCATCTATCACTAGGACCCAAAATGACTTTGCTACTGTTCACAGATGTGATGATGCCTCAGCTGAAAAGGGCATATAGCTTAAGATCAAGGGCATATTAATCACAAGCTAAGGCAAACTGTACAGCATAACCCAAAGAAGAAATGGGCACTGCACATGGATGTAACAACTAAAATGAATGTTCAATACTACTTATTTCTGCCTAAATGTGTACTTAATTCATCTGTATGTACTTTTTTTGTATCTACACTCTGAAATGAAACATATTTGTGTTACTGTCATCTATTTGAGATTACAAAAATGATGCAGCTGTATGTTTGTTCAGCATCTTATCTAATGTTTTACACTTCACATAAATCCAGGTTAATCCTAATCCTCCAGAGATTATCTTCTGTTGAATAACTTCTTTTTTTTTAAGTTTGAGCTCCATTGTTGAAATGACTTAAGATGACAGACATTTAAAGCCTACATAAAGAGTTTTTTTTAAGTCAAGGTACCTCAGCACTTCAACATTTTATCAGTGTTTTTCTTTTTACCCAGTAATAACTTCAGTGCATACTTGAAATGTGTTTGGATGTAATTTTTAAAGCACACTCCTTTTGGGGGCACTTCTAGAGAAATCCTAAAGTTTTGTTCGATATTGTTAATGTAAAACGTCACTTTTATGAACTTTCTAAGTAGTTCTTACTGTCAGATTAATTCAGCTGAGCCCTGACCAAGAACCAGTTGAAATTATTATTTTTATTTTTTAAAACACTTTCTACCTTCTGAACCCAATTAGGAAGCCTGAAAAGGTACATATTTTCTTAATCCGACAAGAAAGATTTTTTTTGGTCTTCCCAGCATAATGAAAGAACATTATGAAGGTTCATGAAAAGGAAAATTATATACCGCATATAGTTAAAAATGGAAAATAAAA
This sequence comes from Kryptolebias marmoratus, assembly GCF_001649575.2. Taxonomy (NCBI): domain Eukaryota; kingdom Metazoa; phylum Chordata; class Actinopteri; order Cyprinodontiformes; family Rivulidae; genus Kryptolebias; species Kryptolebias marmoratus. The sequence goes on from NC_051444.1 coordinate 26,945,719, forward strand.
TATATAAATGTTGCAATACATAGAAAAAACCTTTCAATAAATTATTAGTAAGACATTATGCAGCACCAGTACAAATTATTAAAGGAGTTGTGTTATTGATGAAATGGTGAAGGTGAAACAATTTATTCAAAAAAATTATCTGTATGACAGAAGAATTGAGAAACCTTTTCTCTCTGTAGTCAGTCTTGGAGTGGGTGTAATGGATTATCCATGATAGAGGTTTTTTTGACACTCTGTTTTTCATTGTCCTAAAAGTTCTAACTTGTTACCTAAATTGTAAAATACAAAAGCTCTTATACCTAAAACTAGTCAAATATGACTTCAGTTTTATATAGAATGAGTGCATTTACTACCCTAACTGTAGACCTTTGAACCTTACTTGTAAAATAGAAATAGGCTTTAGTCATTAACTAATATGCTTAAGAGGTGTTACCTCATTCTTTGGTGAGTATTTGATCACTATATTCTGTGAAAAATAAAACTTTGACTAATAAACTGCAGAATAAAATTGTAGATTAGTTAAATATTAATTATGATTCATGCTCAGTTAACAGGTAGGGATATTAGACCAGCAACTGACAAATGTAGTTTCTTTGGGAATTAGTTGGGAAAAGTGTTGCTATTTCCTAAAAAAAAGATAGACAGGTAAAGTAGAATGCATACATGGGCAACCACAATGTTGATTTATTTTAATATTAAGTATGTGGAAGTATTTCTTAACAAACAAGTTTCCACAAACATTGGTGTCAGCCCCATGAACGACTTGTGCCTTTTTGAAGAAATGTCCTTTATTTTCAGATATGCAGTATTAAAGCTCATATCCTCATAGCTAAACTGGATTTAAACAAGTCTGACATTTGTTCTTAAAAAGTGAAAGGAGAAAAACACTTAACAGTTTTTGTATTCTATGTCATTTTTGCCATAGGTGCTGTTAGTAGTTTTGAATTAATTTCAGGACAGAAAAAGATAGTATGTAATTTTGCATGTTTATGTGTGTATTTGTATGTAGTTGTTAGGTAGAAATGTGGAACTGTGCATTTTATTTTTCATTCTTAAAGGATTTACATATACAGACATGATTTTTGATATTGTAGAAAACAGGGATTATTTGTGACGATTCTGATAACTTGAAAAACAAATGTTTGAAAACAATTCTGTGACGCTAAATATGTTAAAGATATGTGTAAAACAACAGCTCTCATGATGCTAACTTTTGAGCCAGATACTTTTCTAGAGAGTTTGTCCTCATTTTGTCTGACACTGAATGAATCAAATAAATAACGTTCTCAAAAAGTGAAAAGAAGCTTGAGTGGTTTTATCTTTGTACAATTGTTTATACATTTTATTATCTGTACGGTCAAAACAAAATCTACAGAGGTTTTATAAAAACTGCATAAGGTGATAGAATAAAAAATAAAAAAATCAGTTAAAGCCTTATAAATTGGTTAAAGCCTTCTGCAATACATGATGTTATTTTGTAAAAAATGTCCTCATTTAGATTAAATAAAAAAAACTATTACATTACATTTTATAAACACATTTTAAACTATATTTCTTTCTCTTTTCCATATTTCTTAAACCCTGAAACAATAAAAGCAAATTCCATTCTTTTTTTTCAACAATGTAGCTCTGAAGACAGACATTATTTTTGTAAAAAAAAATGTGTCTGTGCTGTTAACAAGCTGCAGTTTGGTGGATTTAATTATGATGAATAATTGCTTTTCTTTTTTACATTTTAAGATCTTATCTTCTCCCTGTAGTTAGTCAGTTAGTCCATCACTATTTCAGAAACTGCTCAAAGTTGGATTTTCGTTTGTTTAAACTTCCTGCTATTGTTTGGGTGCTTTAACCCAGCTCATTCTATTCATAAATTAATAGTGGAAACAATAATTACTATCAGCACTGTGTTTAAATTTATACAAAATGAGGGGAGCGGAACAGATCTGGATCATTCCTGGCGAAATATGTTGTAAAATTGGCAAATAGATCAGTCAAATTGTTTAGTAGGAAAATGCACTAAGGTTAAAAGCAGGTTTAAAAGAAATATGGTAATATATCACTTCAAAGAATAACTTTGCATAATTAGACCCTGGGTTTGCTGAAGATATTCTCAATGATGTGTATATAAATAAACTTATTAAAAAAACACAGTTTGCTTCACAGCAGAATGCATTAAGTATGTCCATATTGCCCCTGACCTTTTGTCTATAAAAAAGATACAGCGTGCATGTTCTTTTTAGTAGTAGCCATATGAAAAAAGAAAACAGAGATGTTGGAAAAAAGGTGTAGGACTTAGGTTAAGTGAGGCAAATGAACTTTGATCTAATCCAGCTCCAGTCTGATGGAAGCCGGATGTGAACAACACATGCATTAGCAGCCAGGTGGCAGCTGCAGCGCTGAGACGCCCGCGGTTTACAACCTGATAGCTAAATTTACAAAGACACTGCAGACAGAGCAGCCACTCAGATGTGGTGATGTGGTGTGAGCATCCTTCTGTGATTATATATCCTGTCTCTGCAGATACGAGAGTGTTTAACCATCTGCCAATCACAGGCGCTGACAGTATTTGGCTTTCTTCTGAACATTAAATTGGGAGCAATTTTGTAGCTGCTGCTCTGAATCTCATTTCTCAGCTCATAAAGCCGGGAATTCAGGAAGACAAACTTTTGTTTCCATTTCACAGGAGATTAATACTTTTCAGCAAAGTCAAGTAAGTGCTCTACAAAATTTAATGTCTACAGACAAAATGGGTTCTATTTGAAAGTTAATATCACATTGCTTAACTCATCTTTTCACTGCTTTTTAAAAAATATTAGCTCCATTTCTTTATCAGTTGTCAATGCTGGCACTGAAGCTTAGCAGGAAGAGTTCTCAGTTTGTTGCCTTTTGCTTGCTTGGATTAAACAGCCCTTGTGTACTTCCTGAACTGAAGGGTGAAAAAGATGATGAACGACTGCATAGTAATACCAGACAAAGTAAACACATTGACATAATCCAGTTTTAGTCCATAAATAAGTTTGCCTGGTGTCTCACCAGAACTCTTGGCTTTCACAAAGAAATGCTAAAAATAAATTCAGCATTTAGGTTGACAATACAGCAAATAAAATAAACAAGTTTGGAACCATCAACAACAACAACAACAAAAAAAACCCTGGAAAATAAAAAAGTATGTTTTATGTTCATTTAAGCAATATTTCTTGACCTCATTTGAAAATGTAAAACCTAGCATTCTTTGAAGGAATACATATCACGTCTGAGTTTTAACCTAGAAGAGTTAAAACAGGGTTGGTTAAAGTTATGCACAATATAAAGTGAATATAAAGTTATGCACAATCTTACACACAAAATCTTGAGAACTCTGCTAGTGCTCAGAGTATGGGTTGTGTATGAATTCCAGCGACTATCACATCAAAATGTAGCTCAGTATCTGGGAAATTAACAGTAACTGTATAGTAATTTTTGTGTTTGCTCAGGTCAATTGGCTGCAGCAACCACTTTGAATGGAGTTGATTTCAAAAGTTATATAGTTGCAGAAGTGCATCAAATGATTAGTTTTGAAGAGTTTTATTAAAATTTGTCCAGTAGTTCACGCAATATCTTGCTAAACGACAGAATTGACTCCAATAGTTACTGGCAAGGTTTTAAACACCAATTTCATGTGATTGGTTATTGTTTGGAGTATGTATCAAGATTGCCTCTCAGCTACAACCGCACCAAATTTTGGCTCAGTATCTGTAAAATTGACTGAGATAAAACCATTTTTACTAGCAGGAACTACACTGCAAAGGTAAGGAAGTGAGGATGAGAGGTTGAGTCGATCTGAAGGTTTAGTCTCATCTGAGGAGTTTCATAAGAAGTAGCTTGGAAGAAGGAGACCTGGAGTGGGGTTCTGTCTCACTGGGTATGCATCCTGACCAGCTTAAGACACCCTAAGATGGATGAGTGGATGTTGGTAGAACTATGGCGGGGATGAAGGGTGAAAATAATGACAAGATTTGGAGAGCTGTCTTCAACTGTCTGGTGATAGATCTGATGGGACAGTGTGAACTGGACCTGCTCTGTAAAGCCTACTGCAGTACCTTTTTTTTTTTTTTTTCTGCTCCTGGTGGAAGGCGGACGTGTTTCTTTTCTCTCTGTCTCCTCGTGCCTCCCCCCAGCCTTTTCTTTTTCAAAGCCTCTTTTTACATATTTTCCAAAAATTTAAGGAATATGGATCTGATCAGCTGGTTTCTCAACGCAATGGATACAATTTCCTCGACTGGGTGAAGGAGAGTCCAGTCTCGGGATATGTCTCGCTGGGTATACAGTGGATTCCTGGCAGGAGTGGAAGACTGTGTACCTACCAACGTGGAAGTTCCTTTTATATTTGGGTTTTTGATAACAGGATTTCTGCTGTTTGGACCAGACAGTTACCTGGATTATCGTCAAATTCGTGGATGGGTTCACGGATCGACCAGCACTCAGACTGTAAACAGGAGCAAAATTGCAAACTACTCCGAACTGGCTGATATTCCATCATCAAAGACAATGGCCTCTGGACTAAATGCAATTTCTGG